>NC_068368.1:14587756-14910256 GCF_020536995.1 Dreissena polymorpha | reverse complement strand
AGCTGCACATTTTGATTGGTGAAAGGTCAAGGTAAAGGTCATCCTTCAAGGTCAAAGGTCAAAAAATAAATCCAAGGGAAGAAACAAGCTTTAAAGGGAGATAATATCTACTTATCGTTTGACATGTTCAGATAATTTTAACAAGGGAAGTACTATTTTTTATTATATCCCTTTACAAAATATTACTTCCCTTGTAAAAATAATATGTACCTGCCAAATGATATAAAAAATAAATCGATCAAAGTGGCGCAGTAGGGGGCATTGTGTTTCTGACGAACACATATCTTGTTTAAAATGATAATATAAATATGTAAACTTGAAACGCATACGAGAATAACAACAATAAAACAAATAAAACACCAGTTTAACATGTGTTGCTGCATCAACTGTGAAACCTTAGCGAGTTCGCAGTATACAAATTGAAGGGTTTGTATAAACAATTTATGAGAGATGGCTATATTTGTTTCGAAACATTTCGAGAAATAACCATGTATACGACCATTTAAATCTTTGATAGGATGAAAAGTGTGCTTGTAAAAATGTCATCGGGGTGACAAAAGGTCGAGAAATTGATATATGTATACCAATAATGGTTTAAATGCGCTCATGACATTTCTAAAAATGTTTGATTTCCATGCGATTTATTAAATTAAATTTTTAATTCCAATTACATTTTTGCCACTATCGGTCTTTGAACTCTGTTCGTATGGTACCAAAAAAAATTCGATTCTACTTATTATTGAGTATAAATAAAATTATTTTAATTATTTTTAAAAAGTGAATTTAAGCAATTAAAAACAATTAAATAATAAAAACGATTCTAAAATATAAAAGATAACTTAAAAATAATATATGTCTTTACATTTATATGGAAAATTGCTCAGTAAGCAGGTACCTTACTAAAGAAACAAGGTTACTCATATGGGTCGCGTTCTGTGCTAAGGGGATTAAATGAATGTGCGTAAAGTCTCGTCCCAGATTAGCCTGTGCAGTCCGCACAGGCTAATCAGGGACGACACTTTTCGCTTTTATTGTATTTTTCGTTTACAAAAAGTATATCTTTTGCAAAATACCAGTTTAGGCGGAGTGTGTCGTCCCTGATTAGCCTGTGAGGACTGCACAGGCTTATCTGGGGCGACACTTCACGCACATGCATTAAATCCTCTTTTCACAGAGCGAGGCTCATGTAGTAAACCTACAAGACGTTCAAGCCAGGTCAATAACCTACGTAACACAAGTACTAGGTCATGTGCAACCCATAGTTATTAATTAAGAACATATTGGTCAACGTTTTAGAACAAGATATGTTGACCACGACTTGATCTATTAAAAGGAATCAGCTAGAAACACCCATTAGAACGTACCATTTTAATAAACGTCGGGTTCATCCTAAGCAGTATTGAAACATTACTATGCCAGAGCGTGTTTTGCTATTGTTTCAAAGACATAAAAAATGGACTGTCGTATACCGTATTATTTTCACCTCTCATAATAAATACATTCCATAAGTCACGGCCGTTAATCACGGGCGCCACCTCTTTTTGAGATGCATTAATAAAGGAGCCGATGCTACTTCCGAGATGGCGCTCAGGCTCGGATGTTTTTTTTATTTAACGTATAATTTTGCATGGTTATTACGTGTTATATGTTTGAGACAAATAAAAAAAATGTACAGAAACATTCAATCACAACCCATTTAGAAACGTGAGGACCTGTATAAGTTGCAGCATGGCAGAGTTCGAAAGGGAAATCGATGTTTTTTGCCTGTAAGACGAGCACATTCCCAGCCAATCAAAGCTCTCATTACAGAAAACGATTGCTTTCAACATCAAGAAGTTAATGCACGCACACAAACATCGGCTTCAAGCATTTTTCAAAAAGACATGGAGCCAATGCCAAGGATGTGACGCTCAGAATATGAGGTGGCGCCAATGCACATTTATAGCTATTTTAAAGTCACATGCCGGTATTTTATGAAATGGTTTCTATTATTTTTGCAGGACTTACATTTATTTATATAAGTTGACAGCATTTGAGTAGCATACGTTTTTAATTAGAAAAAGTAATTTTCTAATAAGGTTTTGATGGATTTAAAAGTTCGTCTTTGTAAGATAAGAACATCTAACATGTATTATACAAAATATTAACGGAAAAAAAAAACAAGCTTCATCATCGTTTCAAGAAAAAGCATTAGCTTATATTTATTTCGTAAATTATCATACTGTATAAACAAAACTGCTGTCGAAGAACTATTGTGATAATTTTGAGAATTTAGTTATTTTTTTTTTTTAGTATTACACATTTTTGGAATATATCCTACACTGTGTTTTATTCATGTTGGTGACTTCTTAATTGAGTTGATAACTTATATATTATGTCGTATGTACGTTGAAAAATAAGTAAATATTACAAATAACATTACAGGGTGCCGAATCAACTGGGTTTTCAGGGGTTACACACGGGTTAGACAGAATGTAAATACACCGTAAAGAACTTTATTTTTGCAATATCTCAAGTTATTGAAATACATTTGCAAACATCTTTAGTGCAAAACAGACAGTTTTCCTTCCAGTTTGTGCCGACAAAATTTCACCTTGTAAGAGGAATAGTCGTCCAGAATACATGGAATTTTTTAGAGGAATAGTCGTCCAGAATACATGGACTTTTTGAGAGGAATAGTCGTCCAGAATACATGGACTTTTTAAGAGAAATAGTCGTCCAGAATACATGGACTTTTTGAGAGGAATAGTCGTCCAGAATACATGGACTTTTTGCGAGGAATAGTCGTCCAGAATACATGGACTTTTTGAGAGGAATAGTCGTCCAGAATACATGGACTTTTTGAACAAGAACACAGGCTTATTACATAAAGTAATTCTGATGTATTTTCAATTACCTTAAGCAGCACAAAAATCTGTCTTTTATTCACTAGTTGAAATTCTTTAGAAAAATTGTTGTTAAGTTATTTGGAAAAAAGCAGCACTTACCGGTGTGTTACATCCAATAACGTTTAATTGGAAAAACCCAACAAAGTCACGTGATCCTGCACCCTGATTATCTATCAAAGGGCGTCATGTGATGATGTCATGGCGATACGACTGTTAATTGATACATCCTGCATTAGCGCCACCTCCTATAATTAGCGCCATCTCCTTAGCTTTGGCTCCATCTCTTTTGGAAAAATGCAAAATCATCTATTTAATTACGTCGGCAAGAAGCCAATATTTGTGTGCATGCAGCATCTTATATATGTTGTACGCAATCGTTTGATGTCGTTAGCGATTTAATTGGGTGGAAATTTGCTCGTCACACAGTAAAAACTTATCGAAATGCTTTTTAAAACTCCACCATGCCATAACTTATAAAGTTTCTCACGTTTTTAAATGGGTTGAGAATGTATGTTTCTGTACATTTTTTTATGAATTTATCTTTGCTGACATTGTCAAATTTTTTAAAATAATGCGATATATGCTGAAAAAACATGTAAAACCGAATCACCCTGTAAAAGTATCCATGACATTTCAAAACATCCGGGCTTTAGCGCCACCTCTGAAGTAGCATTGGCTCAATTAATAATGCATCTTAAAAGAGGTGGCGCCCATGATTAACGGTCGTGATTTGTATTTCTTGACGCTTGAAATGAACCTTAGACCAATCGTACTCGTGTCTCACCCGATCCAAGATTCAATAGAGACATAGTAAAGACAGGCATCTTA
This sequence comes from Dreissena polymorpha, assembly GCF_020536995.1. Lineage (NCBI taxonomy): Eukaryota > Metazoa > Mollusca > Bivalvia > Myida > Dreissenidae > Dreissena > Dreissena polymorpha. The sequence goes on along the minus strand of NC_068368.1, from coordinate 14,906,540 downwards.
CATCAGCTCATCTACGTATTTTTTGTGAAAAAGGCAAGAATATCGTTAGCACACATGCCTTCCACACATGCTAGTTAAGGGACGACAATTTCCGGTTTAATGGTATTATTTTTTCATTTAAAGGAAACCCCTTGTTGGAACCCTTACGTTACGTTTATTCATAAAGCCTAGTTTTTACATTACGAGACCTTTATGGTCCAATCTAGTTGACCTCACATGCAGGAACCACGCGCGGGCTTTGCAAACACATTATATGTCAACCAGAAAAAGATGTCAGGGATTTCATACTGACATAAGAACGCTATTAACTTCGCCTTGTTTGTATCACATATTTCTTCATGTTATAATAATGAACATATTCAACACAGGCACTACAAATCAAATACTTATTTCAGCACTTAATGATTTATATTCATAGATTAACACACATGCATTAAGCCCAGTTTTTCAAGAACGAGGCTCATGTCCTAGTACCTAGATCGAATTGTTTTCCACGTTTACTGTCATTCACCTACTAATAACTAGTTTAATTTCTACATTATTGAGTTACTATTTTATTAAATGTCGTATTGATCACAAAAGTTATATAATTTCACTTTAAAACGTCATTTGTTTACCCAACGGATGCAGGCCGCAATTTGTTTGCCCGATATTAAAACGGTTCGAGGAGCGCAGTTTTATATTAATCGCAAACCAAACACTGTTGGAATGCGAAACGAAAATTGCCTGGAAACAATCAAACGTCGATCCCCGAAATGGGCTTGATTTGTCTCTAGAATGTTTGCATACGGATTGTATATCTTGAAGAGGCATGATGTTATATATGTTGTTCGTGATTTTTAGCCAACAAGTATCATGCGAATGCCATTAATGCGCTATTCACCTTTAGAAAAGCTTGCTTTTTGGACTGCAAAGTGTTTAGCTAGTCGGATTAATTATTTGCTATGTAATTGTAAACTATAAGCGGTATTTTTCTCGGAATGTATTATAGTTGGGCAATTTCAACGTGAGACATATATATGCAGCCTTAAAAGACAAAAAGTGACAATGCAACAGTAATTGAAAAAAACGTAAAAGCTGTTTGTGTGGATTATTTGAACAATGCCTTGCAACGGAGAAGAATTCGGACATTCTTATTTTTGCTTGCCGATGGGTGATCATGAAAAATCATACTTTACGTTCTTTTCGGAATACAACAGACTTGGACACGGAGCGGCCATATTTGAGGCCATTGTGCTTAACGTGATATTCTGCCTAAGTTTGCTGGTAAATCTGATCGTCCTCTGGTATATGTGGAGGTCAAAAATGCGAAAGACTGTCACGAACTATTTTGTTCTCAATCTCGTAGTGGCGGATATCGCCTTTGTGATTACTGCGCCTCTGACGGCCTATATTCGGCTACAGGCAACGTGGACGCTGGGACAGGGGATGTGTTCCTTTGTCGTTTACTGGGTTTTAGTATGTGGCAACCGTCACCATTTGGCTCATGACCGCAATCAGCATTGACCGATACACTAATGTCACGCACGTGACGTCGTTCCCAGCGCGTGTACGTTTATGGAAAGTGTTTGGGATCAGTTTTGCTTTATGGACGATATGCGTGTTGAGCTTTCTGCCTGTCGGTGTTTTTTTTCGCGTCAGAGACACGCGCTTTGAAAACTCGTCTGTGAAATTCTGTACGCTTATATGGCCGGACACGAATCACGTGTCTTCTATGGTATTTACTGTCCTGGTTTCTGTGGTTTGCTTCATTTTTCCAGTGGCCATAATCAGCACCAACTACTATCGGATATACCGGAAATATTCAGAATCGAAACGCGCAGTGGAAAACTTCAATTCGGACAACAGAATGCGCTCGCAGCAACTGGACTCGCGTCATCAGCGGAACAAGAAAGTAATCCGGACCCTTATTGTTCTGGTGATGGCGTTTATAGTAATGTGGCTTCCGGTTTTCATTGTTTTGGGGGTTATCGAATACGATGTGTCCCACGGGCATAATCGAATACCGTCGTCCGCCATAATATGGGCAACCGCTTTGGCGTATCTCAACACGTTGGTCAACGCGTTCATTTACGGATCCATGTTTATTGACCTGCGTCGCATGCGTCTCTTCTGCCGGAAGTGGATCCCCGGGCGCGACCGGAACCAGATCGCCGTCAGCCCCGCAACACATGTCATAGATACGACAATTAGTGTTTGTAATTAACACGTTCTTTGTTATTCTGATTTTGGTGGTAGTGCTCGTGTCGCTGGTGGTGGTGTTTATTATTATTATTATGATGATTATGATGAAAATTAATAGTTGTTTTGGAAGTGGTGAGTAACACAGGTGCCTTTAATGACTGTGTATATAATTGTTCGTTGATAATTGCTAACTTAAAACATGGGAGCAATTATTTTGTTAGTTTTAATAAAGATATTTTACAAACTGAGTCTATATAAATCATGTAATGCGTGTTGCGTTGCCAATTTTGACAGCTTTGGAAGAGGACCTCAAATGACTCCTCGTTGTAAAGTTTCATGAAAATATAGGAGATGTTGTTTGAAAACAAAAACATTGTTGACGACACACGATGGTTGACGCCAATCCGCGAGCGGTATAGGAGGCGATGTAGTTTGAAAAACATTGTTGACGACAAATGATGGTTGACGCAAATCCACCGAGCGGTATAGGATGTCGTAAAGTAAAATAGGCGGACGATTTCACGAAGGATCCTATAGTCTAGCATGTGGCTTTGCGTGTCTGTTTCAATTAACGTGACTGACGAAACGACGTGAATGAATACATCGGACATCTGTAGCGTGGAACTTGATCTCCATTTTATCGAAGCCCTGGAACGGATGCAGCCGATACTTGAGGCGACGAATTCGAAACTCTAGACTCAGCGTGAACGGCAATTTTTGCACGAAAGCGGCGGCGTATTAGGCTCTCGCGTATGGAAGCATAAACCTGCCCTTTTGACTTGTGAGTAATGACTTTTGACTTGCGACTTTTGACTTGTGACTTTTGACTTTCGACTTGTGAATTACCTTTTTGACATAATTTGTTTTGACTGATTCTTTGAATAATATTTGTTTTTATAATTGATAAAAAAACGAAATAGCATTTTGTGTTTATTGTGTTCATTTATGTAATTCTAGTTATTTGTTCTAACAAAAATGTTTGATTTATTCCATGTGTGTTAGTACCGGTACTTTTCAGTTCTAAGTTTGGTGCATATTGTTTTCAGTTTGTTTGAACAAAGACCTATAGAATACACCGATTGGACACTGTCGTCTTCGCTATAGCGATATGCGATAATATCTAACGGCGGACGCGAGTCACGTGACATTGATTTTGGAGATGCCTGTGTAACAGTAGATTCTTCTCTGTTCCAGCTACTGTCGGCCATTTTGTTTTAAAGCAATCAATTATGGGCAAAGTCGATCGCCGCAAACAGACATATTGAATATTTTTTTGTGTAAATAAAAATAAATTTTTATTTTCTTTGTTGATAATGCTTCAGGTTTTGGTAGTTATTATTCTTATGTTTTATTAATTTATCGGAATTTGAAAGAGAACAATGGATTTGTTCATTTTCGATAATTTTTTTAAAATTGAAAGGCCCAAACGATTTTTTTTAAACTTCTTTATTTCTCATCACAGATTGATTAAGTAAGATGGTTATGCTAGGTGAGATGTTAATCTAGGTATGATTTACAAAAAGTAGACGAAAATAAGACATTTTAAAGGATTTTGCGTTTGTACAATTTTATACTGTTATTTCATTCAATCATTTTCACACCTGTCGCCAAAGTGGTTTGTTTCTTTTTGAAAAACTTTTCTATTTCTCATCCCAAATCGTTGAAGTATGATTTTTATGCTAGGAGAGATGTTAATCTAAGTATAAATTACAAAAACGTAGAAGAAAATGTTCAATTTAAAGGATTTGGCCTTATACAATGTTGGTACAATTTTAAGCTCTTTTTCTCTGTTGTACACGATTGCTGTCAAACGTGTTTTTGTTCTTTTTGATAAACTTTTTCATTTTTCATCCCAAATAGATAAAGTCAAATTTTTATGCTTGGTTATATGTTTATCTAGGTTTGAATTAAACAAACTGGAGGAAAATGTTCATTTTAAAGGATTTTGGCCTTGTACAAAGTTGGTACAATTTTTAGCTCTTATACCCTATTGTACACACCTGTGGTCAAACGTGCTTTGGTTCATTTTGAAAACCGTTGTCATTTTTCATACAAACATAACATCTTCTTCAGTTCGCTAATTGATCCGACAATTAACACGCGCGTGAACTGTTTGTTTTTTTCTTTTCGCGAAATCCTAGTCCATGACACTTAGAGCTTTTATTAATTACCAATAGACAAAAAACTTGGTTACAAACACAACTTTAATAACCTATAACTCATGAATAAGATCTAAATAAAAAATAGAGAATTAAAAAATCCACAGAATCAATATTGAAATAAGACTAACTGAAACCGTTTTTGGATCGAACGATCATAGCATTTATCATACTATAATGTTGTTTTTATCAGAGACCTAGATCTATGTGTCCACATATATCTATCCGTTTTGAAATAATATTATTTGATAAAATTTTAAATGTTTGAATTAAAAATGAATACAAGAAAATTTTATCAGCAAAAGCCTTTCAAATAAATAATTAAACGGCATTCTCGCCGCGATTTGTAAAAGCATAATTACTCATGTTTCTATGAAACTTTATTTTATAAAAATCGGATCATTATTGATCAAGTTACAGCCGCCTTTCAAAAGCGCCGTTACATTTTCGCATAACTTTGCTCGATAATCGTAGCAGTTGCTACTGGACACGTCGCTATCTTATCGCGATCGTGATACATCGGCTATCTTCGGACTCCTCCGATTGATTAATGGAATAAATCGTCTGCTGATCCTAAGTGTTCTTATCAGTTTCTTGACCACGTGACCCCGCCGCGAGATAGCCCGATAAGACGCGAAGTTTCCAATCTGTGTATTCTATAGGTCTTTGGTTTGAATGCGCTTTGTTGATAACTTGTATTGTGCCATTTGCTGTGCCACGTTTAGTTAATATTTTCTATAGTTAGGCTGTTTGCAACAGTAAACAGGAGGCATATTAGATAGATAATGTTTGTCCTATTTGTCTGCATTTATATCCTGACCAATCATGCACCAAACTGCTAACTTCAACACTTTGAAGTTTGTATGGCATTAACTTAAAGTAAATGATAAAATTTGACCTCACTGTGACCTTGACCCAATCCGGACTTAACCTTGACTCAATTCAGACTTAAACTGGACCCAATTCAAGCTAAACAATGACTCAATCCAGACTTAACATTGACTTAACCAAATCCATACTTAACCATTACCAGATCAAGACTTAAAATTGACCAAATCCAGACTTAACCCTTACCCATTCCAAACTTAGCCTTGACCCAATCCAGACCTAACATTGAGCCTGTCCAGGCTTAACCTTGTCCCAATCCAGATTTAACATTGACGCAATCCAGATTTAACCTCGACCCAATCCAGACTTAACATTGACCCAAGCCAGACTTAACATTTACCCAATCTAGACTTTACATTGACCTGATTCAGACTTAACTTTGACCAAATGCAGACTTAACATTGACACGATCCAGACTATACATTTACCTAATCCAGACTTAACCTTGACCAAATGCAGACTTAACATTGACCCAATCCAGACTTAATATTGACCCAATCCAGACTTAACATTGACACAAATCAGATTTAACATTTACCCAATCCAGATTTAACATTGACCCTATCCAGATTTAACATTTACCCAATCCAGACTTGACTTTGACCCAATGTAGACTTAACCATGAATCAGTTCAGACTAAACATTGACCCAATCCAAACTTAACCAGGACCAAATGTAGACTTGACATTGACCCAATCCAGATTTAAAATTGACCCGATTTTGACTTAACCAGACCAATTTCAGACTTAACCATGACTCAATTGAGACTTAGCCTTGACCCAATCTGGTCAAATATTTGTGGCAAATAAGTTACTTCACTGCTGCCCAAGTCCAAATTTGAAATGTGTTTTAGGTTTGATCAGTGAGATTTAAAATGTCATACATCTTGCTTTGTTTATGAGTTCCTTTTGGTTTCAAAAATAAATTTGAAATCTCTGAGGTCTTTTGCTCTGCATCCAGAACACAAAACACCTTTACATACATCTCATATAAGAAGTCGCGTCCAACTACTGCCCATGATGTTGTGTCAACATGACACAAACAATTGCACCACAATTTGACAATAGGCCTCTGGGACCTTAGCCTTAGAAAGAGGGACCTTGGTGTTGCGTGCAATTCTTGCTAGGCGTTTTTAATATTCCATCATCAGTTACTCTGCAAAAAAACATGTTTTGGAAAAAAGGGCCTTGTCCTCTTAGTTCAACATTGACCTTGAAGCGAGTAATCTGTGTGATGCTCAAGACACATCATCTGGTAGAAGTGAACATTTTTGCCATATTATATGAAAATCCTATCTTTACTGATTTACTAATATTCGAGACACGATACACTACATTACAATTTGACCTTTGACCTCTAAGAGTAACATTGACCTCGGACCTTCAAACTTGTGAGTAAATGCACTTTCACGAGTTCTACCACGCCCATTTTTCTTTTTAAAAGTCAAAAGGTCAAAGTCACTGTGACAACAAGGGCAAAGTCTTTAAACAAGAATTTTATCCGTGTGCTTTGACCTAAAACTTTCATCTTTTCTAATAACGATTATTTTCCTTAAAAATTCTGCTTTACTGTAACATGTACTACATTCCGTATTCTCCTACCATTGTTCGATAGTGCCCAAGTTTTAGGCACATAAAGCAACGCCTTGAAAATGGGCGAACATTCATGCAATTTGTGTATTTTCAATACGCAAAAATCAAATAAATGTATCAAAGTCTTAATTGTCAATGAGATCAGCATGATTGAAATGTTTAATGCGAATACATGTATACGCAACATGTATAAGTACGCTACTACTATAACGTTCAGCCATTTTATTGAATTTGATTACATTAACAAATGTTGTGTATATCAACATAAGAATAATATCATAATTTTACAGAAAAGAAAAAAATCACTGTCATTTTATATGACGATAGTCCGTATGAGTTCCGTAGAAAAAGGCTGCCGCTGTTTATCTTCCTAGCATGTTCTCACAGGAGTATCGGTTTCTCCACTGGATGGCAGACCGTTGGGTGCAGGCAGTATCAGCGTCATGTGGCTTTTCAAACCCGATTTCAGGATTTTAGCCAATTCTTTAAAGTCTTTATTTTTGTTCTTCGGAATGGAGTACCGGTACATTCGTTGAAGCAAATTACGTCTTGAATATCAACATTTGTGCCGAAATCTTGGCTATCAAAGGTGCGTGAAGTTGGCTCGCCGTTCGACGTTCGACATTAGTTCAACATTCAAATTACCGAATGTCGAGCTGGCTCGGCATTCCAGCTCGACATTCAGTTCGGCATTCGCATATAATGTTGTATGCTTATTTTTGAATGTCGAGCTGGCTCGGCATTCCAGCTCGACATTCAGTTCGGCATTCGCATATAGTGTTGTATGCTTATTTTCGAATGTCGAGCTGGCTCGGCATTCCAGCTCGACATTCAGTTCGGCATTCGCATACAGTGTTGTATGCTTATTTTCGAATGTCGAGCTGGCTCGGCATTCCAGCGGGACATTCAGTTCGACATTCGGAGAAAGTGTTGAATAATACTTTTTGAATGTCGAGCTGGCTCGGCATTCCAGCTCGACATTCAGGTCGAAATTCGGATATAGTGTTGTACAATAATTTTTGAATGTGGAGCTGGCTCGGCATTCCAGCTCGACATTCAGTTCGGCATTCGCATACAGTGTTGTATGCTTATTTTCGAATGTCGAGCTGGCTCGGCATTCCAGCTCGACATTCTGTTCGACATTTGGATATAGTGTTGTACAATTTTTTTTTGAATGTCGAGCTGGCTCGGCATTCCAGCTCGACATTCAGTTCGGCATTCGCAAATAGTGTTGTATGCTTATTTTCGAATGTCGAGCTGGCTCGGCATTCCAGCTCGACATTCAGTTCGACATTCGGAGATAATGTTGTTCAATAATTTTTGAATGACGAGCTGGCTCGGCATTCCAGCTCGACATTCAGTTCGACATTCGGAGAAAGTGTTGTTCAATAATTTTTGAATGACGAGTTGGCTCAGCATTTCAGCTCGACATTCAGTTCGACATTCGGAGATAGTGTTGTACAATAATTTTTGAATGACGAGCTGGCTCGGCATTCCAGCTCGACATTCAGTTCGACATTCGGAGAAAGTGTTGTACAATTTTTTTGAATGACGAGCTGGCTCGGCATTCCAGCTCGACATTTACTTCGGCATTCGCAAATAGTGTTGTATGCTTATTTTTGAATGTGGAGCTGGCTCGGCATTCCAGCTCGACATTCAGTTCGACATTCGGATATGGTGTTGTACAATAATTTTTGAATGTCGAGCTGGCTCGGCATTCCAGCTCGACATTCAGTTCGGCATTCGCAAATAGTTTTGTATGCTTATTTTGGAATGTCGAGCTGGCTCGGCATTCCAGCTCGACATTCAGTTCGACATTCGGATATAGTGTTGTACAATAATTTTTGAATGTCGAGCTGGCTCGGCATTCCAGCTCGACATTCAGTTCTGCATTCGCAAATAGTGTTGCATGCTTATTTTCGAATGTCGAGCTGGCTCGGCATTCCAGCTCGACATTCAGTTCGACATTCGGATATAGTGTTGTACAATAATTTTTAAATGTCGAGCTGGCTCGGCATTCCAGCTCGACATTCAGTTCGACATTCGGAGAAAGTGTTGTACATTTTTTTTTGAATGACGAGCTGGCTCGGCATTCCAGCTCGACATTCAGTTCGGCATTCGCAAATAGTTTTGTATGCTTATTTTGGAATGTCGAGCTGGCTCGGCATTCCAGCTCGACATTCAGTTCGACATTCGGATATAGTGTTGTACAATAATTTTTGAATGTCGAGCTGGCTCGGCATTCCAGCTCGACATTCAGTTCTGCATTCGCATATAGTGTTGTATGCTTATTTTCGAATGTCGAGCTAGCTCGGCATTCCAGCTCGACATTCAGCTCGGCATTCGCATATAGTGTTGTATGCTTATTTTCGAATGTCGAACTGGCTCGGCATTCCAGCTCGACATTCAGTTCGACATTCGGATATAGTATTGTACAATAATTTTTTAATGTCGAGCTGGCTCGGCATTCCAGCTCGACATTCAGTTCAACATTCGGAGAAAGTGTTGTACAATAATTTTTTAATGACGTTCTGGCTCGGCATTCCAGCTCGACATTCAGTTCGACATTCGGATATAGTGTTGTACAATAATTTTTGAATGACGAGCTGGCTCGGCATTCCAGCTCGACATTCAGTTCGACATTCGGAGATAGTGTTGTACAATGATTTTTGAATGTCGAGCTGGCTCGGCATTCCAGCTCGACATTCAGTTCGACATTCGGATATAGTGTTGTAAATTTTTTTTTGAATGTCGAGCTGGCTCGGCATTCCAGCTCGACATTCAGTTCGGCATTCGCAAATAGTATTGTATGCTTATTTTTGAATGTCGAGCTGGCTCGGCATTCCAGCTCGACATTCAGTTCGACATTCGGAGATAATGTTGTTCAATAATTTTTGAATGACGAGCTGGCTCGGCATTCCAGCTCGACATTCAGTTCGACATTCGGATATAGTGTTGTACAATTGTTTTTGAATGTCGAGCTGGCTCGGCATTCCAGCTCGACATTCAGTTCGGCATTCGCAAATAGTATTTTATGCTTATTTTCGAATGTCGAGCCAGCTCGGCATTCCAGCTCGACATTCAGTTCGACACTCGGAGGTAATGTTGTTCAATAATTTTTGAATGCCGAGCTGGCTCGGCATTCCAGCTCGACATTCAGTTCGACATTCGGATATAGTGTTGTACAATAATTTTTGAATGACGAGCTGGCTCGGCATTCCAGCTCGACATTCAGTTCGACATTCGGATATAGTGTTGTACAATAATTTTTGAATGTCGAGCTGGCTCGGCATTCCAGCTCGACATTCAGTTCAACATTCGGAGAAAGTGTTGTACAATAATTTTTGAATGACGAGCTGGCTCGGCATTCCAGCTCGACATTCAGTTCGACATTCGGATATAGTGTTGTACAATAATTTTTGAATGACGAGCTGGCTCGGCATTCCAGCTCGACATTCAGTTCGACATTCGGAGATAGTGTTGTAAAAGGATTTTTGAATGTCAAGCTGGCTCGGCATTCCAGCTCGCATTCAGTTCGGCATTCGGATTTAAAGTTGTACAATAATTTTTGAATGACGAGCTGGCTCGGCATTCCAGCTCGACATTCAGTTCGAAATTCGGATATACTGTTGTACTTTTTTTTTATAATGTCGAGCTGGCTCGGCATTCCAGCTCGACATTCAGTTCGACATTCGGATATAGTGTTGTACAATAATTTTTAAATGGCGAGCTGACCGATGGACGACCAACCGAAGACCGATGGACGACCGTTGGACGGGAGAGGGATAACCGATGGACGACCGACAGAAAGATAAGGGATGACCGATGGACAACCGATTGGCGACCGATGGACGACCGATGGACGGGAGAGGGATAACCGATGGACGACCGACAGAAAGATAAGGGACGACCGATGGACGGCCGATGGACGACCGATGGACGACCGATGGACGACCCATTGATGACCGATGGACGACCGCTGGACGACGGATGGACGACCGAAGGACGACCGAAGGACGACCGATGGACGACCGATGGACGACCGATGGACGACCGATGGACGACCGATGGACGACCGATGGACGACCGACAGAAAGATAAGGGACGACCGATTGACAACCGATTGGCGACCGATGGACGACCGATGGAAGACCGATGGACGGGAGAGGGATAACCGATGGACGACCGACAGAAAGATAAGGGACGACCGATGGGCGACCGATGGGCGACTGATGGACGACCCATTGATGACCGATGGACGACCGATGGACAACGGATGGACGACCGAAGGACGACCGAAGGACGACCGAAGAACGACCGATGGACGTCCGACGGACGACGGATGGCCGACCGATGGTCGTCCCTGGTCCAACGGTTGGTCGCCCATCGGTCGCCCATCGGTCGTCCATCGGTCGTCCATCGGTCGTCCTTCGGTCGTCCTTCGGTCGCCCCTCGTCCAACTGTTGGTCGTCCATTGGTCGTCCATTGTCTGCCCTTGTCCGTCCGTTGGTCGTCCATCGGTCCTCCCTTATCTTTCTGTCGGTCGTCCATCGGTTATCACTCTCCCGTCCGTCGGTCGCCAATCGGTCGGCCATCGGTCGTCCCTTATCTTTCTGTCAGACGTCCATCGGCCGTCCATCGGTCGTCCATCGGTCGTCCTTTATTTTTCTGTCGGTCGTTTATCGGTCGTCCATTGGCCGGCCATCGGTCGTCCATCGGTCGTCCATCGGTCGTCGCTCGGCCAACTGTCGGCCGTCCATCGGTCGTCGATCGGCCGTCAATCGGTCGTCCCTAGTCCAATTGCTGGGCGTCCATCGGTCGTTCATTGTCTGCCCTTGTCCGTCCGTTGATCATCCATCGGTCGTCCCTTATCTTTATGTCGGTCGTCCATCGGTTATCCCTCTCCCATCCATCGGTCGTCCATCGGTCGCCAATCGGTCGTCCATCGGTCGTCCCTTATCTTTCTGTCGGTCGTCCATCGTTTATCCCTCCCCCGTCCGTCGGTCGTCCATCGGTCTTCGGTTGGTCGACCGGTCAGCTCGACATTTAAAAATTATTGTACAACACTATATTCGAATGTCGAACTGAATGTCGAGCTGGAATGCCGAGCCAGCTCCACATTCAAAAATTGTAGTACAACACTATATCCGAATGTCGAACTGAATGTCGAGCTGGAATGCCGAGCCAGCTCGTCATTCAAAAATTATTGTACAACTTTAAATCCGAATGTCGAGCTGAATGTCGAGCTGGAATGCCGAGCCAGCTCGTCATTAAAAATTATTGTACAACACTTTCTCCGAATGTCGAACTAAATGTCGAGCTGGAATGCCGAGCCAGCTCGTCATTGAAAAAAAAAGCATACAACACTATTTGCGAATGCCGAAATGAATGTCGAGCTGGAATGCCGAGCCAGCTCGACATTCAAAAAACATTGTACAACACTATCTTCGAATGTCGTACTGAATGTCGAGCTGGAATGCCGAGCCAGCTCCACATTCAAAAATTATAGTACAACACTATATCCGAATGTCGAACTGAATGTCGAGCTGGAATGCCGAGCCAGCTCGTCATTAAAAAATTATTGTACAACACTTTCTCCGAATGTCGAACTAAATGTCGAGCTGGAATGCCGAGCCAGCTCGTCATTAAAAATTATTGTACAACACTTTCTCCGAATGTCGAACTAAATGTCGAGCTGGAATGCCGAGCCAGCTCGTCATTCAAAAATAAGCATACAACACTATTTGCGAATGCCGAACTGAATGTCGAGCTGGAATGCCGAGCCAGCTCGACATTCAAAAAACATTGTACAACACTATCTTCGAATGTCGTACTGAATGTCGAGCTGGAATGCCGAGCCAGCTCGACATTCGAAAATAAGCATACAACACTGTATGCGAATGCCGAACTGAATGTCGAGCTGGAATGCCGAGCCAGCTCGACATTCGAAAATAAGCATACAACACTATATGCGAATGCCGAACTGAATGTCGAGCTGGAATGCCGAGCCAGCTCGACATTCAAAAAGTATTGCTCAACACTTTCTCCGAATGTCGAACTGAATGTCGAGCTGGAATGCCGAGCCAGCTCGACATTCGAAAATAGCATACAATACTATATGCGAATGCCGAACTGAATGTCGAGCTGGAATGCCGAGCCAGCTCGACATTCGAAAATAAGCATACAACACTATATGCGAATGCCGAACTGAATGTCGAGCTGGAATGCCGAGCCAGCTCGACATTCGAAAATAAGCATACAACACTATTTGCGAATGCCGAACTGAATGTCGAGCTGGAATGCCGAGCCAGCTCGACATACAAAAAACATTGTACAACACTTTCTCCGAATGTCGAACTGAATGTCGAGCTGGAATGCCGAGCCAGCTCGTCATTCAAAAATAAGCATACAACACTATTTGCGAATGCCGAACTGAATGTCGAGCTGGAATGCCGAGCCAGCTCGACATTCAAAAAACATTGTACAACACTATCTTCGAATGTCGAACTGAATGTCGAGCTGGAATGCCGAGCCAGCTCGACATTCGAAAATAAGCATACAACACTGTATGCGAATGCAGAACTGAATGTCGAGCTGGAATGCCGAGCCAGCTCGACATTCGAAAATAAGCATACAACACTATATGCGAATGCCGAACTGAATGTCGAGCTGGAATGCCGAGCCAGCTCGACATTCGAAAATAAGCATACAACACAATTTGCGAATGCCGAACTGAATGTCGAGCTGGAATGCCGAGCCAGCTCGACATTCAAAAAACATTGTACAACACTTTCTCCGAATGTCGAACTGAATGTCGAGCTGGAATGCCGAGCCAGCTCGACATTCAAAAAAAATGTACAACAAGATATCCGAATGTCGAACTGAATGTCGAGCTGGAATGCCGAGCCAGCTCGACATTCGAAAATAAGCATATAACACTATATGCGAATGCCGAACTGAATGTCGAGCTGGAATGCCGAGCCAGCTCGACCTTCGAAAATAAGCATACAACACTTTATGCGAATGCCGAACTGAATGTCGAGCTGGAATGCCGAGCCAGCTCCACATTCAAAAATTATTGTACAACACTATATCCGAATTTCGACCTGAATGTCGAGCTGGAATGCCGAGCCAGCTCGACATTCAAAAAGTATTATTCAACACTTTCTCCGAATGTCGAACTGAATGTCCCGCTGGAATGCCGAGCCAGCTCGACATTCGAAAATAAGCATACAACACTGTATGCGAATGCCGAACTGAATGTCGAGCTGGAATGCCGAGCCAGCTCGACATTCGAAAATAAGCATACAACACTATATGCGAATGCCGAACTGAATGTCGAGCTGGAATGCCGAGCCAGCTCGACATTCAAAAATAAGCATACAACATTATATGCGAATGCCGAACTGAATGTCGAGCTGGAATGCCGAGCCAGCTCGACATTCGGTAATTTGAATGTTGAACTAATGTCGAACGTCGAACGGCGAGCCAACTTCACGCACCTGGCTATCAAATAGTTCTGGTAAATGGAACATTACGTCCGGTTTTCCATAATTGAGTTCGTTATTCTTTTGGGTCTAATCGTTTGATTTTTACAATTTTGAGCAATTCGATCAAGGTGTGTTTGAATTAGCAAAATTTTGAAATATTCAATAATAAGTTCAGATCTCTGATTCAAAGTGTTCTTTGGCAAATAAGTTGGTACAACACATATAACCACGTCAAAAAGCGCCAAAACTATTTATAGTATGAGCCCAATCTTCATTTCGATTGCCGTTAAGAGTCAATATCTGAAAAAATAAAACATAAAAATAATGTGAACAGTCAGGATAATGTACGAACATTACAACATGATTTCTGGTATTTTATGTTCTTGCATTGTGTCAATGAATATTTTAAATGAAATGTTGATGAATTGTGTGTGTTTCAAACTTGAACACGCATGTCAAGGGTTTGCTTTGGATAATATATAACAGAATATATTTAGGACTGATAGTGCAGAAGGGTTGATGCTTATAGACACTCTCTTGAATATCTTACAGGATAGTTGCTAATTTTTTAACAAGTGAAAAAGCAGCTAGCCCAAACCTAGCAGAGTTTAAAACCGGACTACCAACAAATCCTCTAATCACATGTAAAATGTGTAAACCACTCAGTCATTCTTCTACCCAGATCTTTGCGTTTGGGCGACACTGTTCGCAACATAATTAATTGGAATATTAAAAAATCCATCGACCCTCAACTGTATCAAGTGGTTTATAAATATAGCGAATAATGACAGCTTTCAAAATCGTAATTGAAATAATAAATGTTATGAGAATCTACACGTGAGAGGGCTTTGTATAACACTTACATTTTGAATACGACATCACAGTCGACATTACGAGATGCTCAGCAGCCTTTCAGTCGCAGCTAAATAAGATGATAAGAATATGCTTTAAAGGGATCTTTTCACGGTTTGGTAAATTGACAAAATTGAAAAAAGTTGTTTCAGATTTGCAAATTTTCGTTTTAGTTATGATATTTGTGAGGAAAAAGTATTACTGAACATTTACCATAGTCCAATATAGCCGTTATGTGTATCTTTTGACGATTTGAAAACCTAAAAATTATAAAGCGTTGCAGCGCGAAACGATTGAATAATTTGGAGAGTTCTGTTGTTGTCGTTTAAATTTACGAAACTACGAAGATTGCTTATATAAGGTATAAAATACTCAACCTTTGTATACCTGGCGGAATAGCCGAGAAACTCTCACACACACACATACCTGGTGGAATAGCCGAGAGGGCTAATACGTTTTTACTTCAGACTAACTCCGGGGGCCACTGGTTCGAGCCCTGGTACCGGCTACTTTTTTCCTTTTTTAATTTTATTCTTGATTTTTTACTGGAGCTTTTAAGACCCAATGTTTACATTTATCAATATAAAGCATTTAATGACAAACTTCAAAATATGCCAAAATCTGTGAAAAGGCTCCTTTAAATAGAGACTATGTTACAAAGTATCTTAAGTAAAAAATGAAAACTGTCATATAATATAAAGCGTTTTTGTCTGCCATATTTAATTCACAAAAACTCTCCGAATTATGTCACAAGTAACAAGTCGAAAGTCGAAAATAATAACTCACAACTCAAAAGGGCAGGTTTATGCTTCCATACTCGCGTGATCATGTAATAGACTATCTTTAAACTATACAAAATATGTATACACTATTCAGCTTGTACATATACACGAAGAGGGAAGTCATGAAAAAGGTGAAAGGTCATGGACAGTTGTAAATGGTTGTTCTCTAAAATATTCAATGTCATGACGAATTCACATATAACGAACATTTATACGCACGAGACGTTGGACAACCGGACGATGCGGCGTCTCATCAGGGTCTGCGCTGTTTGCTTAAAGGAATTTCTGTAAGAAATATTCTAAATATGGAAATAAATATACTAGACATCCCTAATTTTGGAAATAAATTGATCCAATTTAGAAGGATGGGATAGTCCACATTGCATAAATGGGCTAATGATGTGGAGGACAACTACGACGACAACACTAGTGAAGATGATGATGATGATGGCGACAATCATGTGACCCCGACGACTCACGTGTCTGTCCTTCAGATAGGTCGCAATCTCGATGATCTCGTGCGCCTTCATCCATATCCGATGCGCCACGAAGATGTCCGCCTCGCTGCGCACGTGGATCAAGTCCGGCAGGATTTTCGGGAATTACGCGACGCGGGAAGCGAAACCTTGTGGCATCGGCGCCACATTTGAGAAACACGAGCGCCAGCGTCAGTATCGAGGTGCCTGGAAAAGGAAGTACTGTGTAAAGAACAACATTTCAGCTGCGTTCTTGGAAAACTTGGCTTTATGTATGTGCGTAGTTTTGACCCGGATTAGCCCGTGTTGTCCGCTAAGGCTACTCAGGGAGGATATGTGATTTGCACAGGCTAATCCGGGACTACGTTTAACGCGCATACATTAAGCCTAGTTTTAACAGGACGAGGGTCAATTTATGGTTAGAAGCGCTGCAACTACATTTCTACGCATCATATAACTAATATCGATCTATATTAAACTGAAAATAATTCTTAAAAAATACTATTCAAAATATATCCGTTATATATTTAAACATTGTATTGAATATAATTGTTTTGCGAAAAAAAGGGGTTTTGTCCCAATATATTACATTATTAAAACGTAAAACTTAGAAGAACACATCTGACTAACTGAAATGTTCTGCTGTTATAGCACTTCTGAGCTATTTGACAAAAGCACTCAAAGATAAATGTTCATCTTACATGTGTGTATATATGCGATTCGGTAGTACTTACAACAGGTTAAATGGTAAAAACTAAAGAGTAATATGGATATAGATCATCGAAACTCAATGATCTGTGTTCTGTGAAAAAAAGATTTAATGCATGTCGTCCCAGATTAGCTTGTGCAGTTCGCTTTTATGATATTTTTCGTATTAAGAATGTCTCTTCTTAGCAAAAATCAAGTTTAGGCGTAAAGTGTCGTGCGGACTGCACAGGCTAATCTAAAACGACAATTTACGCACATTCATTAAAAACCCTTTTCACAGCGCATGACCTCAATGCAATTATACATTCATATACCAGTTCAGTACAAGATGACGAAATTACCCCAGAAATTTATCCAGGCACAGCGGCAAGGCAGCGCTGAAGGGGGTTGGTGAGAATGTGGATGCGCCCATTTGCCTGTATATTAAAATATATTTCTGTATGTTCTAAATCAAAATCTGCAGTACGTAACATATATTTAACCGCATATCTTTCTTTTATTGCCTTACTTTTTCGTATATTTATTTCCTAAAAAATCATACTCTGAGATCCGTTACTTCATGGCTTGCGGGATCCACCACATAACTTGTCAACATTCATGTAGATATATATAGCGTAGGCATAGTGTGGCGATCTCAAACACACTTGCTTTAAGTGTAATAAACATATGAAAAAACTAAACAAAATGATTGTTTGAAAAAACAGTTCTCCATGTAGGTATTTTCAAATGCGTGTATTAATATTTTTGACATCTGAAACGTATTGTCAAATTTTACTGTTCATGTCTTATTAACAAATTCCACCGACAAATAAAAGGTTCATATGTAATTTACGTTATAACTTTGTCCTAACTAAAAGCGTGCGAACAATGTATTTTATGTACAACGTCGCGTCATCTTCGTGTAAAGCGTGGGCTTTTATATTTGATTACTGAACAAGAGCACCGCATAACGGGTGCCACGCTCGGATGCGAAAGCTTGTCAGAATTTAATTTTTTTTAAGTCACAATGACCTTGACCTTTGACCCAAAATGGGTGTGGCCTGTAGAACTCATCAAGGTGCATCTTCATATGAAGTTGTAGATGGATGCACTTTGATTTTAGAGCAAATGTTAAGGTTTATGTTAAAGTTTAATATTAGAGGTCACAGTGACCTTAACCTTTGACCTAGTGACCCAAAAATGGGTGTGGCGTGTAGAACTCATCAAGGTGCATCTACATATGAAGTTGGTGGAAACACTTTGATTTTAGAGCAAATGTTAAGGTTAAAGCACGACGCCTACGGCGGACGGCGGACGTCGGACGTCAGACGGCGGACGACGAGCTGGCTATGACAATACCTCGGATTTTCTCCGAAAATGCTGAGCTTATAAAATCACATATTAAAATAGAAAATGAAACCTTTCTTATTTCTGAATGATCATTAACGTTCAATATTTATTAATTATAAATGCATGATATATCATATTTTCATAACAGCAATATATGCACGCATATAAGTGTTTACAAGAGAAGTTTATAAAGACATGTATGCCCCGACTTGCAGCAAAGTCACTGTGACAATAACCTTACATCCAGTGATTGAAAAATCATTGACGGCCGTCAATACCAATCAGCCTAGCATAGTAATTAAAATCGTCAAAAGAGTTCACTAGATATTGTGCGGAAACATCATTCTTAATACGATGCCCTGTGACCTGGTCCTTTCACAGGATGACCTTGATGTAATCAGGTGTCTTACTATCCGCCAAAGTAACCACTTACCATGATCATATGTCAAAGCTTTTAAATGTTATCGTGTGGACGCAAATTTTCTTTTATAAGCACATGTATCATTGAACTTTAAACTGTTGATCTCATAAACAATGAACTGTTGATCTTATAAACAATATGTTTTTTCCCCTCTAAAGTGACCAGCTTACGCATTAAGTTTTTCGTAGGTTAAAGCATTCTCAATAAAACTTTTAAAAATGTTTTTCTTTAAACAAGCTAATGTTATCTTGATATTTGACCTGGTGACATAAAATCAAAAGGCGTCGTGTGTGACCTTGAAATTTAACCTGGTGACCCCAAATTCAATAGGCGTTTTCTCAGAATGAAACACTATACAAATTATCATGATCTGCACAGGTCAATCAATTCCAATATTTCTTGCGGAAAAAGAAATAAATGTTATAAACCCATGCTCCCTTGTTCGGACTACACAGGCTAATCTGGGACGACACTTAACGCACACGCATTAAGCCCAGTTTTTCCAGTACGAGGCTCAAATCGCGGCCGCGGCTACAGAAGACATGTATACGTCATCGTGATCAATAAATCGTGACCACTGCACGAGGTGTCGAGTAGCTCTGGATCATCGTCGTGTTACTGCATTAACTTTAATTAAAACACGAGGTAATTACTACAGTTATGCTTTGAACCTAAGGATGAATACACATTATTTGTCAAAACAATCACCAATATTCGAAGTCTCATGTAGCTTTCTACATGTATAATCGGCGGCTTACTGATTTTATTATAACTGGAACACGAGGTAATTACTGCTTGCTGATTTGGGCCTACATTTATATCATTTTGCATTTAAAAAGGCAAGACACCTTACACTAAACGGTCTTCTCAAAATCTGGCCTAAAGCATCGGTATCTTCTAAAATCTGTAATTGTGATTACTTGAAAAAAATACGAAGTTCGAATGTAAGTAACATACCACGTGTTTTATGTTGCATTCTTTAATCAAAATGGATGCTTAACAAATCCTCAAAATTTTAAATTTGATAAACAATCTTTTTGCATCAAAACATATGTATTGTAATTCATTAAAGCATTCGAATGTCATTGAAATCATGAAATAAATTGTAAAACAATTTATGTTGAATTACCGTTTTAGTTGTATAAAAAAGTAAATTTAGTGTTTTATATCGGCATCATCCACAGTTTGGAACTAATCACTATTTTCAAAAAGTTTTTACAGATTCAGAAACTTATGTATTCTTTACATTTAAACAAGTAAACATTCATGATTAAGACTATTGTAAAACTACATGTTCATTTTTTTTAATCACCGATTTGAATCTAAAATAAGAAAGCGTTTATAACACTTTTCATTGAAACGCACTCATAAAAACGTGAATTACCGAGAGGGCATTTAAATAACCAACTCAAACGCCAGTGTGGCCTTGTGGTAGAGTGTAAGCTTTTGCTTCGACGGGTCCCTGTTTTTTCTGGTTATTATAATGATTTAACACTTTTCCATATCTATCGTGCTTTAAGTAAATTTATTAAATGGCATTTTAAAACACAACAATCTGTGAACATGACCCTTTAAAAACAGTCAATCCCACAAAACGTCAGATCTAAATTTTACGATATCTTGGATTTACACAAAAAGGATAATAAAGCAAACTGCCAAGTGACTGCTAAGTTTTCTCACCCCGATTTATTTGAGCACAAACTTGTACATGTAATCCTTTATAATTTCCAAGTGCGATCAAGTACGTACCATGCCATGTACACAACTGTTGTTTTTTTAACCCATGTATGCCTAGTGGACACTCCCATCCTTCTAAATTGGATCTTTTTTTTCCCAAAATTAGGGATGTCTAGTATATTTATTTATATATTTAAAATATTTCTAACAGAAATTCCTTTAAGCAAAAAGCGCAGACCCTGATGAGATGCCGCATAATGCGGCGTCTGATCTCGGTCTACGCTGTTTGCCAAGGCCTGTTTTCTAGACACTAGGCATAAATGGGTTTACATTCTCTGAAATGCCGCTAAACGCATGTCATTTTAATACATCAATCGATTTTGAATACGTAAAGGTTATACGACTTTATAAGACGCGCTTTCATTTCGAATGCTCTCGAAGCTTTTTGAACGGTGATCGATCAGTGCTCGACTTACTTCGATTTATAAAACATGAAAGACCGATGAAAGATTCCTATCTAATATACTTAGAGAGATTTATAAGAATTAAGATATTGTGATTTTGTTAATAGTTCCATGTAAATATCCGGAAATAACATGTATTCCCCTATAAACCAAAGCAAAGCATACAACCAAACGCATGCTTTGCCTACTCAGCCGACGATTTACGATTGGAGATAAACCGGATCAGTTGTCATCTTCCTTGGCTACAAATCCGAAGATCGCCGGTTTGATTTTCAAACTGGAAATATAACTTTTGAAGGGCTGTGTCATGAAACAAATTGTACGGCCATCTTAACCTATCCGGGGCAGTTGTCAGTTACTGGCGAAAGTGTGTGCATTTAACCAGCTAACACAGGACAAATTCGAGTCGGTTAATCAACCGCCGATTGAAATAATTTTGAAAACGGCGAAAATCCCAGCATAACCAAACCAAACCAGATGCATATTATGCAAGCCAATTATCATGTGTCAATGCAATTGCATAAAATGTTGTCCCATGTTAGCATGTGCAGACTGCACAGGCTAATCAGGGACGACACTTTCCGTGTTTATGATATGTGTCATTTAAAAGAAGCCTCTTCTCGGCGAAAATCAAGTCTATACGTAAGTGTCGTCCCTGATAACCTGTGCGGAATCTGGGAGGATGCATTACGCACATGCATTAAGCCTAGTTGTCCCACAACAAGGTCCATTTAAGAAGGCTCCTGGTCATATTGTAGGGGCCAGGATGAAGGGCGTCAATCTCGAGGGAAGTCAGAAGTCACATGGCCGGCATGAATCTACGTGTGGCTAATTTGAAGAACGCCAGCCAACAGAACTGAGACCTGCGAGGGACCGTTTTGGCTGGAGCTGATCTTGAGGTTACACACAACTATTTGCTGCATACTACTATTTTCATATAGTTAAATCCTGACCGCATGTCTACAAAGCCATAAGCTTTCATGAAATCTTTATTGCACTTTTTTATTTTAACTTGGAAATCGGATGTTTGTATATTCCGAGCTATCTCATTGGTCAAGATTGATAATTGATGATACGACTAGGTTTGAGATTGTAACCTGTTGTTGTTATGTGGCCTTGTTGGTTTTCAATTGGTACATTGGTTTATAATGGGATATAATTGCAATAATTACAACACATTTGATACGGTGGGAAATAATTCCCAGCGAGAAGTAAACTTTGTTATACATACTGGCATATTGTTATGTATTATGACGAACAGAAGTACTTTTTGAAAACTTTCTCGAGATTTAATTTTTTATATGAAATTTTCCATGTCAGTAGTAATTGTGGAAAAATGTCTTTGAGTTGTAGGAAATCAAATTTGTATGTTATGAAATAATTGAATATTTTGTGGCAGTTTTGTGTGTTGCTCAATGTGCTGGAGGAGGTTTTATTTCAATAAAATTGAAGATTAGTTTAATCTGAATTAAGCAAAATATTTAAAACTGAGATTAAACTTTTCTGTTAATTTATGCCCAATGAGTCATCCACTTTCTAGCGTACGACATTCATAAATGTGCATAATTTACTAAAATATTAACATAATATTAACAAAATACAATGTACATTCATAACATGAAATTACTGGTAGCTTCGGACAGTCCGGTAGGTTCGGACGTTTTAAAAATGACGTAAAATCGAAGGTATAAACGCGACGTCGCGAGTCAATCTTCTAGCAATTTTTTTTACAAGAAGACACACTGTCGTATTCCAGTAAGAAAAATCTACAAAAAGCGCCGTAAACAGGTAAGAATTAAACAGTTTGTGTAAGAAAAACATACAACATACAACGAACCTATTTATCAACGGTCTGCATGGCGAAACTCACAAAATTTATCAAGAAATCAACACAAATCGTCTGTCTTAAATCTGACATAGTCCATATAAACGGACTCCCAGAGCCTTTGATAAGTTTTGCCATGGCGGCTCTGGCAGTCCATATGCACCCCTTCATAAACATGGGTGCAATAAACTTCATAAACATGTTGAGGAAAATAATGAATAAACTTCATAAACATGTTAACTTTACCTGAATGACAACCTACGGATGTTATCCTTTGCATGCACCCTATAAAAACACGACGATGTTTCAACACACTTTTCTCGCTGACATGTTTATGTTTAAATTTGAAACAGTGTATTCTGTATCGAATACCACATCGTTATCGACTTTATAAGCTGGAGTACATAACCCGACGTGCAAAATATTGGTGTATTGCGACCTAACCAATATTGGGTCAATTTTCCAATATGGCGGATACAGCGTACAAAACAAAACCTAAGTCAATAAAATCGATTATTTTTTGCTTTAATGGTACCATTTGGATGAGTTTGTGGTTTAGATAAGTAAACTTTAATAAGTTCTTGCAGTTTCAGTGTTCCTTTACCCTTGCATTTTTGATAACATTTTGCACCCATGGACATGAGAGAGCGCATTGCAACTCGAAGCAGCCCATTGGGCTATAAAGCTTAGAGTTGAACTATTGCAACTAATATCTGACAGGGAATTCAGTAAAGGAAGACAATCATAATATTACGATTATGCGTCAAAACCAGCAGGCGCTTTAAATAGAAATCGAGGCCCCGTATGAGGAAGTTTTATGCGTGTAAATTTTATGTTGCAAATAACGTCAACTGGTTTTCAATTAGCTGTCAATTAGTATAGTAGTAAAGTTTGATATTTTATTACAATGGATATCTTGTACTATGTGTTACCCTTTCTTTTAGCCGAAATCATCGAAATATCATGGTTAATACAGGGGATACAGGAAAGAGGCACTTCTGGCTGTCGAAGCTGTCCAACAGGGATTGTCGGTGCGGAGAGCAGCAGCACACTTTTGCGTGCCACGGGCGACCCTTGCTGATAGAGTATCGGGACGGATAAGTGGTAGGGAACCAAGGAGACACTCTTTAACCAAGAGGAGGAATTGAGGTTAGTGGAATATTTAGAGTCATTCAGCTCGGATATGGGGCCACTAGAAGTCGACTCAAAGATTTGGCTGGTGATTTAGCCTTTAGCGTAAACGGGGAAAGAATAAGCCTTTAAGCAACGACTGGGTCTCGGGATTTTTACAAAGATGGAAAACACGCCTGTCATCTGTTCGCCCAAGTGCATTTGAATCTTACCGTGAAAAGTATGCAACTCCGGAATCGGTGGATCATTATTTTAAATATCATGAGGAAACATTAAACAAAAATGACTTATTAAACAAGCCTGAGTGTATTTACAATTTAGATGAGACCGGTATCCAGCCAGAACATCGCCCCCCTAACATTATTGCCCCCATCTATGAAAAGACGCAGTCAGTTACACCCCCGAGATCAACACCAACTACCGTAATTGGTTGCGCAAATGCTATCGGCAATCACGTTCCGCCTTTCTTTGTTTTTAAAGGGAAACGCGAGAATCCCGAGCTTATGAAAGGTAGCTCTCCGGGTTCAAGATATTGTATTCCGACTCTGGGTGGTCAAACAGTAATGTTTTAAAAATTTATCTTGAGCAGCATTTCATTCCGAACGTCCGACGTGGAGAGAATGACCAAGCAACCGATATTGCTTCTTTTTGATGGACACAGTTCTCACACATCACATGACCTTATTGAATGGGCCATTTCAAAAAATATTATCTTATTTGTATTACCTGGTCATACATCACACATATTGCTGCCATTGGGCGTAACTATTTTTTGCGCCTTTAAAGGTAATTATTACAGGGAATGCGCTGCATTTATACATAGGCATATGGGTAGATCAGTCACCAAATACGACATGGCAAAAATTGCGTGCAAGCATATTTGCACGCAATGAGTCCCTTAAATATTTATCGGCCTGTAGAAAGACGGGAATATACCCCTTTTACCCACAGGAGATTCAGGCTGAAAAACTGCTCTCGTGTGAGACTTTCAGGGAAGACACGCCCTAACAGAATGTGATTGCAATGAAAACTGGTAAAGAGGCAGTTGATAAATACTTTGCAGACAAGTACAACCGTAGAAGTTCTAGCCCTATGTCACCAAAGACAGGTGTTCAAGTATCAAAATACACGTGCAAAAAGGCCATATTCAAACCCAGTGGAAAACAAATAACCGAGGCCACTTTCTTGCAACAGCTGAACGAATACCAACATGCAAAAAAAAACGTACTGGCACAACTGCAACGAATCCGAAGAGTCCCCAACCATCGACAAGTGGAATTCACAACAACTCCATTGAAATTGCTTTAAGCGATAATGAAATTTCCGATGATGACTCTGATGTTTGCTGTGTATGTAAGAGTTTTTACCCATCATCGGAAAAAAATCCTTATCTTAAAATTGTTAATTGGGTCTATTGCGATAAATGCAGTCATTGTGTGCATCTATCTTTTTTTCACGAGAAACGAGTTATAAGGAGAGGAGACACGTTTTATGTCCCCACTGTGTTTAGTTAATTAATTATTGCGTTATTTGTTCTTCCTTATCATGCTTTTTTATATTGTTCTCATCTTAACATTTATATAATCTTGCGTAGTATACTAAACGAGAATCATAAGTACCAATCTTAAAAGCACCAAGTCGGTAGGGAAGTGTTATAGTTGTGATTGACGGCAAAACCGTACACATATCCGTACTGTTAACCTATTTCAATTTTGGCTGTGTAAAATCTGAAAAGGATATTGTCGTTTCAAATTATACATAAAAAATCAAGCAGGATAAGGGAAGTTAGATACAGTTAAAAATTATTCTAAGACACGGTTTCTTGATCGAAAAGGATACAAGTCCGGTTTTTTAGCTCGACTTGTAAACGCCATTTGCAATTGAGACCGTCGAAACGTTACTGACGTTTAATATATTTGCTCATGGTTATATCACAATGGTACCTATTTATTATTCGTTTGAGCCCATTTTAGCATGTTAATTGTTTTAAAATAAAGAAGACACTCTCCTTATACCGTTACACTAAAAATCAATGTAAATTCCCCCCCTCGAGAGCCTCATGCAACTTCACAATATCCGGGCGTCCGAACCTACCGGTGCGCCTAAGCGACACAAAGCGGTCAAATGGGCCATTCTTTATTTTTAATAAGTACATGTCTTCGGATTGTTCTGATGAAATTTCATGGTGTTGTTAGTTTGTTTATTGTTCATATTTCAATAATCCAGCACTTTTTTGCTACTTTTCGTTTAATGTCAATACGCATGCGCCAGTCGTATAATTAAAGTGTCCGAACCTACCAGTTTCCAGGCTAAATGATGTCCATGCCAAGTTTGATATTTCATTCATTCATTCAGCCAGTCATATACCCCAGTAAGACAGTATTTTCAGTACACATTTTGTTGAAGATTTGTCTTTGATATGCTCCACATAATAGGTCATTGTGAAGTCAACGCCCTTACAGACTAAAACATTCATGAAATTCAATAACGCATGATTAGATATAGGTTCAACGATGCCGCTCCTACGTCATAAATTTATCATTACCAAACCCTGTTAAATTTTCAAGAATTATGTATGAGGCTTGCCAATGTCATTGTATGACCATCAATTATTTTCCCATTTTCTGCGGTTTTAGTGCGAGTCTGAAGTTTAAGTGCATAAAGACGAGATGTTCAATACATATTTTCTTCGGCTGTGACTATGGTCTTCCGCATAGTTTGTGAATGAAAATTGTAAAAAATAAAATCATGAAATGTTATTCGTTGACAAAGCAGTGTTGTATTGAGTATTGATTGACTTCCTATGGTATGCTGAAACTTAACCCATTTATGCCTAGCGTCTAGTAAAAAAGGGATTGGCAAACAACGTAGACCCAGATGAGACGCCGCATGATGCGGCGTCTCATCAGGGTCTGCGCTGTTTGCTTAAAGGAATTTCTGTAAGAACTATTCTAAATAACGAAATAAATATACTAGACATCCCTTATTTTGGAAATAAATTCATCCAATTTAGAAGGATGGGAGAGTCCGCTAGGCATCAATGGGTAAAACTGATTTTTGGTAGACACTTGTTCGTTAGGTAAAATAACAACTGTGCTAGTCGTTATTGAGTTAATAAACTATTTGTTTTCTTAAATTCTTTCTCTCTAAAATTATTTGCATCTTTTTATAAGTACGGCTATCAAACATTCAGTATGCTACTGTTTACATTAAAATTACAAATGTGCTAACTACAATCCAAACTTGATCCCGCTCGTTTCCTTTTTATCACTTTTCCGCTCAGGCACGAACATTTGACGTTTTTGTATTTTCTAAAGAAAATCAAATTATATTTAAGACTTTCTTACTATATTCAATATTTAAATGTTTCATGCCCAACCATTATGTACTGATGAACAGCATACAGCATAAAACTTGAACAGACTTCGAGTTGCAATCAGACTGTATTGGTTTTATTATGGTTGCATATAGCATTTTTTTCGGCATAGCTGTTTAACGTCACTTTTGACCTTAGATGACATTCATCATGATAGATCCGAAATGAATAAACACGAATTGTTCATTGGCTAATAATACAAAACTCACCGTAAACATTGGTAGTCTGGTTCCCAGACTAAAATATTGGATGCATTGAACTGAAAATGAAATATGAATATATTGTAAATTACATGTAAATCACAATAAATTAAAAACTGTCATGATACAAAAGATTCTCTAAACATTACATCGAAACGTTTCTCCTTAGTTTACGAAGCAGTATAACATTAATCATATGTCTATATAACTAAAAGAATCTAATGTTTACATGCCGTAGCGGCCACACTAAACACTACAAAAACAGGCTAGATTGCACTTTACCGGTACGCAGTTGTTTACCACTATCGACAAAGCGGGGGGTTGGGGCGGTAGCCCGCGATACTAAGGAAATATATAGGTGTTGGAAATATATATGTTTTGATTTATTATAATCCATATTTGCGTTTATAAGTGTACATATGTTTCTTTGTACTTTGTTTCGTTCATTTTTTATATAAAGTTCTGTTTTTCTGCAAAAAATTCATATCACTATGATGCTTGCAATATTGAGTCTTTTATGTTTACATTCTAGTAACATCTGTACACATTATTACACATTATCTTTAATTTCATTCCAACATTATGTTCATTGTTTTACAGTGGCGAATATGTTTTCTTTTCCTGTTAAAACTAATGTATTACTCCGGGGTATTACTCGTTCAATTATGAAAACCTAGTCATTACAATACTTATTGACAATAAAACATACAATTTCACCTCTTCTGGTTCTTTATTTTTATTTGTTGATACATTAAAATATATTATTATCTTATTATCACTCACTACCTTCATTAAAATACATGGTCGCTTCATTCCATCTCCTTTCACTGGTCGCAAACATTACAACATCAACGCCGTATATCTTTTTAAAGATATTTCTTGTTTCACTTTGTTTCTGTGCGTGAAACGGTTAAGATTTGATTAAGCTAGGAACCTGTTTGTTTATCTTTAAATCTCCTCTTCCATAACCCTATGATCTCCACATGAGTATAGACTCCAACTGTATTTAAGATCCTAATTTTAGGTTCCAGTGGCAACTTTTGTATAATTTAAAGTAGGGTAAGGGTTAGGGTTCGGGTTTGGGTTAGCCTTTACCCATACCTTAACCCTAACCCGACCCCTAACACTAACCCTAACCTAACCATAAGCCAGGGTTATCTCCCCTTTACCATGCCTCGCTCGTTGTAATTGTCCTCTTCCCTTTAATTTAAAGTATAACAAGTAAAAATGTAGGTCTTGTCAATTGTATTTTATACCCCCAAACAGTATTAAACTGATCAGTGTGACATATTTTGCTCGAGATCCTCCCTTACAGTATAGGCTATGATTTTGTATGGTTTTTTTTTCTTTACTAACTATGTTTTCTTGTTTCTTGTAGAATTGTAACCTCTCCGAGTGTGATCTTTAAGAAGCTAACCTTCGAGGTGCAAACATAAAGTGTGTGTGTGTGGGGGGGGGGGGGGGGGGGGGGGCGTTTGAGCTGATGTTCAACCTACTTCATATGGTGCAAGCTGTCAAATTAAGATTTTATCGAGTGTGAGAGCGATATTGAACATTGTATTTTCTTAATCTTTGACCAATATATCACTATGAACGGAAACAGTTGAATGAAATATACATGTATAAAGAAACAGATACAAGCATCATGAAGCAATGAGATTTATTATATCCAAGCTATTCTAAGCTCAACATCAATACCGTCTTGTTACGTTGCACATGTTCCATAACCATAAATCTAGTTTTTGTCCGTTTAAAATAAGTCTCGTTCTGGGAAAACTGGGATTAATGCATGTGCGTTCCGTCTTGACCCAAATAAGTCTGTTCAGTCCGCTCATGGACGACACATTCTGACTGAACTTCTTTGCCGTTTAGAAGAGACTTCCTTTAAATGAAAAATTCCACGAAAAGCGCATAGTGTTGTCCTACAGGATATCATTGATACGCTCTGTGAAATTAAAAGCATTTAACCTGTTTCAACTTATTGTAATCTTAAATTAGTGAAACTGCACGATTTTTATTAAATTGTAATATATTGATAAAATATGTTACAATAACACAACATAGGCAAGAAAAATTATATATTGAAGACGAATTTCATACAATGCAGAAAAGGCAAATTAGCGACCCGAGCCGATTGTGACGATGATATTTCGTACATATTTTCCTACACTAACCGAAGCATTCGTCTTTTTATTAGGATCGGAGTTAGTGTTCTTGTGTCCTATGAATAGAATCAATAGATATCGTTGCAGGAAATAAAATAAAAATGATCCGTAAAACAAAATTGTGTCTTTGTGTCGTATGAACGAATCTGCACTAAAACTTAATTTAGATCCACATCGTACATGCATGCTGGCAAATTTGACTGTAGAGATATTTTCGATTTCAGAATTAAATATCATATTTCGCATTTTTCGACACATGTTCTTCTTAACTTTTATTTATATTGAAATATATGTATAATAAGTTTTTTTTACACATGTTATATAAATTCATAAATATTCGACGAAATCGTGCGTTCCCACTTTAAGATATTTGTGAGGATATAGTTATACTGAACATTTACTAT
The DNA here is from genome assembly GCF_020536995.1 of Dreissena polymorpha. NCBI lineage: Eukaryota > Metazoa > Mollusca > Bivalvia > Myida > Dreissenidae > Dreissena > Dreissena polymorpha. The sequence continues at coordinate 14,876,417 of NC_068368.1, read as the reverse complement.
GCTCTAAAATATCCATTATATGCATCTTTTGACGATTTAAAAACCAGAAAAGTATTAAACGTTGCAACTTGAAACGATTGTATAATTTGGCGAGTTATGCTGTTGTCGTTATATTTTGTGGTAATACGAGGATCGCTTATATAAAGTATAAAATACATCACTCGTATGAGCAAGGATGGCCGAGATTTCCAGGGGTCAGTGGTTCGAGGCCAGTTGATGGTTACTTTTTTCTTTGTTTAATTTTATTCGTGTTGGTTTTTACTGGAGCTGTTTAGATCCAACGTTTACATTTATAAATATAAAACATCTAATGACAAACTTCACTACATGCCCAAATCTACGAAAAAGCCCCTTGAAAGAAAACTACTTTTGAAACGTGTATGTTCTTATTGTTTTTACTGATAGTGAATTAAGTCACGTACTCGACGTGCTCGGTATTTACTTTAAAATCATATTTACTTCCTGTGCCATAATGTTTAGTTACGGAGTATAGCACAGAAGGTATGTCTTAACATAACGCACCGCACAAAACAGGTATGTGCGGTTCGTTTATCATATGATTGTCACGTGAGTGATGGTCAATCAGGCGGACATAGGCGGGAATGTGCACGGGGTTTTCATTGTTTGGTCAGATACACGCTAGACTTCGATCAGTAAACTTTTACTTTTTTAATTCGAACCGCATTGATGGGTTGGCTAAAACGACCCGTTATGTTTGAGTTACACAATGTCCACGGTAACATGTTAATATTGGTTGTTTTCGGGTACAGTTTTCCAGAGTTATTTTACATTGGTCATCTGATGATTTCTGATGAAGTTTTATCTCTGATTTTTACCCTGGCCTTGAGCACGCCATTTATTCATTTAAGGATAAAGAATAGTAGTGATGTATACAAATCATAGTTGTACTGTGTTATACAATTTATAGACCAAAGTTGTACTGTCATGTTATTCTACGATTATACTTGATTGATATATATTACGAAAATGTAATATTCGTGGATGTATGTTGCCAATAAACTGATCGCAAGTCTTGCCCAATGCAAAACGAGTTGTGTTTTGAGCCTGGTTGTGTGAAGATTTAGGGTGGTGCGGTAGTCGAGTGGTAACTATCTGGTCTACCATTCCAGAGGTCGCCGGGGCACTGGAAATTTCAGAAATGCTTCAAGTGTTTCCCACCAAACAAGAGATGTACTGGTATGAAACCCAGGTAATTCTCGCGTGTATCGGTGCTTTACACTGAGCACGTAGAAGAACCAAGGGATCTATTCGCAAAGAGCTAGGGTATCGCACCAGGATTCCTTGTATCTCAATACTGTCTTTTCTACTTGCTGTCTCTTCAGCAAAACCAAAGGACCCCATTGGAAATAAGTGCTTGCACTTTCGTGGGTTATCCTTGACCGCAAGGTCAAATGAAATACATACAAGACTTGATTTCGTGAGTTGACCGATTCACGAATTTAACACAAACACATCGGAAAATAACCAACGAATCTAAAATCAGAAATCCGCGAATGAACCCATTTATGCCAAGTGGACTCTCCCATCCTTCTAAATTTGATCAATTTATTTCCAAAATTAGGGATGTCTATTTATTTATATATTTATAATATTTCTTACAGAAATTCCTTAAAGCAAACAGCGAAGACCCTGATGAGACGCCGCATCATGCGGCGTCTCATCTGTGTCTACGCTGTTTGCCAAGGCCTTTTTTAAATCAAGAAATTTCATGCCGACGAATGTTTATTATTTTACTAAATGTATTAACCACAAAGATTGGTTGAGTTGTCACTTAACCGCGACCAACGTGTTAAAGAAAAACATTCATACAATAAAGTTCTTTAACAATAAAATTAAAGTTTATGCACTTATAAAAAAGATGAAAGGATGCTTTAATCCCGTGCACACAACACTTAATAACTAACTGGCATATGTATATATCTAAAAATAAAAACGATCTAGTCATCTGTACTTCGAAATTTTTGTTATAATAAAGATAGTTTCTTCATTCAAATTGAGTGTTCAAGTTTAACGTACTCAGCGGGAAAATTAAAACTCCATTACTTACGTATCAAAATTGTACGTTATGATAGCAATTACATATACTAGTAATCTATAATGGAAAATATTAAGGAAACATAAAGGCAAACTATTGTTTAAAATTTAAGATTCTAATCATTCTTATTCTCTAATTGAGAGTTTTAAATATAAACAATATAGAAAGGTATGTTTATATTATAAAAGTTATGATCCTAATTAGCGCGACGTGCGAGCGTTTGGCACGGTTCATTTCCATAATAGCGACACATAAAAAACATTAGCCTTATTTAATATTGAATGCTATATTTACTTAATGTCGGGTAAAAGGTGCCTGTGAATCAAGTAGCCTGCAATGTGCATGTAAAAATAACAAATTATACCCGACATGCCCGTATTACCTTGTACTATTTAGAAGCATACATACTTAACAACCATGCGATATTGATTTTGTGAACGCAAAATAATTACTTTTGTAATCAGACAAATTCCTAGCTTTTTCTATTTGTTCTTTGACTGACCAATCACAACTAAATAAACACGTTTGTGCGGCAGTGTGCCTATATTTAACCCTTTTAGCGCTGGAACCGAATTTTAAAGGCCTTTGCAAACAGTTTGGATCCTGATCAGACGCCACAAAACGTGGCGTCTGATCAGGATCCAAACTGTTTGCTATTCTGATAGTGGTCTTTGAAAAAAAGTGAAGAAAATTATGATTTTAGAAATTCAGCAGATGACATTTTAGCAGACGACAAATTTCCAAGCATGCAATGGGTTAAAGGTGCAGAAATCCATTTGTAGTCAGAGGCTACATTATGTGCTGACCACAGCACATCTTCCTAATTTATTTACTAGACTCAATAAAGTTGGGACGAATGTTGAGCTATAGCTGCAATCTCCAGCTATTTTGTTGTTACTGAAAGATTTTCATTTTTGGTGTGGTCTTGTTTTGTGGGACGGAAGCCGGTGAACCCGGGGGAAAACCCCACCTACACGGTATGGTGACCACCAACCAAACTCACATGAGGCCGGGAACGGGAATTGAACCCGGGTCACCTAGGAGAGGAGCGAGTTTGCCAACCACTGCGCCAGCCGTACAGTCTTACGTTTGTGCGGCCATGCGCACCGCATACTTATATACCCCCATAGCAAGGGTTTATAATCAATTCACCCCGCTGTTTTGTCGATTGCCTCTGTAAAATGTTAAAATTCAGTGGAGCAAACGGTGTCCACATTTTCCAATCGAGTGAATGTTAACTTTAAATATATCCTTACTTTGAGTGTAGGTGTGCGGCACTGTTCGTCGTCATGGAGCCATAGATCCTTGGGTTATTTTACTCAGCGTTGTTGTGGCATTAGTCACTTTTGATGCAAAGCTTTATTTTATCAGTCGTTCTGATGTGTGGTAGAACAATACCACTATTACACATCAAAATACATCAAATCAAATAACACAGTTTTTTTTAATGCCAGCTATATGTCCGTACGTTTATTTGTCAGACCGGCGCCCTCTCATATGTTGTCCGAACAAACAAATAATAGATATCTGAAAGTCGCATTTGTAAAAAGACACCCCCCCCCCACCGTCTGCCTGTGTGCATATCCGCCAATTTGGCCTGTGCACTTCATTTACCTCGATGTGTTTTCTGTTTTCCTGCAAAGTACGAAGCGTTATGAAATACTGTACAATACTACATCCGTTTTACCCCTTTAATGTTCACATCGCACTGTGGGCGAATGCATGCATTAAAACGCGACCTTTATACATTTATTAAGGATATTCATTTATATTCATATGATTTATTATATTTTTATTATATTTTATATTTAACAGCTTCATATATTCCCCGCTTATAAAACAAAACACGCACTCATTTTATCGTCAAAGATGCATTAGTTCCCGAACGTTAAAGATGATTTCTTGGAAAAGAGTATTAGAGGCAATACCGGTTTGTTTTATTTCTTATCAGTTTATTTTTTAACACACATCAAAAACGCCTCTTTTCCACAGTACAGTACTTAACATTTATAGACGTTGATTCAACTTCCAAAATATATGCACGAATATACAGGGTTAACCCATTTATGCCTAGCGTTTAGAAAAAAAGGCCTTGGCAAAAAGCGTAGCCCCAGATGAGACGCCGTATGATGCGGCGTCTCATCAGGGTCTGCGCTATTTGCTTAAAGGAATTTCTGTAAGAGATATTTTAAATATAAAAATTAATTTACTAGACATCCCTAAGTTTGGAAATGAATTGATCCAATTTAGAAGGATGGGAGAGTCCACTAGGCATAAATGGGTAAATATTGAATTTGTCATTAAAACGCATTCGAGAACTATGGTTACATTCTTTTCACCCGCTACCTACATGGCAAATTCAAATAGTTTCCTCCTGTAAAAAAAACAACAGCCGTATTATGGAACGGCGTACTCGGCATAATTTTGTCAAGCATGGATTTTCAAGACACTTGGCAGACGTGAAAAACCTGGGGACATGGAGTGTCGCGTGCTAGAGTCAGGTCTGCAAGGTCCAGGCTATAATTGAGGGTCTGTTTCAAAGTTTAAGAAATAAACCTAAAACATTTGATCAGAAGAATAAACATACACTGACTTTAAAGAAGGGACAAGAATTGTTAAACGGCATGTCACGTGATATGAAAAACATGTAGTCCCGAGCTGCTTGCTCAATATTAACATGTAAGATGTAAAGTCAGACATTCCACACCATGCAATTATTCAGCATACATTGGGAAGAGATCGCTTGGAATACGAAAATGAGTACATATTTTACTGAAATATCGTGCGCAAGAAGCAGGCCGCTAGGTCCAATGTCATGGTCACAATTCAAACTGTCAGAAGAAATATAAGTAAACAACCCAACACGCTTTTTGTAGCATAAATTCGCCCAGCATGGACGAACTGAAGAATAAATAGATAAACTAACATTGATCAATGACATTTTATGCAAAGAAACCTCCGCCTCTGGTGGTTTGTTCAAAACTTTTCATGCACTTGTAGGGGTTTTGCCAATGTATTTCATGCACAGGAACCTGATCATTTAAGTTGTTTGGTAAAGGTATTTCATACAGAGGACCCTGGTCCATGTAGGTTTTTACAATGTTTTTCATGTACAAGAACGTGATCTGTGTAGTGGGTTGGTCTCTGTAGAGAATTTGTCAAGGTAAAATGCAAGCTCATTATTTTTTCTGTTTAGGTCAGGAAGTTTTTACACCTACGATTGACATCAATGGCACGGCTTGCGAGTAATATGTTTATTGCCCTGGATTCGTGGTAAAAATACAAACACATTGACCATTTTGATCGTAAGGCCGAAATCGTTTATTGACTTGAATTCACCTGACTCAAGGTAAAAAATACAATCACACTGACCTGTTTTCTCAGGAGGCGTTTTTACGTCAGTGTGACTTCAATAACACGGCTCGCGGAGACGATGATAATATGAGCCTTGTTCTGAGAAAATTGGGCAAAATGCGTGTGCGTAAAGTGTCGTCCCAGATTAGCCTGTGCAGTCCGCACAGGCTAATCTGGGACGACACTTTCCGCTTTAATGGTATTTTCGTTTAAAGGAAGTCCCTTTTAACCGAAAATCTAGTCTAAGCGGAAAGTGTCGTCCCTGATTAGCCTGTGCGGACTGCACAGGCTAATCTGGGATGACACTTTACGCACATGCAATAAGCCCAGTTTTCTCAGAACGCGGTCATATGTTCATCGACACGATCGCCCGTGTCTTTTTTTTATATAAGGTTTGGACCAGTTGGGTCAAGATCGAGGTCACTGATTCAATAGGTTCTATCCTGATCTCCACAGCTTTGGACTATGCCATCTTTTATGTAGGTGCAAATAACGCTTACCAATAGGTGATGTATGTATTTCTCCACAACTTTGAAAGAAACAAATATACTATGTTGGTGCAAGCAACGCTAACCAATAGGAGATGTATGGATTTCTAAATTGTGGAAACCCATTTGAATATGTTGTAAAAAACATTGCTGATCCGATTTTGCAATTTAATAATAACGGGTGATATGATATGCGATTTTGAGAAGATGTTTTGATGCGTGAGCTTTGTTTTTACCTGTGCATTTTGTTTGTTTTTTCTCAAAAATCTAGCGCAAATCTTGCTTTTCATGAGAATATTGTTGTGAAACTTTTTTGTTGGTAGGTTACATGCATACCAAGCTAGGGATTCCATTTGCCTCAGTCAAGATAATAATTATGCGTCAATGCCAAAAACAAAGTCTTGGGTTTAAAAATATCTGGGAAGATTAAGTGGCAAGCAAACTGGGACGAGGTCTAAAAGCAAAATGTCAAGGTAAACTTTCAACATCAAACAACCAAAAGACGAAATCCATCTTGACTTGTCATATCTTTGATAAAGCAAAATATCCTCGGTTACAAACGACACTGTTATCCACAATATCCATTTTATTTCATAAAATATACCTATAATACAAATGTTTACTCTGTAGAATCGCATACATTTGACAGGTGCATTGGTAGTAAAGAAAATAATACATCCAATGCAAAACTTAAAAATTGATTGTGTTAATGCATACTATAAAAGTATTAAAGAATAGAAAAAAAAGTTTAAAAACAATTCGTAGCTACGAGCAAGTGTGAAACACCCCTTTTAAGAGATGTAAATAGTGTTTACGTAGGTGTCTATTTAGTATCTACAATTGATTTGTATTTATTAAATAAATGCATATTAATATTGCAGCATTGCTAGAAATACCTTTTTATATTATTATTTTTATCTTTGATTGTAAGACAGGTGTGTGTGTTGAAATGTAATAGGAATTTTAATATACAAAAAAGTCGGTATTGATTTATGTATGGCCATTATGCATTTAATAAGTTTCTGACATTCATGAAATATTTGATTCCAAATAAAAAATGCTCATGAACAATCGGTCGTTTAACGCTGTTATTGTGGTACCAGTCACATAATCACAAACACATGTCATTTTATTTACTGATACATTTGTTTTAATTACATTTGTTTTAATTAATTTTTATGATAAACACAATTATTAAATAATGTAATTTAAAGGAATTAATCATAATAGACAATTAAACGATAATCAAATAAAACAAATTATTTTCTCCATCACTTCGTTCGTCCGAAAATAAATTAATTATTTGCTTACTAGCAAACAAATGACAACAAACATTACAACAAACACCAAATGTAGAAGGCGGTCCGCTTTTATTGTAGCCGTTTTACCAACAGGATTTATGTAAGTAGACAAGTACATTAACGGATCATAGTTCTTGTCATTTCAAAATCCAGGAACAAAATATCATTTTTAACTATGTAAAACATGTTATTTTCACACAAACAAAGCATAAACTCTACATAAACTCCAAAACACACATTATTTATTAACCTAGGATGTGTATAAAATGCAACATGACTCGCCCAGGAAAAAACAGAGATAAAAAACCCTTTCGAATGTCTAAGGAACAGGCTCTGGAAACCTGTGCCCGTTTGTCAAAATGTCATGTTGCCGAGTGTTGGGCCTCACATATACTGGTAAACTAGAAAAAATACAATGTCATTAACACAGCAATTTAACAGCACAATTCTATATGAAAAATGTACATTTAAACAAATTATTTCTATACTGAAATGAACATATCCATCAACCGAAGCTTCAGATTTCCAACGACCGTGATTGGCTAACAATTTATCATCTGTGATTTGTCCGCTATTAGAAGCAGCGGAGGCTCCCCCGCGCTCTGAATTGTTTCTAAAAATATCTCCCTTGTCCTGGTATATGATAAAGGAGAATCTGTGTTGCACAAAACATAAATTCCTTTATTTTTCAAAAAATCTAAATTTTGTAAAAATATATTAGTTTGAAATAATGTTAGACCCGCAGCGGCAATATATATCTTTAACAAAGATACCGGACATAGCATGTTATCTGTTTTTGACACAATAACACTATTACCAGATTTTAATTGATCACATTTGCTATGTTCTATACAAAATAGAAACACGAGAATCGTGAAAAAGTTTCATTTTTAAATTCGACAACTCATCAAATCTGAAAAAAAAACGAAACCCAAGAATACACATCGAACATAATCTCATATTTTTCACACTTAATTTCTGACCGTCCTTACAGTGAAAGTCAATGATTTTATTTAACATATCCACAGTTCATTGTTCTTTCTTTGTCATTGGCTTGACCAAAATTCGCTTGCATCCTTCAAATGTTAATTTTACAAGTTGTTCTTACACGGATTTTACTCTAAAAAAAAATCATGCTTCCAACTTATACTGTAGAAATACGCGGCTACAACCGCACTCGAAAATTATTTGTCCACTAATTCACTAAGAAAAACACATACACATGCTTCTTTGCCGGCAACGAATTAAAAACCATGTTCGATGCACCATTTTTGAAATGTGTCAAAGATATAGGTAATACTTTTTGTTTGTATTCTTGGATTTTGCTGCTCTGGCTATGTCCGATATCTTCTGAGCCGCGTGTCCCAAGCTATGATGTGCACTCAATTCACCAATATCGTCCCATACACTGCTATGCCCACTATGCTGAAACAATATACATGTTTATATATATATAACGCCTTTCATCAAATCAGTGTTTCATAATACATAAATATGAAGCGAGAACATATCATATTATTAACTACTTAAACAAACAAAACAAATCGTAGTATCCTCAAATTCATTTGATTATTATGAGTTGCTTGTTTTGTTTTATATAACCATATATTTATTCCGATACATGTTAATGTATAAATGGGCTCACATCAAGTATGCTCATTAAAAACATATTTGCAAATCTTAAAACAAATCAATGTCAATCCTTAATAAATACACATCACATCTATACATAGATACACATATATCTCACACTTTGAGACAACAGCGTATCATACTTAAACATCTGTATACAGATTACCGTGGATCTTTTCTGAATACACATCACATCTATACATTGATACACACAGATCTCAGACTCTGAGACAACATCGTATCATACTTGAACATCTCAATACAGATCACCGTGGATCTTTTCTCTGACAACAGATCACCGTGAATCTTTTTCTCTGATAACAGACCACCGTGGATCTTTTCTGAATACACTTCACATCTATACATTGATACACATACATCTCATACTTCGAGACAACAGCGTATCATATTTGAACATCTGATAACAGATCACCGTGGATCTTTTCTCCGGCAAAAGATCACCGTGGATCTTTCCTCCGACAACAGATCACCGTGGATCTTTTCTGAATACACTTCACATCTATACGATGATACTCATAAATCTCACACTTTGAGACCACCGCGTATCATATCTGAAACGTGTAAATACAGATCACCGTGGATCTTTTCTGAATACACATCACATCTTTACATTAATACACACAAATCTCACACTCTGAAACATACTTAAACATCTGAATACAGATCACCGTGAATCATTTCTGAATGCACATCACATCTATACATAGCTTCACATACTAGTAATGCTCATTCTTTGAGACAACAATACAAGCTTAATGTAAGTCACAGCATATTAAATACCGTCTTATACTGGTTTTTCAGAAGAATAATGCCTTGAATATTCATGACAGGTCAAACATACAAAATCATTATACTCGTCTCTATAACTTAGTGCTTTCTCTGACATCTGAAATTTCGGTCTGTGCTGCAATTCTTGGGTGACTGGACCTGCTAGAAGTGGGCTGTTGTGGGACGAAGCCTCGTTGAACGTTTGGGCAGTTTCTAACCACGTGTCCTGTGAAGCGGCAAGCGAAGCACGGTCCGAGGACGACCGGAAGTCGCTATTGTTGGAGAAAACCTTCTTGATAACGTCTTGACGCAGCCTATCCGCTGAAATAATACTAATATTCTAAAACTAAAAATGAATATAATAATGTCTGTTACAAATATATTGAACCACAACGTGCGTTGTCTCCTGGAAGCGGACCTCGAATGACGCTATACCCGCCAAAACTCACGAAAATCCCGTGCGTTAGTAAAATGTGACGAAAAGAATAGCAAGTATGCCATTACCCGCATCAGAACAACTGCTCAGGCAGCAGTAAGCTTATAAAAGACATAAGGTTACTCTTATACTTCAAACGCAAGACTTTCAAGTCAGGTCAATAATCTACGTCATATAATTTCTCAGCCATGTGAAACCCAGGGTACGATATCAAGACCAACCAAATATTGTTCTAGAAAGTTCTAGAAATTCTATGAACAAGATAGGTCGGTCACGACAAGATCTATTCAAAATTAATCCGCTATCTAGAACACTCATAAGAACGTCGCAAATTAGAAAACACCGTCGCCGTAGCGTAGTGGATATTGTGTCCGCCTAGCGATCGGGGGGTCACGGGTTCGAATCCCGGCAGTGCATCTTTATATGTCCACCATCAAGTAATGGTTCTACTACCGGGTATTGGACTCGACATCTTTTCAAATAAGCCTTAGTCTTTCCGTGTAATCGAACTTAATTAAATAGCTTTAAAATAAATTAGAAAACGTCGGTTATAACTGTGCAGGTACGCCATCTTATTCACATTTTTCTGGTAGACATATAAAATGAAAGCTTCCGGGGTTTCTTCCGACGTTTCTTAATTTATCCAAATATTCCCACCTTCACAAATCTCAAGGGTCTTCAATATTAACTCATTTATACCTGGTGGACTCTCCCATCCTTCTAAATTGGATCAATTTATTTCCAAAATTAGGGATGTCATTTATTTCTATATTTAGAATATTTCTTACAAAAATTCTGATGATTCTGATGATCTGGGTATACGCTGTTTGCCAAGGCCTTTTTTTCTAGACGCTAGGCATAAATGGGTTAAGGTGATCTTGGCGTTTAGAACAAACTTGAACACATAGATACGTTTTTTTTAAAGAATTCGTTATTGACGAAAAATGGGGATGTATTGCAAGAAAGAACACATGGCGAAAAATTTATTTGGCTCTCCGTTTTTATATTGACGCGACATTCTCTTTGACTTTCTTCTAATACAGAATATGAGCCTTGTTCTGAGAAAACTGGGCATAATGCATGTGCGTAAAGTGTCGTCCCAGATTAGCATGTGCAGTCCGCAGAGGCTAATCAGGGACGACACTTCCTGCTTTTACTAGATTTTCGGTAAAAGGGACTTCCTTCAAATGAAAAATACCTTTAAAGCGGAAAGTGTCCTCCCTGATTAGCCTGTGCGGACTGCACAGGCTAATATGGGACGACATTTTACGGACATGCATTATGCCCGGTTTTCTCAAAACGCGATTCATATGTAGTTTGCCTTTAGGTACATGTACATGCATTTTAACCATCTTTACTGCCAGTGAAACCGATACGGAGTTACGTTGTAATTACTATCGTCGATTTACAAGCTCTGATTTATTTCTGAAAGTGTTACATATTCTACAAAATCGTGACGAAATAATATCCAACATTTACCCGAATGCTGCCAATAATTAACTTCCTCCTATGACGTCGACATGGTGATCGACCAATAAGATTAAAGGATGACCGTTTGTAATGAAGTCATCTATTTTACTACGTACAGTTGATGCTTTAATTACATTATAGGTATCAGTTGCAGAAAGTCACGACATAAATTGATACGGCGACGAATGTATAAAAAGCGAATCGTAGACTGTTTGTATACAGTAGTGCAATGACTTTCTTTGAATCGTATATAACTAACACTGCTGTTAGCTGAATATAATTTTATCTATGGCAATAATCAACATTTTCAAGACTTTAACTTTAAAAGGTAAGTCTTTTTTCCAATGTTTAAAGCAGTTTTGGCGCCAATGAATGCATTATAAATTGCATTGTATTTTGTGTAAACTTCTGTAGTAATATTGTTTTAAAATTGATTACTGATTAATAAAATGATTGTTTCCTTTGTTTTAAAATTTTATTTAAACCATTTACGTTCATCCATCTACCACACATTTGAATTCTCAAACCATGTGTCGCCAATCTATGTTACATAAAACTGTTAACATTTCCATAGTTGTGCCTTCATGTACGCTAAATCGTATGTATACGAAGATTAAGAGATGGTATGATATAGCGTTGAAGAACAAGGCATTCCACGTATTCAGACAAATAATTAAATGCATAATATAAGTTTTTATAATAATTTTTATTTCGGCATATATAAATCGAACCATTAAAAAATCATATTTATGGACAAGTTGTGACATAAATTATGAAACACAATGTAATTGCTAAATTGTTACAGTTTAAAATACCTTTAATTAATTTGTAATTTACATTCTAGACGTTATTATAAATAAATTTAATGTATTAAAAGTATGGACGCGACGTGAACTATTTAGTTTTCAAACACATTTATTAAGCAAATAAGTTCTCGACAAAACGACATAATATGATGTACATTGTAAGGATACATTTAAAAAAGAATATTTCATAAATTTAAAGTGTCTGAAACAAGCTTAATGAATCTATATAACAATAAAATTTTATTCGTTTTTAATCATATGTGTAATACACGGAATAAAAATCAACGATTTAACGATTATAAATGTGCGTTTTAGAAACGTACAATTGAAATGCCATCTTTAAATATTGAATAAATTATCGATAAATTATGATAAATGTTTATGAAATTATCAATACATGTTAAAAATAAACGGAATTCTCAATTCTTGGAAATCATTGTAAGTATATTATATTTGATGCCATTACCGGTCTTTAATCTTGTATAAATGGCCAAGTTTTAAGGCGATCCATCACTGTTCAATAAGCTTCGAAGGCATTTGAAATGAAAGTGCGTTAAGCGGCTCTTCCAAGAATTTTTCAGAAACTACGCGTGTCTTATCTATAGCCGTATTTGGCGTTACGTGCAGATTAATTAATATTATTAAAAATGAGTCGTGTTCTGAGAAAACTGGGAATAATGCAGTCCGCACAGGCTAATCAGGGACGATACTTAAAGCGAGATTATACGATTTTTATATGTGTAAAATTGTAATATATTGATTAAATATGTAACAATAACACAAAATAGGCAAGAAAAATTATACATTGAAGACGAATTTCATAAAATTCAGCAAAGACAAATTAGCGCCCCAAGCCGATTGTGACGAATATATTTCGTAAATATATTCCTACAATAACCGAAGTATTCGTCTTTTTAGTAAGTGTTTGTGTGTCGTATGAATATATACCGTTGCAGGAATTGTAAATGAACCGTTAAACTAAATTTAGATTCAAATCGTACATGCGTAATTTACATGCTTGCGAATGCGACTGTACAGACATTTTCGATTTCAAAATTAAATATATGGCTTATTTCGCATTTCTCGACACATGTTCTTCTTAACTTTTATTTTAATTTATATTGAAATATATGTTTTATAAGTTTTTTACACATTTTCTATAAATTAATAAATATTTGACAATATCGTATAATCTCGCTTTATCGCTTTTATGACATTTTTCGTTAAAATGAAGTCTCTTCTTAGCAAAAATCCAATTTAGGCGGAAAGTGTCGCCCCTGATTAGCCTGTGCGGGCTGCACAGGCTAATCTTGGGTGACACTTTACGCACATGCATTAGGCCCAGTTTTCTCAGAACGCGACTCAAATGTACAAGTTGTGCTACAACATAATGATGTTGAAACATATTGCTGTCACGTGGAGTTTTAATTTTATCAACTATGTTTTGTAACTCCAAGGGTTTCGGGAACTTAAAACTGTAATCTGACGTTTTGTGGTAATGACTGCCTTTTAACCCACCGTAACAACAATGGTACCAGTGTCGTTGTTTTGGGTCGAGTTTGAAGCCAGTATTCGGGCTCGATGGGTCATTGTCGGCTTGGGTACTACTTAAATGTACCCCGTGTAGTCTTAAGTATACTTAAATGTACCCCGGCTACGGTAAATATACTAACACGTACCCGGGTATTCTTACGCTAAATTGATCGTTGTCGGCTATTTTTTTAAATGAATCATGTTCATATTTATGTCACAATTCTATAAATAGCGTCTATATTATCGAAACTCCTGCTCAAAAAGCATGTGGATGAAGTTCTTTTTTAAAGAGAATCTTGTTTCGTATTCCTTAGCGCGTTTTACGACATCGGATTTTTGACGGGAATTATCCTCGGGTACAGTCTAAATTGGCCGGGTACGTGTTAGTATATTTTTTGTACCCGGGGTATATTTAAGTATACTTAAGAATACCCGGGCTACATTTATGTAGTATCCGAGCCGAAAATGAACAATCGAGCGTTTTTCGGGCTATTCCTAATGTCAAAAAGTATATATTTTTCTCAAACGAATCCTTAAATTCCAGATTCAAGGTTTTCACCATAAAACTTGTAAATAATGCAACATTAGTTTATTTCCATATGCAGATGTATGAGTTGAACCATACTTAATAGGATTTTGAAATTATTTGTTTTCTCAATATTAGTATTTGTAATTGAAAAACAAAAACATCAAGATCCCAAATTTTTACCAAACGACGCGATTTGTTCCCAATCCAACATTTAATAGGGCCCAGGACCCATTTACAAAATGTTGAAAAAACACTGCATTTGAATTATCAGGTTGGCTGATTGTGGAATGTTGTCGATGTTAAACACCCTTTTTTGAACAACTAGCGGGGATTCAAGACACATAATTTGACAATTATTCATTAGTTTAATGGCATATGTATGTTAAAATGTAAATAAAGACATGGGTTTGTGATGCCAATTGTGCGTTTAGGAAATTTCAAAGGTCGACATTGGTTTGGAACATCCATTTTGATTAAAGAATGAAGCAGTAAACACGTCGCTTGTTACCTTCAATGAAAAAATTGATCATTTTATCGGGTATTTTTTTACGCTGGCGATTTTGCTAAGTATTTCGGCACGATCGTTTATTACAAATTTTACTCTCTTTTTTCTTTGCAAAAACTTAATAACATTTAACGAGTGTAACGACAAATAATAGGCCTTGAAATTTAGGTTAAAATCATCAAGTATTAATTACATGTACCTGGTTAGAGCAGAAATCCATCGATTATTCAAAGATTCACAAGACTGCGTGTATTGGTTATTGTTTTGACAAATAATGCGTATTCATCTGCAACATGATCAAAAGCAACATGACTAGCGGAACGCTTAGCTCCTGCTGAGAGCGCGCCATTGAACAGACTGAGCTTGAGCCTCGCTGGCCGAAACGCCAGAAGACCCCATCTCATGACGCGGCTCTGAAAGTGTTATTTAAATGTATCGAAAGATAACTGTGTATTGAGCGAATAATAACATACTGTACCATATATTTTGATGGTGAAGAAATAAACTCATAATAGTTCATGTGAGGACACACATGATGCGATATCGCGTAGTATTTGTTTATTTGTAATCTCCGAGCACTATTGTGTGGTTTGAATATACATGCACTTAATAGCACAAATTTCATGCGGTGGATATGCGACTAACACATGAAAAAATAACGCGTTGTTTTCAATTTAATTATTAATTATTAAGAAACGTAAATGTTCTAACTTTACTTCAAAGTCAGGATAAACGCCGATTACCTTTTTGAAAATTTTCTTGTTTAAAGATCAACAGGTCAAAGGCCAAGGTCACGTGTGCTTGAAACATGATAATTAAATTTTGATTCCGAGCAATACTGCGAGAACGCGTTGCCTCACGATTATGCAATATAATAAGAGATTTCTTGAGTAAAACATTAGCACCTGAAAACATTCAGGTCATCAGGTCAAATAACAAGGTCACAGCATTCAGGTCATCAGGTCAAATGACAAGGTCACAGGGAATTTTTCAAGATTTGTTTACGCACAATATCTAGAGAATTATTAGGGCCATGTACATGAGTATGCTATGCTGGTTAGTCTGAACGCTTATAATTTTTTAATAAGAAGATCTAAGGTTAAAGTGACCTATTCGACTATGCTTTAAGTCTGGGGCATACATGTCTTACAAACATATCTTGTTTACACTAAGACTTAAAACATGAACACGTGTTTGTATTGATTAAATGAAAACAATCATGAAAGTATAATGCATCACGCCGGGTATGCGGATACTTTGATAACAGATGGCACTTTGATACCAGATAACAACAAAAGCCACGCGCGAGAGCTGAGTACTTCAGCTTTTTTTGCATTTATGCTCTGTTCATTTGGTTGTCAGACACGTAACATTGTTTGGTCGATTAATGGTATGTTACTTCGTATTGCGAAGCAAGAAAGTCGTGAAAAAAACAACAACAGTGGATTATAAAAAAGAGAGAAAATTTCTTCGATAATCATCATGAATTCGAGGATCGGTATTTCAACAAAATAAAAATACTTGGAAATAAATCAAGAACGTCCCAACTAATCGAAATAAAAGATCAATTTGTCCATTAATCTTACAACATGTTAAATTTTTGTTAAATAACGTATTTGAGGAAATTCAAATCTTTTAAGAGTCGGATGCCAAATTTTCATGGACACATATTTTACCGATCATCTCAACGACAATGGCACTTCGATTCCAGATTACTCGACACTTTTTTACCAGATATAACACACTCTATTTGGTGAATCAGAAATGCAGAACTCTCTGCGGAATACTGCTATAGTAAGCAGGCAATAAATAAAAATGTATATACTGACGTAAATTAAAAACGAATTACCGAAACATGTTCTTATCCTTTTGGAATATGATAATAAAAGGGAAAGGGAAGTGTAAAGGGAAGTGCTTCCTATCAATAGAGCTCAATATTAAGGGAATTTTCCAATCTCTTTTAAAATTTGTGGCTACGCATTAGTATCGTCTTCATAATGCGATTCTTATTATCACCAATGACAAAGGATTTTATGAGGTGTATTGGCCGCTTTAAGACCCCTTGCTCCACTTATATAGAGTCCTGCTATAAGTTCGATTGAACACAGTTATGTTGATCCACATGATCCGTTGTATTTTCAATTCTCTTAATTTCAATTTACTACTTAAAAACAAGTTTATTATTTAGACAATTATTTTCGGTCGTAGTATATTACATCCGAAATAAGCATTTGAATCTTATTTAAAATTTGCACTTTTAATATTAATTATATAAATTATTAAAATATTAATGAGATATTTGAAAACGAACAACGCCATTGGTTATATTTTACAAGTGTATGTAATTGCGTTATGCATAGATTCCCAATGTGTCGGGCTTGACAATGCAAATTGCTTCGTACTTCAAAATGTTTGGTTAGATTAGCCATAATATACATAAATGCATTTCAGGTAAAAGATAAAACTCGGTTATCAGAGTGCCAAATTTGTTGAAAGTCTCTGTTATCCGAAGTGACCTCTATCGGGAATCAAAGTATCCGCAACTTCATGAATACCACCTATTAAAACATGCTCTATCTTCGTTTATATTACATTTAATACTATCAAAATGTCAGTATTTGAAGCACATTGATTACTCTACATGCTGGAATATCAAACAATTTCTTGCAATATTTCTAAGTAGTTTTATTTTGTTGAAATGTTTACTGTTAATCCAGATAATGCTACTTTCCGACCGATTTTTCTATTTTTTGGAGAAAAATCTACCATTCTTCCGTGATTTTTTTCTTTGCAATAGAAAAGGATACACTACTTATAAACTAGACCATGCGCCTTGTCTAAAAAACTATTCTTTATGATATAAATTAAAAAAAACCTGATGAACTTACCTCTCGCGCGTGGCTTTTGTTGTTATCTGGTATCGAAGTGCCATCTGTTATCAAAGTATCCGCATACCCAGCGTGATCGACATTAAAATACGTTTGTGTTGACTTTAAGTACATATTTTATGTGGTTTTTTTTTTCAATAATAAGCATTGATATGTTAATTGCCATTTAAACATAAGTAAGGGCTTATTTTCTTGTTTAATATATGACTTTATTATGTAATCAAATATAAGAGCCAACGCTTTTCACGAAGATGGCGCAACGTTGTACGGGAAGTATATATTTTTCACGCATTAAATAACGAGAAAGGAAGAATTTGTTAATAAGACATGAACAGCAACATTCGGCAATCCGTTCCGGATTTTAAATTTATTATACGCATGAACATGACTAACATGGAAAACACTACTGTTTTTTTAAACAATTTATGTATCTTTACATGGTAAAATACATGATGCAGGAACAAAAAGGTCGGTAAATAATGTGTTTGAGATCGCAAAACTATGCTTATGAAATATATATCTATATGAATAACCTGGCGCGATTCGTGAACCTCGCGAACAACGATGAACCGCATAGCTTATGAATTTTAGGAAATTAATACAAGTTTATACGAAAAAAAAGTTTTAAAAGAAGGAGGAACGGTTTAATGTATCTGATTTATAGCAGATTTTGATATGAAGCTTGCACAAAGATTTTCCAAAAATGGACGCGAAAAAGGGGAACTCCCCTGCCGCCCCCACCTCCCCCTACAGCGTTCCTTTATGGTTGTGGATAAAAAAATTCGTGTGGAAACTGAACGGCCTGGAAATAAACTATAAACGTATTTGCGTATCAATGCCCTTATTACTGTTTACAATTCCATCTTTCCTTCATACCACTTTATGTATACACAAACGAGTGTGAAATGTTATTATTTGTGTGTTTCTGTCCAATAATACGATCTAACCTCCCCTGTCTTTTACCGTAACGCCTTTGCGTTTGTCAGAAAATGTTATCTGCTTTTTGTTGTGGTTTAATAAAATGATTTATTTGGAACAAAAACCGTGTTTTCTTCTAAACATATTATTTCTTTCATTAAATTGCATAAATGTTACGGGTATACAGTAAGTAATTATTGATTTTTTAGTGATCATTATTCAGTAATCAGTATAGATCGATATAATAGTTATCATGCTAGCACCCTTAATTTATTGGCGTTTGTCAGAAAATGTTATCTTGTTTTTGTCGTGGTTTAATAATACGATTTATTTGGACAATTTTTTTCTTTTAAACATATTTTTTCATTAAAGTGTATACATATAACGGGTGTACAGTAAGTAATAATTGATTTTTTAAATAAGCATTATTGACCGGTCAGTATAAATCGATATTATAGTCATGATGCGTATATATTTATACGCAACGCTATCGAGCGATACATTGAGCCTCGTTTTGAGAAAACTGGGCTTAATGCATGTGCTTATATTGTCGTCCCCGATTAGACGGTGAAGTCCTCAAAGGCTAATCTCGGACGACACTTTACGACCATACATAAAGCCGAGTTATCCCATAACTTGGCTCAATGGATGTTAATTACATAATACTTCCTGTCATTATTCCAGGCGCCTCGCTACTGACGCTGGCGCTCTTGTTCCTCAAATGCGGCACCGACGCCACCAGGTGGCGCTTCCCTTGTCGTGGCTCTATCGCGTCATTTCCGGAGTTTCTGCCCGACCTGATCCACGTGCGTGGCGAGGCGGACATCTTCGTGGCGCACCGGATATGGATGAAGGCGCACGAGATCATCGAGATTGCAACCTATCTGCGGGACAGATACGTGAGTCGTCGGGGCATTATGATTGTCGCCATCATCATCATCATCATCATCATCATCATCATCATCATCATCATCATCGTCGTCATCATTGTAATCGTCATTGCCTATACCATCTTCACAGTCACTATTGTTATCCTCATCATCATTACAAATCTGCATAATCAATCATAATTATCATCATCATCATATCTGCTTCCGTCGCAGTTGTCCTAAATATAATGATCATCATAATCTTCATTAATATGATCAGCATTATCAATATAATCACCGTCACCAACACAACCCAATACACGTTTTTAGTGCCACGAAAGATCTGTGACTTTAAATTTAAAGAGGGTATATACGATCTTGTCAAATATTTATTAACTACTATAAAATGTGTCAAAAACTTATATTACATATATTTCAATATAAACTAAAATAAAAGTTAAGAAGAACATGTGTCGAAAAATGCTAAATAAGCCAGATCTTTAATTCTGAAATCGAAAAAGGCTGTACAGCCGAATTCGCCAGCATGTATATCATGCATGTACGATGTGAATCTAAATTTAGTTTAACGGTTCATCTGAAATTCCTGCAGCGATATCGATTCATACGACACACGAACACTTACTAAAAAGACGAATGCATCGGTTATTGTAGGAAAATAATTACGAATTATCTTCGTCACAATCGGCTCGGGGCGCTAATTTGTATTTGCTGCATTTTATGAAATTCGTCTTAAATGTATCATTTTTCTTACATATTGTGTGTTATTATAACATATTTGTATCAATATTTTACAATTCAGCACATATAAAAATCGTATATACCCGCTTTAAAATTCATATATCAGTGTGCAATTTGATTTAAATAGTTTACTGGCTATACATAATCACGTGTTATTCTGTGCGATCATCATAAAGCCGTGTGTTCTTACTTATGGAAAGCGTGTGTATCTATATAAGACCTCATGTCGTTCGAAAAAGGCAAACCTGTTAAGTTACGATCGTTATCATGTACTGTGTACAACAAAGTACATTTTACTCAGGCTAATCCGCCTTTATTGAATGTAAGATTTAATTATGTAAGGTCTCACTATGATACCTGGGACGACCGGGGACAACCGGGGCTCCACCGAGAAGTATTGAATTGTTTAATACTTCGGGATGAACCGGGATTCACCGGGAAGGACCAGCAACGACCGGCAACGACCGGCGTGGCACCAGGAACAACCGGGACGGCACCGAGAACAACCGGGACGGAACCGTAGCTCCACCGGGGCTCAAGCAGACCTCGGATGAGCAACAGCAACGCCCCGATGGAGCCCCGGTGAATGCCGGTAGAGTCCCGGTATAGCTACGGTACATAAGTAAACCGGCGCTCTGCCGGGACGGTACCGGCATTCACCGGGCCTCCGCCAGGGCATTACCGGCGACGACCGGGGTTAAACCGGGGCGTTGCCGTAGCTCTTCCGGGGTCTGATGCCGGTATAGCCCCGGTGAGTGCGTTAGCAAACCGGGATAGACCGGGGCTCTACCGGCAATAGCGAGACTTGCGCTTTAGACTTCCAAGAAACAGGGCAAGCGACACGTATGCGTTCACAGCGTCTGATTACCCAACGGCTCGTGCGTCTAGTTACATGTTAACTGTGCATTCGTCCTATTTAAGATAACATAAAGCAGCCACCAAAAGCTAACCATTATATGTATACTGTTTCCGTCTTCCCTTAACGCCATTTAAGGTCATAAAGAGTTTCCAGGAAAAGGTCATAAGCGATCACAACGCCCTCTTTCGGGTTTCCCATCGAATTTGGATTATGTATATGGGCATCGCTTTTGGAAACATTGCATTATTCATGTGCGTAAAGCGTCTTCCCAGACAAGCATGTAACGACCGCACAGGCTAATAAGGGACGATTATATTTTTCGTTTAAAGAGAGTTTCTTCCTAGCAAAACTCCAGTTAAGGCGTAAAGTGTCGTCCATGATAAGCCTTCGCAGACTTAACATACTTATCTTGGACGACATTTTACGCACATGCATTAAACCCCCTTTTCACAGAGTTACTAGCTTGTCCTCATTTTAGGTCACAGAGAGAATCCAGAGCGACCACCTACGTCTGTTTCTCGATGACAACGCGCCTCTGCCCGGCTTCCCCTCTCTTAACGACACTACGGAGAGGTTACATGTAAGTTAGTAGAAAATATAAGTCTTGTTCTGGAAAAAACTTGACCTTATGCATGGGCGTAAAGTGGTGTGAAGTCCACACAGGCTAATCGGGGACAACACTTTTCGCATACACTTTTCGCACATGAATTAAGCTTTGTTTAACAGAACGCGGCTCTTTTGGATCTTCCGGTCACGAGTTCTAACACTTTTAAGTCTGTTTTGATCATAACTGGATTTAGTCGCGTATTTCATTGATTTCTATTAATAGTTTAAAGCCCTTGGCACTGTGCAGATATAATATTGATGTTGTTTATTTCACATAAAGTATTCATTTAAAGCATGTAGTATATTTCAAATAACTTTTTTCTTTTTTGGAATATGAAAATAAGAGCTAAAGCTAATCTGGTTATCTTGTATATATATCTGCCAGCAGATTTATCGGTGGATATATCGTTTGATGTTTAAAGATACCTTTTCACAAATGTTTGCATGCATTGACGTTTGTCATTAAATGCTTTACATTGATAAACATTTTATCTAAAAAGCTCCAGTATAAAAAAGTAAAGAAAGAAAAAAACTAGCCCTAAACTGGACTCGAACCACTGGAGTAAAAGTCAATCGCTTAGACCACTCGGCCATCCATGCTCATACATTGAGTGATGTTTTTTATACCTGATATATGCAATCCTCGTAGTATCACAAAATGTAACGACAACAACAGAACTCTCCAAATTATTCAATCGTTTCGCGTTGCAACGCTTTATAATTTTCAGGTTTTTAAATCGTCAAAAGATGTCTATAATTGATATTTTAAAGCATGTTTAATGTTCAGTATTACTGTTTCCTCACAAATATCATAACTACAACGAAAATTTGCGAATCTGAAACATTTTGTAATTTTATCAATTTACACAAACTTGAAAAGACTCCTTTAATCTGCTTTTGTGTCTTGTAGACAGCTTTCGTCAACGCTTTTTGTAATTGAACATATTCGGAAATTTGGTAGCTTACTTTGTATTTAGATATTCACACACTAATTTCACATAGCATGTCACGTATTGAAATCTGAACGATTAAATGACGTGTTGTTGTTATATAGTTCTTAGTGCCATGTGTCTTTTTCAATCACAATTAAACATGTGCTAATATTGTATGCAATATGTTTTAACTACATTAGCAAAATTGTACGTGTTATTGAATCTCATTTAGTATCATATAAAGTTTTTTTGCACTTAATTATTAACACTTCACGTGGGGTATCGCATCTGTTAACAGTTTCTTCTGAAAGAAAAAAGATAACTTTTATCTTGCAGCTAAATGATTTATAGAAGGAAACTCTCCCTATCGGATTCACTTTTGCTTAACATGCCTAACAACCTTTTCACTGCTACTACATGTACATAGCGGGCTACTTTTTAGCATTTCCTGTTTAAGATCAAATGCAGTTAAAACTTGTAAACGATTGCACGCATCTTGCTCATCCCAGTTATTGACCAATCACGTTTGCGTTCAGTTTGCAGACCGTCTGTTAAAGGACCACGTAAGGGCCTCTTATGCAGCCGCTTTCGTGCAAAAATTGCGGGAAGACGAAGCAAAATCGCCTTTTTCGCCGAGCCTAGAGTTTCAATTTCGCCGCCTCGAGTCTCGGCTGTATCCGTTCCTGTGCTTCGTTAAACTGGCCGTCACGTATCGGTCCACGCAACAGATGTCCGATATCTCCATTGACGTCATTAAGCCAGTCACGTCAATTGAGACAGAAACGGAACGTCATATGCGAGACTATAGGATATTGCGTGATATCGTCCGCCTGTTCTACTTAATACAGAGTGACTATAACGTTATGTACCTCTCGGATTTCGAAGTTATGTAAAAGGACCCAAATTATCCGACGTTTATCAGACGTTTTCTCGAATGTCCAAATTAGACAACCGATTGGGTATTGTTTACATGCTTGTACGCGTGGGCAATAGCCCTTTGCAACAAAACAGAAGAATGCATGAAAGGTTTGCTTATACATTTAATGTTGCAATGTGTAATATAGGCCCTTACTTACGTTTAATAAATCTCTTCTTGCTGTTGTTATGAACTGATTGAAACATGCTGTGCGTGTATATTTTTTCGATAAATATATAAGCCAGATATTTTGTTTGTTATTTTGCTAAGGCATAAAAAGGTACTTCTCACAAATCGGATATACCGCTTGGTGGATTTTCACGAAGCTTCAAACGACATCTCATATAGCGCTTGGCGGATTTTCATGAAGCTTCAAACGACATCTCATATAGCGCTTGGCGGATTTTCACGAAGCTCCAAACGTCATCTCATATACTTCTAGGCAGATTTTTAAGAAGCTTCAAACGACATGTCGTATACCGCTTGGCGTATTTTCACGAAGCTTCAAACGTCATCTCATATACCTCTAGGCGGATTTTCACAAAGCTTCAAACGACATCTCGTATACCGCTTGACGGATTTTCGAGATGCTTCAAACGACAGCTCTTATACCGCTTGGCGGATTTACACGAAGCTTGGGATTTGCTCTTCAAAAGTAGATCAACAAAAATATTTAAAACATTAAAGTTTTTATAAATCTCTTTCTCTTAGACAGCAATTTAAAGAGATTATTATTGGCGTGAAACATTGTATCGTGGTCCTGTACTACCGGCAAGTTCAACTCGTGTCACAGGAGTCCAAACTGACCAAGCCTCAAGAATACATCAGTTACATAGAAGTATACAGTACAACCTTCAAAAGACCAAAATATGTAATATTTGGCATATAAGATCATAAATATATTTGGCAATCTTCTAAGTTTGTTCAAATCTTGACCCTGGGATCAAAACTTGTCACTGCTTCTCCGGTGAGTGAAATTGGTTTTAATAAAATCACACTGCACAATAACACTTTGCTGAAATCACATAGTTTTGAATTTTGATATTTGACATCATAGTGTACACCTTAGAAAAGATCATTCAAATCATGACCATGTGTTCTGTATTGACCATTCCCGATTAACCCAGTTATGTCTAGTGGACTCTCCCATCCTTCTAAATTGGATCAATTTATTTCCAAAATTAGGGATGTCTAGTATATTTATTTCTATATTTAGAATATTTCTTACAGAAATTACTTTAAGCAAATAGCGTAGACCCTGATGAGGCGCCGCAGCATGCGGCGTCTCATCTGGGTCTACGCTGTTTGCCAATGCCTTTTTTCTAGACGCTTTGCATAAATGGGTTAAACGGATGGGCCAGCAATGGCAAATTTGACCCTCCATTTTGCTTTAAGAATTGAAACGCTGTTTTAAGCGCTTCGTCTGTATGCAAATGTCCGTGTGTGTTTGGCGTCCCTGCACACAATGGAATAGATGAATCGGTGAAAAGAGCGTTATTAAAATTACAAATTGGTTGTATGCTTCCTATGCGAACAATGCATCGGTAAAAACAAACGAGGATAAATTAGTATTTAGTAATCTCTTCTTAGAAATTATTTTCTTGTGTCGGTAAGTGTAGACTATTACGTGCCTATTTAGACTGCACGTGATAATCTGGAATGATGATTTTCAGAACGAGGCTCATATGGCCGGAAGTTAAAGGGGCCTTTTCACAGCTTTTGGCATGCTTTGAAGTTTGTCACGAAATTCTTAATTTTGATAAATGTTAACATTGGATCTAAAAAGCTAGAGTAAAAAATTAAGAATAACATTTAGAAAAAAAAGAGATCAAAAATACCCTCAACAGGGCTCGTACCACTGACCCTGGAGTCCTGAAGTAAAAGTCAACCATTTAGACCACTCGACCATCGGTGCTCATACAATTTACAATGTTTTTTATACTTCAGATGAGCCATCCTCGTAGTTTCAAAAAATATAACGGCAACAACAGAACTCTCCAAATTATTAAATCGTATTGCGGTGCAACGCTTCATAATTTTCAGGCTTTTAAATCGTCAAAAGATGCATATTATGGCTATTTAGAGCATGGTAAATGTTCATTATTACTATTCCCTCACACATATCATAACTAAAACGAAAATTTGCGAATCTGAAACAACTTTTTTTTTTAGTTTTGTCATTTACCAAAATGTGAAAAGGCCCCTTGAAAGCCAATGCAGCGGTAACATTCATATGGCTAAAGCTGAAATCTAAGGTAAACTCAGTCCAAGTCTAAAATGATTGTTAATGGTACGGACGGGGGGGGGTAATCATTAAGTTGAAACGAACACATTTTGCCATTGATTAACACTATCAATTCAAGAACTCTTACACCAAACGTAACTCTGTATCTTGAAATTGAAAACACAGAATACAACAAGGTGGCATTTCGTGTTTTTATGCCGCCTGGTATTCATAAGCTATTCGTTCTGTTTGCTTAAATACTGCTAAAGAAATGCTTTGAAACTCTTTCAGGAATTATTTAACTCTTATACTAGAAGAAATGTTACACTTTAAAGTTACTCTGTAGTTTGAAATGCCCCCCCCCCCCCACGTTAAGACGGAAACAAAAACTGTGGCCTTTTGGTGCATTAAGTCTGGTATTTATAAGCTATTCTTATTGTTCGCCTACTCGCATGATTGGTCTGCTTTCACGTATCTTACAATCAGCTTAAACTAAGAGACTAATTTAGAAAATGGTAAAACATTGGCTCTAAAATCAAAATGCTTCCACCTACAATTTGAAACTTCATATGTAGATTCACCTTGATGAGGTCTTCACGCTATACCCATTTTTGGATCACTAGGTCAAATGTTAAGGTCACCGTTACCTCTCAAAAAAATCCTTGCAAGCTTTCATATATTCAAAACTGCACCCGCAGCCGAGCGTTGGCTACCGTTATGCGGTGCTTTTGTTATTGAACTCCGAATAACTATTTTTAAAAGGCGACACTACAGGAACTAAGATCGACCGTTGTAATCAGCACAAAGTGTTCTTTGTGTATATATGCGCTTATATGGCTACATGAAGAAAATAGGAACACTTTCGCATGATTTGTTTTGGCTTAAAATAAATTATAACGGTATATATTGATTAACAAATTGAAATAAGAATAACAAGACTATTGTCAAGTAATATAAGTCCCCTACCGGCTCCACCATTGTCAGATTTTTTATATATATTTGTTGCCATAGCAACCAAAATTTTTGACGTACGAACAAAATTAAATGACGTGCATAATGTCCTTATTGCCATCTATCCATGTTACAAGTTTCATGAAAAAAATATTAAGAACTTTTAAAGTTATCGCAGGATCCAGAAAAGTGTGAAGGACTGACTGACTGACTGACTGACTGACTGACTGACTGACTGACTGACTGACTGACTGACTGACTGACTGACTGACTGACTGACTGACTGACTGACTGACTGACTGACTGACTGACTGACTGACTGACTGACTGGCTGACTGACTGACGGACGGACACACAGAGCGCAAACCATAAGTCCCCTCAAGTGAAACCGGTAGAGGACTAATAAATGGATATAACGTTTCTTCCAGGTATAGCTGAATGTCGTTACACGTTCGTGATCGCCTTGCCAGAGTCGGTTTCGAAACCAAAATGTAGAGATATGCTCCTGTCAGAAACGCGTCATACTCACACATCACTCATAGTAATTGTCTCTCGATTAGTCGGCTCGGGTACTACTTACATGTACCCCGGGTACTCTTAAGTATACTTAAATGTACCCCGGATATGGCAAATAAACTAACACGTACCGGCAAATTTTGTTTTATTCCCGACTGAAATCGGATGTCGTAAAACGCCCTATGGAATACGAAACAAAATTCTCTTTAAAAAAACACACTTTCTCAAAATCCTTTTTTGAGCAGGAGTTTCGATAATATAATTAATTTGAAAAAAGCCGACAACGACAAATTTAGCGGTTGAATTCACAGGTACGTTTTAGTATATTTTCCGTACCCGGGGTACATTTGAGTATACTTAAGAGTACCCGGGCTGTATACATTTAATTAGTACTCGAGCCGACAATGACCAATCGAGCTGATAGACGAGGCACATTGTATTTCTGAATAAGGTGAAGAATTCAGATCCGAATATCAGCAACTGTGCCAGCTGGGAAGCCCCGTTTTGGCTTTAACAGCCGCAAGCATAATACAAGTGAAAACATATATTTGTGAAGTCTTGCAATTAGACCCCATGATCACAAACATACCATTGCAATCCCCAAACCAAGATAACATTTGCATTTAGTGTAGGAAAAGGGAAAGTAGTGAGTATGAACAAGAGTTGAAATGGTTGATAGAACATCTAAACGAGAAAGGGGAAATTGTCTAAAGGATTTTAGCATAGTGTAGTTCAATTTATACAGTTTCAAAGACTTTTGTCGCTTTGTAGGAACTATACGATTATCAGTATTATGTTTCGATTATTATTATTTCTCACTCAGAATGAGTTTCTCAGCCTGTATTCATGATTTAAATTGTGTTCATGTACGGGCCTCATATGGCGAATTGGATCGAAATAAACACCTTCCATATATTCTTTTAAAAATGTGATATTTAGTAATATTCTTTGTTTGCTATCAAACACATTTTTTATTAAAGGATACATTTCATAACGTTGTGCAAATCATTAATAATGTATACAACTGCTAGTTTTAACATACACATAAAGTTCATTAATTTGTGTACACTGTACAGAACTGAAAGCTAAAGAGTGATGTGGTTTGTTGTACAACAACAAGTGGTTATGTGTAACCTATTCAAAAAATATTTCGTTCAAGGTAATTCAAGGTAAAACGACAAATGCACTTCGTGTCTTGAGTATGTTTATTTTCAAAATGTACAAAGGTGGTTTTACCGCACAAATTTTACACATTTAAGAGGTAATCGCTCACCTTTATGTCTAATTAATGATAATTTTATGCATTAGCAAAGATTTAACAAGAACAACTCAAGTTTAAATTAAAATCAATTTGATATAGGAAAACGACGTTAAGCGTTAAGACGTAATCGGTAGATTACGTCTAATTATTTGGACTATGTGTCGGGCAATCTACCGTTAAGAATGTGTAGACAGATTGATTGACAAAGGTCAATAAGTTTAACACCATGGTTGTTTACAATATTATCGGGTGAGGCCCGGTACAACTTTCGCTTTCGACTTTATGTGATATTGTAAATTTAACAATCGCTGAAATGATTTTATTAAGTTTTGTTTGTTTGTATATTTATTCATGATTACATATTTTGTAAATCATGCCACTCTTTCTATGTTAAAGGGGCCGTCCAACAGATTTCACTTTTTGGTAAATTGACAAATTTAAAAAAGTTTCGTTTTAGTTATGATACTTTTGAGTAAATAGTAATACTGGCCATTTACCATGCTCTTAAATATCTATTATATGCATCTTTTTGATGATTTGAAAACTTAAAAACTATAAAGCGTCGTGCGACGCGAAACGATTGATTCATTTGGAAAGTTCTGTTGTTTTCGTTTTATTTTGCGATACTACAAGGATTGGTTATATTGGCAAATCAAAGTACTGAAAGTACTGGTTTGACGATATTTTTGAAGAGGATGGATATATAGAGGATATTTGTTGGATTCGGTGGAATATCGATTTTCCCAGAAAAACAGCGAAAATATCGATATTTTCTCTGTTATTTTTCACTGTTTAAAACAGTGAAATACCAGTTTATTTCACTGATATTTCTGTATAAATCACCGGAAAACATAAAATAAATAAGCATCCATTTAAGTTAATCTACATCACCGCAATTGTGTAATTTTTATTGCTTGTCATTTATCCGCAGGTCAATAGTTAGTGGCTGTGGTGCAATCGTTTTCATGCTTGGACACTGCACTCCCTTCAATGAGATTTATTTACCTAAATATCTCATATTTGAACTTACAATTCTTTTGGGAGTAATGGTCCAGACAACTGGATAAAACAGCAACAATATGCTAACCCATTATTTTTCGAGGAACATAATTGACAATTCCTGTGCTAGCCCCCAATCACAGTACGTTGGGGTATAATAATAGTCAAATTTTGTTTTTCTTCTCAAAAGATTGTCGTAGATTATAAGTTGAGGAATATATCATCCAAACTACAACTTTTAGAAAGCCATTGATTTAATTTATTTTTATTGATAAACAAAATTTTGTAACAATCTATACTATACAAAGATAGCTTTAACAGCACAACGTGGCTCACCTGAAACTGATTGTTTCCTAGTGGTGTTAACTAATTTAACATGAAGATCTAGAAAAAAAGGCATTGTGAGTATGAACAAACTATTTGCGTCTATCCGATCTAGTTGAGCCTTGTTACCGAGTTCCTACTTTTATTTATTTGAACAATTTGATCAACTGCCATGAAGACCAGGTAAAAAATGTAAGTGTTAACATAGATTTTAATGATTTTAGTTATTAATCAAATGCTTGGAAGCACATGACCCACTTTGGAACGTGACCTGTTAATCACTGAGACTAGACCTTGTGACCTAAATGTTGAATATGCTACTTTCAAGCTTGACTTTGAAATCATTTAAAATAATGTTCTAACCAATTTACAAGTGGATCAGAGAGAGAATGTGACCACTAAAGTATTAACAGACCTTTTCTTATATTTGACCTAGTGCCCTAATCTTTCATAGAATAAGAAACCCAAAATGACATAGAGGTGACTAGTTTCATAAGAATCTGGCAAAGAGGTGACACCAAAATTTAAACATTGTACAATGATATCTTATGTGTTCACAATAAACTTTGGATAAAATACAACAGACAAAGAGTGATAACAAAAGCTCACCTTGTCACATCATAACAAGTGAGCAAAATAACCAAAACTATGACATCATATAATTGCTCAGTTACTTCCAATAACAATAAAATGTTACTTTTGAAACAAATACAATACCTTCCCTTTCTTACTACAGGCTGTTCTAAAACAAGATAGCCCTGTATCGCTCACCCAAAACTCCTTCTATAGTGTCAAAAACTTGTGTATGATTTGACTAAGTTGTAACCTAGCTTTAGCCTGCACATGACCAACTTGCAAATTCAGCTTTTGATTTGATTCAGATGGACATTGTAAGCATTTTTCATGAAAATCAGGAAGATAATGTGACCTGTAGAAAGGTAAAGGAAGTTTTCTATATTTTGACCTAATGACCTAGTTTTTGACAAACTACCAACTTTCAAACTGAAACTTTATTTCATCGAGATAACATTCTTTCCAATTTTCATGAAGATCTGGAAGAAAATGTGACCTCTGGAGTGTTCACTAACCTTTTCAGTGATTTGGTTTGTTGACCTAGTTTGGACCACATATGACCTACTTTCAAACTTAACCTAGAATTGACCGATATGAACATTTACCAACATAAGACAAACAAGGGCTGTTTGTAAAACATGCATGCCCCCCATATGGGCTGTCAGTTGTAGTGGAAGCCATTGTGTGAATACATTTTTTGTCACTGTGACCTTGACCTTTGACCTAGTGACCTGAAAATCAATAAGGATTATATACCAGTCATTATCAATGTACCTTTGAAGTTTAATGGTCCTAGGCGTAAGCATTTTTGAGTTATCATCCGGATACTATTTTACTGTTTTGAGTCATTTAGACCTTGACGTTTGACCTAGTGACCTAAACATTAATAGGGATAATCTGCAAGTCATGATCAATGTACCTATGAAGTTTCATGATCCTAGAGGTAAGCATTCTCGAGTTATCATCCGGAAATCATTAAACTGTTTTGACTCACGGTGACCTTGACCTTTGATCTAATGACCTGAACATCAATAGGGGTCATATGCCAGTCATGATCAATGTACCTATGAAGTTTCATGATCCTAGACCTAAGTATTCTAGTCACTGTGACCTTACCCTTTTATCTAGTGACCTGAAAATCAATAGGGTTCATCTGCCAGTCATGATCAAAGTATCTATGAAGTTTCATGATCCTAGGCTTAAGCGCCCTTGAGTTATCATCCGGAAACCATCTGGTGGACG
The DNA here is from genome assembly GCF_020536995.1 of Dreissena polymorpha. Classification (NCBI taxonomy): domain Eukaryota; kingdom Metazoa; phylum Mollusca; class Bivalvia; order Myida; family Dreissenidae; genus Dreissena; species Dreissena polymorpha. Next base: position 14,844,681 of record NC_068368.1, on the reverse strand, counting down.
GACCAACTGACGGACTGACCGACAAGTGCTAAACAATATAGCCCGAACAAGCCACATAAAAAATGCAGCATAACACATTCTAAAAGTAAAAGACATCTGTGCAATGATATCTTTTCTTCAAATGGTAAGATGAACAAACAAGAGGGCCTGAAAGGACCAAAGTCGTTCACCTGAGATAACAAGATATTATTTGGACAAATATTGTGACCAAAATTCATGAAGATCGGAAAATAAATGTGACCTCTCGAGTGTTAACAATGTTTTACTATAGCAATATAAGGAAAAATGCCCCACCCCCTGACAGCCATGTTTTTCAACCAATTGTAACCATTTTCGAACTGATCCAAGATATCATTGAGACTTATATTCTGGCCAAATTTTATGAAGATTGGAATATAAACGTGGCATCTACAGAGTTAACAAGGAAAATATTGACGGCTCACGACGGCCATAAAGCGATCACAAAAGCTCACCATGAGCACGTTGCGTGATTACACTCAATGCGTTCAAATTTTTCTCACATGCTTTGCCATTGACCTTTATAGTATGGATGGCTTTGTTATTATTTATTGCTATCATGTACCTGCAATATTGTGTGTATGTTTACAATACACAAAGCATATGACATAAATAGACTAATTGAGCTTATAATAATCTGATTACTATAGCCAGGTCAATAAAGGACTTAAAAACATTTTTGTTGTCCTGATTTCATGAAGACTTGAGATATTTATGCACATAGAGTTTCGAGATATGGGATTATCCACAAATTAAAAGTATTTTGATCTGTGTTGTGCAGGCTCTTTTTCCATGACTGTCAAAGTGAAATTTCCATGTGAAAAGGATGTCAATTTTTTCATTCAACCATTGTGTATAAAGAACGGTTCTGCATATAATTTGCCATTTTGATAGGAGATGACCAGGGTGACAGAGAAAAGGAATATGCATTTGAGATCTGGTCAGGACTCCATATAAAAGTGGTTATATTTAAAAATGTTTAATTACCACATGACCACGGACTCTAGATCTCCGTGACATGACTAAGGTACTCAATTGATCTAGAATGAACATTTGAACTATATCTTTTTAAAACAATTAAAAAATAATATTTGATGTACAAATTTAATCTACCAATGTGTACAGATACTACGTAACATATAGTTGACTGTATTGAATGTAGGAACTAGTTAAAATATCCATTAGAAAAAGAGATCAGGATATGAAATATTCATTGCCTGAAGCAAAGACCCTGGGGCTATGTTTATATATCTTTAAACACACTGATTAAAGAAGTAAAACGATACATTGATACAACAGAGGTAAAATCATTCCCTCTGAACAATATGATACATTATTATGTATCATATCTTTTCATCTGGATCTGGATAGGTACACAGCAGGATGTTTAGGTGTGCGCGCTGCGGGAGAGATATAGGAGTTACTTATATTCATCATTGAAGTTACAGTATGATCTCATTTGATATAGATGTACATGATTGTATCAAGCAAAATATATTAAATAATTATCAGTATTAATTCACTGTCATGATTTCAGTATCATTAAAATGATTTCAGTAAAGTCTCTCATTCATATGCATCAATTGTGTAAATATCAATATAAGTATACTACATGAAAACATTTTTGAAACAATGGCTGTTTGTAAAACATGCATGCCCCCATATGGGCTGTCAGTTGTAGTGGCAGCCATTGTGTGAATACGTTTTTTGGCACTGAGACCTTGACCTTTGACCTAGTGACCTGAAAATCAATAGGGGTCATCTGCGAGTTATGATCAATGTACCTATGAAGTTTCATGATCCTAGGCGTAAGCTTTCTTGTGTTATCATCCGGAAACCATTTTACTGTGTCAAGTCACCGTGACCTTGACCTTTGACCTAGTGATCTGAAAGTCAATAGGGGTCATCTGCGAGTCATGATCAATGTACCTAAGAAGTTTCATGATCATAGGCGTAAGCATTCTTGAGTTATCATCCAGAAACCATTTTTCAAAGTTGAGTCACTGTGACCTTGACATTTGACCTAGTGACCTGAAAATCATTAGGGGTCATCTGCGAGTCATGATCAATGTACCTATGAAATTCATGATCCTAGGCATAAACGTTGTTGAGTTATCATCCGGAAACCATTTTACTATTTCGGGTCACCGTGACCTTGACCTTTGACCTAGTGACCTGAAATTCAATAGGGATCATTTGCGAGTCATGATCAATGTATCTTTGAAGTTTCATGATCCTAGGCATAAGCGTTCTTGAGTTATCATCCGGAAACCATTTAACTATTTCGGGTCACCGTGACCTTTACCTTTGACCTAGTGACCTCAAAAGGGGTCATCTGCGAGTCATGATCAATGGATCTATGAAGTTTCATGATCCTAGGTATAAGCGTTCTTGAGTTATCATCCGGAAACTATTTTACTATTTCGGGTCACCGTGGCCTTGACCTCTGACCTAGTAACCTGAAAATCAATAGGGTTCATCTGCGAGTCATGATCAATGAACCTATGAAGTTCCATGATCCTAGGCATACGCGCTCTTGAGTTATCATCCGGAAACCGTTTTACTATTTCGGGTCACCGTGACCTTGACCTTTGACCTTGACCTCAAAATCAATAGTGGTCATCTGCGAGTCATGATCAATGTACACATGAAGTTTCATGATCCTAGGCATAAGCGTTCTTGAGTTATCATCAGGAAACCATTTTACTAGTTCGGGTCACCGTGACCTTGTTCTTTGACCTAGTGACCTCAAAATCAATATGGGTCATCTGCGAGTCATGATCAATGTACCTATGAAGTTTCATGATCCTAGGCATAAGCATTCTTGAGTTATCATCCGGAAACCATCTGGTGGACGGACTTACGGACCGACATGTCCAAAACAATATACCCTCTCTTCTTTGAAGGGGGACATAATAATAATGTAGCATGAACCAACAAGAGAGGCAACTTGTTATGTCACAATTTGGCTGTGTATAAAAAGTGGTACCTAATTATCTCGCTAAACATGGGTCTAAATTACGTTTAAAAGCTATTTTCTGATTCGAGTCCGAAATCATCCAATAAATAAAGTCGAGATATTTATCTTGCGAAACATGCAGTGCCATGCCGCATGCAAGCTATTTATAAAGTAAATATCGTAAATCAAAAAGTTTGTTATGTTTTGTTTCGCGGTCATAGACAGTGTTCATGGCTGAAAACGATGCAATATTACTTTTAAATCATTAATGCATTAGTTTTTAGCAAGAAAGAGGTAGAATATTAGTGTAAAAATATTTTTTTATTTAAACTTGTGTCTGATACAATTTAACGAGTGGTATCGGAAATTACCGATTGTACAGATGTATCGACAGACATGTGCAAAACGAAAGAATAGCTTGCATATTTCAAGTTTATCAGCCTTGAAATTATCTATTAATCAAATGAGAATCGAAATCATTAAAATATAAACCAGTAATGTTCATTAACACCAAAATCTTTGGGCACAACCATCATATTTTTGGAAACCGTGACGTATTGTTTTTCGGAAACCGACGATCGGTAATTTCCATAACCATATGGAAAATTTCATCACTGACAAGTTTCGTTTCTAATGTTTTTCTCCAATATTCTACCACAAAATTATTGTATTCCATTACACAAATGAATGACAAGTAATAATTCCTTGATTTTCGGGAGGGACACTGTCTATAAATGCTTAAAAAACGCATTAAGGCTAAACTTAAGTGCATAAAATATTGAAAAATAAATCATAATTCAAGTGTAGACAAGTGTTCGTTTTATCCGATATATTCATTCATCCACATTGCTCAGACACTTAATTATATTGGAAATTATTACGAATATCTGATAAAACTTGCATTATTTATTTTTATCTATAAACTTCCATTTCATACATGTTTTTTTTGATAAACGTCGTCAATTATTAATTGTATATAGATTTCTCTATAGTTTGAAAAACATTTAGGCAAATATTTCTCATGTAAGATAAAATGCAAATAATTAATAAAATATTCCCTTTAATCAGTATGTTGGTTTATCGGTAAATAACAATATCACTTTGAACATTGAATTATTTAAAATTTATAACAAACATTAAATGTTCTCCGAACAAATGATTCATAACACATATAACAGATTGATAGGAAGATATGAACAAATCAAGGTTGCTAGATTACCCGCCTAGAATGGTCCTGTTAGTATGGAAGTACTTGATATATAAATTTATTAGCCTGTCAGTGTTGTAAGGACATAAAATATTTTATGAATGTCTCAAAGTGTAGAATTATTTTGCATTTAGTAAAAGAAAAGCAACATATAACCCTTAAGTGGCTGACAAGTACTTGTGGCTGAATACAACTCAAAAGAGGCATTATGCTTCTTGAAAATAAAAGTAAACATCATTATATATGAAATTCTGATCAAAAGTGTTATTTTTAGTGAATAGGGGAAATACATTTTCAAGAATAAACAATATAATTATAAATGTTTTGGCGAAGTGCATCATAGTATTATCATAGTACCAGTTTTGGTCTAAAAATCCAGTAACATTTTTTAAATTTCATAACCCCTTGTTGCAAATAAAAATTCATGAAACATAGAATTTTCAGAGTAACCTATTAAAATAAACTATAAAATGCTTTATTAGACCCTAGATATTATTTTTGCAATCATATTTCATGAATTACAAATGTTTTAAAAAATTATTGTTTCATGATACTCATGGTACCAGTTTTTTGTCAGAAAATGAATTACATTTTTTTTTTAATGCGTTACCCCTTGTTGCCAAAAAATTCATTAAAATATAATTTTCAAAGATATCCTTTAAAACAAAAAGAACATGCCTTCTTAAACCTTAAATATTATTCCTTCAAGCATTTTACATCAATTATTTATGTTTGAAAAAATCATTGCTTCATGCTAAATACTGTTTGATATACTGTAAATAATGTTACTACACATCCTAGTAGTGAGTCCATCAAACTATTGCAACCGAAACACCTGGTGTGCCAAGGCACCAGCCGAAGTCAAATGCCTTCTGAAGTAGTGCATTTTACTATGTATATTTGTATGCACGACGCGCGAGAATGTACCACGAAATATCGCCCTTGTGTAGGTAGCCCAAAAGGCGATATATCGTGGTAAATATCACGTGATGGAATTGTGTATCGCGCACAATATCGTGTGTCGCTTCGTGTGTCGAGCAAAATATCGCCTGTCGCTTTGAGTATCATGCAAAATAATGTGTGTCGCTTCGTGTATCGCGCAACATATCGTGTGTCGCCCTTTGAACGCGAGACACGATATTTTGCGCCATATACGAAGCGACACACGATATTGTGTGCGATACTCAACTGTACATGTAAATGCTTTGTTTCAATAATGTCAAAGTATGAATTATTCAAGACGAAATCCACTCACCCATCCCATTTTATTTCAAACTATGAACGAAAATCTTAAAACTGTTTTTGTGTTCAAAATATCTGATAGTTCTATCGAATATGGTCAATGAGTAACGTCCACATCTCATCATGCCAATTTTCATTGCCTCAGCCGATGGCTTGAGCATAATTTTATTTTCGCAGCCGATGTCATGACCATCTAATAAGTAACCACGGCCGTTGTCTTGAGCCGTTTTTCCAACCCCACTCGAATTTAGATGTTGATAAAAATGTTGTGTGTTCATGTGGAATGTTGTAATTTGAAATAACCGAGGAGAAATGATTAAATATTTCAATAAAATGTTGTTCATATTTATCTTTGGTCTAAATCCTGTGTAATAAGAGTTTGACAGAGAGAGAGTGGTGATTTTTGTTTGATTTTTTACCACATTCAAACGGATTTCTTTAAAAGTAAGCAGCTAGGAAGGTAAGGATAACGTTCACACAGTCCTTCTTACTTAGGCTCTCAAAGAACACACGCAACTCTGCTCTATTCAATAAGTAAAATATAAAGAATAGGGAAATACTTACACTCCGCTTTTACCCGACATGTATACACTTCCGCAGCCGATGGATGAACCGCAGACGATGCTTTAGTCGATTGCACGGTGTGATATATTTTAAAAAAAAAACTGGTAGCAAGATGAGTTGCAGATAATTGGTCAGTTACCACATTTTAACTAACTCTTTTGTCCTGTTAATTCTTTTCAGCTGAATTCCACAGTGAAAATGCCCATAATATCACTTTAATACGTGTCCTATACGTTAGATTCGTCATGTTTCTATATAAAAATCTGGCATGTTAGTTTCGTCATGTTTCTATACTACAACCCTGGCATGTTAGTTTCGTCATGTTTCTATACTACAACCCTGGCATGTTAGTTTCGTCATGTTTCTATACTACAACCCTGGCATGTTATTTTCGTCATGTTTCTATACTACAACCCCTGCATGTTAGTTTCGTCATGTTTCTATACTACAACCCTGGCATGTTAGTTTCGTCATGTTTCTATACTACAACCCTGGCATGTTATTTTCGTCATGTTTCTATACTACAACCCCTGCATGTTAGTTTCGTCATGTTTCTATACTACAACCCTGGCATGTTAGTTTCGTCGTGTTTCTATACTACAACCCTGGCATGTTAGTTTCGTCATGTTTCTATACTACAACCCTGGCATGTTAGTTTCGTCATGTTTCTATATTCCATGTTTCTATACTGCAACCCCTGCATGTTAGTTTCGTCATGTTTCTATACTACAACCCTGGCATGTTAGTTTCGTCATGTTTCTATACTACAACCCTGGCATGTTAGTTTCGTCATGTTTCTATACTACAACCCCTGCATGTTAGTTTCGTCATGTTTCTATACTACAATCCCGGCATGTTAGTTTCTTCATGTTTCTATACTGCGACCCCGGCATGTTAGTTTCGTCATGTTTCTATTCCACAGCCCCTGCATGTTAGTTTCGTCATGTTTCTTTAATACGAACCATGCATGTTAGTTTCGTCATGTTTCTTTAATATGAACCATGCATGTTAGTTTCGTCATGTTTCTGTAATAATAGTCCTGTATTTTTAGTTCGTAATGTTTGCGCCTTGCACAGTGTGGTCATGAGCAACCACTAGTCCACTAATGATGCCACGAATCCTTGTGGACTTTTTAGGGTATAGAGTAGCTCCTTGCCAGACTGCAGAAAGCTACGTCCTGGAACTACTCTGGGCGCCTATGAAATAAAACCCATTTACGTATGACGCGACTATGCCTTTTATATTTTTATTGGACACAGATAATCAACAATTTACGTTCGATTAGTTGTTGTCAATTTCGAAATTGATGCGTTAGGTTTACAGTACGTTTGAAACCGTTACATTATTGTACTCCTGACATTCTGCCATTCCTACGCATTAGTCACAAACTTAATACCGGTAATAAAGTGTCGTTATTTGATCTGTTATATCAGTGACATACCAACAAAACCGATATTCGATAATCGCTTTGATTCCACTCGTGTTTACTGCGAAATGTTGTATTTAGACATATTGCCCGACTTTTCGTTATATTTCAACCAATAAACGCCGTATTGCAATACTTAAAGACGTGTTATAACGAAAATTATTGTATGTTATTTCCACGAAAAAAGACGAAAGATTCAAATCACAACACACTTCAGGGTGTGCTTTATACATTCAACTTTTAACCAAGACCAGTGTTGCTTACAATAAACATCATCATCATCATCATCATCATCATCATCATCATCATCATCATCATCATCATCATCATCATCATCATCATCATCATTATCATCATCATTCTTATCGTAAATATCACCATTACCATTATCATCATCGTCGCAATCATAACACCCACAAACAGCAGCACGCATAATCATTGACAGTTACATTTCTCCATCATCATCACATCAACCACCAGCACTCCCGCATCCACTACTATCTCTGTGTACTCACGAGAATCATCGCGGACGTTGACCTTAAGAACGGTGATTGTTCCGCTAATGCTACAGCTGGCGATAAGAAGTGGACTTCCGTTAGGACTCTTCTCGGCTGGAACGAACCTGCGCATGCGCAAACAAGTTTATATAATGAGTCATTCAGAGGAATCTATATTACCTGTTTTTAGATTCCAATTACGTTTTTCGTCATTTTCAAATAGTTTTAATACACATTGGCATATTTAAAAAATGAGTTGATGGTAGACAATGCTAAAATAAGATTAACATTTTCTGTAAGCAAAGAATAAATAGTCGTTGCAACATTGCGCAAAAATCCTTAAACAAATAGGGCTTATTTACTAAATAAAATGATAATTAAATCGCCAGATGATGATAAAAATCTGTGCTTTATCTGTGTAAACAATTATTATTCGTTAGTTCAGATGAGATTATAACAGACCGTCTTAGCTCTGGAGAGCTTTTTCCACTCCTATTTATAAAAACACTAGCGCCTAAAAAGCTCTGAGTTTTTTAATCGTTTTCGCTAAATGGCATTCCGTTTAGCGCAGTGTTTGGAGTTCAAGGAAACATGCGAGTTAAGTTGGTGGTAGCCATACCGTACAGTTGGGTTAACTGACACATCTTCGGGATCCAGCATGCTAACGGCACGTGCTGCGTACAAGTTGTTCCACGTGTCATTCAATCGCGTGACTCCGTGAATTAGCGTTTCGAACTTGGGGGCGATTGCCGCCAGTCTTTCATCGATCGAATAAACAGCGATGGTTCCCGATCGCTCGTTGCCGATCATTAGTAACGTTATATCGCCGAAATGACCCACCGCGATGCTCTCGGTTTCTGGGCCCTGCACACAATATGTTAAATATATGAGAGTCGTTATTGGAAAACGGCGCTTAATGCATGTGTGTAAAGTGTCGTCCCGGATAAGTATATACAGTCCGCACAGGCAAATCAGGAATAAATACTTTCCGCTTTTTTGGAATTTGTCATGTACAAAAAGACTCAACTAATCGAAAATACAGTTTATGCGGAAAGTGTCGTTCCTGATTAGCCTGTACAGAGTGCACATGCATTTAGCCCCGTTTTCTCAGAGCAAGGTGAATATACATGTTACTAGTATTTTTACTGATCAGCGTTTAGTTGACTATGCACATCAAAATTATATGTTTTAAAACACATGCTTAAATAATCTATTCTTATTTTTCTTGCAAGACTTGTATCTTAAACTTTGATAACTTAAAAAACGTTTTAATTCTTATTATGTTATGAATATTTATGTGATTATGGTAGTAGTGGTGATGGTGGTGTTGATGATAATTACGATGGAGATTGCGATGGAGTTGATGATACCAGTGATGAGATGGCGATAGTTATAGTGATGGTGATGACAGCGAGAATGGGGTTAAATCATGTAACCATTATTTTTTTATTACATGCATTACCCCGCCCGCATCCAAAAGCAGTGAACGGGGGAATACTTGATTCTGGACGGGCCAGAATTTGGGGTTAATACATTCACAAACGTTTCTCAAGAATAACTCCTAAAGTTTGTTCAATTTACATCATTCAATTATTCATTCTTTATTTTTATTATATTCATTTTGAGTGTAGATTGTTTGAAATCGTATGGTATACATATAGGTAAAGATATGCCCTTTTCCAATTTAGAAGTTCCATTACATAAGTATCTCAATGTGTTGCAAAATGCGACAAATGGCGTCGGCAGATATTCGCCACTACTATGACAAGCTCTTTGCATATGGGATTCGTTCTGGAAAAAAATTGGGCGTAATGCACGTTTGCAGTCCGCACAGGCTAACTAGTTACAACACTTTCCGCTAAAACTGGATTTTCCCAAAGAAGAGACTTTCTTTAAACGAAGAATACTTTACAAGCGGAAAATGGCGTCCCTTACAAGCCTAAACGGATTGCACAGGCTAATCTATGACAACCATTTACGCAAATGCATTATGTCCCGTTTTCCCAGAATGGGACCTATATATATTAGTCGCGTTCTGAGAAAACTGTGCACAATGCATGTGCGTAAAGTGTCGTCCCAGATTCGCCTGTGCAGTCCGCACATGCTAATCAGGGACGACACTTTCCGTCTAAATTGGATTATTTGCTAAGAACGACTTTATTTAAACGAAAAATGTCATAAAAGCGGAAAGTGTCGTTCCTGAATAGCATGTGCGGACTGCAAGGCTAATCTGGGATGACACTTTACGCACATGCATTATGCCCACTTTTCTCAGAACACGACGCATATATTCACCTTATCATCAGAACGTTGGTCGTAGGTCTGAGCCACAGTGTTAGCGCTCCCGTAGTCGGTGTTGAACAGCTTGGGAGCCAGCTGTGCCGTCTTCCGGGCGATCTCGACCCCGCTATCGTACACGAGCTCCATGGTGTCGGCGCGCCGGAAGGAAAAGCTGCGCGCCCCGAAGGCATATAGTTCGTCGTATTTGTTGGTGGAAGCGTTCAGTCCCATCGCCGTTGACACTTTAGGTCGGCCTAAGGATAAGTGCATGTATAATCATGAAGTGTTTTTACTATAATTATTAAATGAAATTAATTAAACGTATATACATAATATTATAAATAACGAATTAATAAATAATATAATTTTATATATAATTATGTTATTTTTTATTTTCATGATTAAGAATCTTTGAGGCTGTTTCAATTAACCGTCTTTCGATTCACAATGATTGAAACGCAATCTGATGTTCGAGTCTTAACTTACGAGAGCTTAATAAAAGGGGCTCGAGCAATTTTGGCCCACTTAAATCAATAATTTTTACACGCACAACTGTATTCACTAGGGAAATTGCGATAATTTACAAAAGATACGTGAATTATAAATTATAAATGTGTGTGCATACTTTTTTGGTATTTAGTGCATGAATATCTTACCTCTGTATATGTTCAGGCCAAAAGCAAAAACAAATGGTTCAGTAGGTATTCGTGAACGAAACATTGAAAAAAAAAATAACCATAACTCTTCGAACGAACGTATTGTAAAAAGGTGTGTGCCTTAACTTATACGAAATACATGTGAAATACCCCATTGAACACTAACCAAGATAAGCCGACGTCTGCAATGCGTGTCGGGTGGCAGGATCACTTTCTATAAAAAAAAATAAAGCTCGCTCTGGCAAAACGGGGCGTAATGGATTTGTGGGAAGTGTCGTCCCAGATAAGCCTGTGCAGTCCGCACAGGCTATTCTGGGACAACACACTCCACTTTAAAAGGATTGTTTTTTTTAAATGGATTTTTTTGTAAACGAAAAACCACTTTAGGCGATAAGTGCCGTCCCTGAATAGCCTCTGCGGATTACACTGGCTAATCTGGGACGACACTTTACGCACATTCATTCATTAAGCCCCATTTTCACAAAGCGAGGCTTTTTTAAACGTTTCACGATGGTTATATATCATAATTATACAAATGTGAGCATAACCAAATAGTTTATCGAGACTAAATCATGATTTATTATTACCTTTTAAATTGAAATGAAAAGAAGACACTAAAACAGCGCGTATCAAACCGGAAATTCAAAGTTTGCTAACTTTCGTTACTTAAATTTATAGTAAGGGGTTCTGGGACACTATCCAGGTCCTAACACAAATCAGTCTCATGCGCTGAAGGATTTCTTAATGTTCGAAATAAAAAAAGCATAGATATTGGAAAAGCAAACAAATCGGTGCCTCAGCCGGGAATCGAACCAGTATCGATTGCTTGCAAGGCAGCCAAGCAAACTTCATACCACCGACACTTCCACCGAGGTGACGTCAAGTTGACGTTGCTTTCAAAGCGTGACATGAAACGATGCACTACACAGCCATATGACGTTGATTGTACCCAGTACGTCGTGGCAATTCATTGTGTGGCTTCCGTAATTGCTATACAGTATTTTCTTGTATAAACCGGCTCCGAGTATTGGAAACAAACAAGAAATATCCAAAATTAGGGATGTCTAGTATATTTATTTCTATATTTAGAATATTTCTTACAGAAATTTCTTTAAGCAAACAGCGCAGACCCTGATGAGATGCCGCATCCTGCGGCGCCTCATCTGGGTCTACGCTGTTTGCCAATGCCTTTGTTCTAGGCGCTAGGCATAAATGGGTTAAGCAACCTGAGGCAGGCTTGTGCATAGATTGGCGAACACCAGAGAACACCGGCTGCTGTAGACGTTTAGAGAAGTTAAGCATGCAATCACACACGTACACACGTTAAAAGGTATGCATATTTAAGCAACGCTCTGGGACAAAGGGCCATAATATATGTGCGTAAAGGGTCATTCCAAATTAGCACGGCAGTCCGCACAGGCTTATCAGAGACTACACTTTCCACTACTATGGTATTTTTCGTTAAAGGAAGGTATATATTTAGCAAAAATCTTGTTTATGCGGACATTGTCGTCGCTGATAAGACCTATCGGATTAAAAAGACAAATCTAGGCCAAAACTTTGCGCCGATGCATTAAGCCCGGATTTCACAGAGCGAGGCATAGTTATTAAAGGTTACTATATAGACCCGAAAGCTGTGAATCATTCACCCTTGCTTCCTCGGTGAAATATTTAAAGTCTTTGCCCTCCCCCTCGTTCGCTGTTATGATGTAGTCAACGCCGCGATGCTGGAAAAACTTAATGGAGTCCGGTTGGTACATTCCCTTCACCTTCCAGTGACGCGTGTGCATACCTTAATAAGAGACACGATTATCCACCAAGTTCCAACCAACATTTTGGGTATGGTGGACGGGCATTGTGTGATGTGGCGCTCAGACGTTTTATGGGCTTTTGTCGCAGTCAAACAGTGGGTTAACAGTCAATTACATTATGCCCATGTACCAAACTGTAACTTTGGATAAAGCAAGCTCACATTGATACATTGCTTGCGTAATTGCGTAATAGGTCTGGCGCTTCAACGTCAATGTCACTTAAATTAAAAAGGTTTGCGTTCAACAACGTGTGTAGGAATGGAAGCATTTCGTCTCGCCTTATAGTGCATAGTTATTAAATTGCATTAGCCTTCTTCTGGGGACAAAAAGGCTTAATAATTTGCCTAGTGCATCCAATATTAGCCTGTGCAGTCCGCGCAGGCTAAACAGGGACGAAACTTTACGTGTCAATCGTATCATCTCTTAAAAAACCGTCTTCTAAACTAACAATTTAACAAAAGCCGAAGAGTCGTCCCTAATTAGTCTGTGCTGACTGCAATCTGGGATGAAACTTAACGCATGTGCGAACTGCCCAGTTTTCCCGATAACGAGACTAGTTGGTAGCGTTCTGAGAAAACTGGGTATGATGCTTGTGCGTAAAGGGTCTTCCCAGATTAGCCGGACGACACTTTCCGCCTAAATTGGATTTTTGCTTAGAAGAGACTTCATTTAAACGAAAAATGTCATATAAGCGGAAAGTGTTGTCCCTGATTTGCCTGTGCGAACTGAACAGGCTAATCTGAGACGACACTTTACGCAAATGCGTTATGCCCGATTTTCTCAGAACATGACTCAATTGGTAGAATGTAAACAATGGATTTCTGGCAGAACCATTGTTAAATATATCTAAAAGATTTTTTTACTCAAGCCATGTTAAAGTCACTTGCTTTAACAGTTACATATGGAGCGACTCATGTTAAAGTTTTGCTAAATGATGCAGTTAAGACACTTAATTTTTAAAGCTTCTTGCATTCTTCCTTTCGCATTGAAGTTCTAACTCTGTGATTAAGTCCTTCCCTTGAAAGCTCTTTTAAAGTAATTCACAATTTTAACTTAAGATATATAAAGTTCCAACATGTTAATATTGTAATTTTTTTTGCCTGAAAGTTATTATTTAACTCCTATAAAAATTACATTATATTTAAATGACACTACTGGGGAAACTGTTTTAAGTGCATGTGCGTAAAGAGTCGTCCCATATTAGGCTGTGCAGTTTTCAATACTTTCTGATAAAACTGGATTTTGATAAAAAAGAGACTTACTTTAAACAAAAACTTCAACAAGAGCGGAAAATGTTGTCCCTGATTAGCATGTGCAGACTGCACCGGCTAATCTGTGATGACTCTAACCGCACATACAGTATGTCCAGTTTTTTTCAAAACGAGACCCATATTATGGCGATACGAATTAAACCAGTTTTACAAAACGCTAATTGCTACCATTATCTTTGTCGCTGGCATCCATAGTGTAGACGTCCCAGTACTTGAACCCAAGACCTTTTATATCAACGCTGGTTTCGGGGCTAAGATCTACTATTGCAATGGCATTGTTTTCCTGCAGAATACCAGTTGTACAAATACTGTAAAATCATTTATAATTTAGTTTATTCTGAACAAACAAAATAGGAATTTACATCGTGCATTATGTTGAATTCGTTGATCTGGCAACCCACGTAATCAACATTCAATTATATATGTGCGTAAAGTGTCTTCCCAGATTAGCCTGTGCAGTCCGCACAGGCTAATCAGGGACGAAACTTTCCGCCTAAAATGGATTTTTGCTAAAGAGAGAGTTTATTTAAACGAAAAATATATTAAAAGCGGAAAGTGTCGTATCTGATACGCACATGCATTAAACCCTTTTTTCATAGAGCACGGCCCATTCCAAATATATAAATGATAGACTGGGTTGTTCAATCAATGTGTTGCAAAACTGTGTTTCGTATTGATTTGGGTCTAGTGAGTGTACGCTTGAGCCTTATACAGTTACATACAATATGCTATAAAATCAGGTCTTACAGCAATCCACTCGTTTCCCTGATGTAGGATAATAGGATAAGATACGGCCGCTGTCCTAAAACTAAAAGCAATACACGCTCAGGTAGCGTTTCTGTACATGTAGTTCTGTTTAGTCGTATGGAAATTTTGGACTGATCGCTATGGACAGGTCCTAGTACTAACCTGTAGACCGATATAAGCTATGGACTCATCGCTGTTTAGAGTGATTAACTCAGGCTCAACATCATTTGAGAACACGGTGTTAGTGTTGATGTGACGCACCCCCTCGGGCTTAAGGTCGCTAGTGTACCTGTTGGAAAAATAATGCATTTAGGTCTCGTCATGAGACATCTGGGCTTAATGCATGTGAGTAAAACGTCGTCCCAGATAAGCCTGTGTAGTCAAAAAGCTGGAAATATTATAGTTTTTGTTCAGTTAAGTATAAAGTTTTAGCTTCAAAATGCGGCATAACATTGCCAATCAAAACATTCAGTGTATTTTGTTATGAATATTAATAAATATTAAGACAAATTGCTCATTGACCTGGCAATCGAAATTCAAGACTTCAGGTGTATTTAGCAAGAAAATGAAGTAATGACCTTGCGTTGCACATCCTAAACTTTGAAACGTGAAATGTTAAAGATAAATAAAACGTAGTAATGGCATACAAACCTGGCGTTAAATTCATCGAAATTCAAAACGTTGAGCGTGTACGTCCCCTCGGGTCCATCGGGAAACTTCAGAATACCAACGCCACCGGGGTTGTCCACAAGGGTGCCCGTTTCGTCATCATCGTAAGGTTCCGCTTCGATGAAAACGAGAAGCGTCCGGCAGTGCTATAGGGGCTGGATCATGTCCGGAATAACACCGACTGGAGAATGTATAAAATCGGGAAAGCGTTTGCAAAATTGTCAATAGATTATCCAATCAGTCAGCTTTTTTTAGCACGTATATAATTTACAAACGAGACTCGTATCTTAAATTTTCATGTAAATTCATACAGTCACCGTCCAAAACGAATAATTATATGCTAATGCGGTAATTTATATCGATAGTCTGATTAAATAAGAAATAACTTATGTACAATTGTACTTAACCCATTTATGCCTAGTGTCTAGAAAAAGGGCCTTGGCAAACAGCGTAGACCCAGATGAGACGCCGAATGATGCGGCATCTCATCAGGGTCTGCGCTGTTTGCTTAAAGGAATTTCTGTAAGAAATATTCTAAATATAGAAATAAATATACTAGACATCCCTAATTTTGGAAATAAATTGATTAAATTTAGAAGGATGGAAAAGTCCACTAGGCATAAATGGGTTACTCGTACACATATTCGTACAACCAGAGACAGGAATCGAAATTTCATACTACATGTACTTACTCACATTAAGCGACTAGCTATGAGTATAATACCTACGGCAAATAAGGTCGCAATTATATTGAGTATTGGATATGGTGTCCGAATAGCGACCGGGAGGTCACGGGTTCGGTCCCCACTGTGGGGGCGTCCTTTTGCTCTCCCTAAATGACACCAAGTACTGGTTCTACTTAAGAAAGAGAATCTAGATCGTTTAAAAAGCCGTAGGCTTTTAATGCAATCGAGCTTAAATAAAAAGGTTTCAACTACCTCGAATAGTATGCACCAAATCTAGGGAGCCGGTCTGGCGATTGTAGAGTCTGTACACGTTAATATAACCGTCCTCACGTCGCGTTTGGTTGTCAAAACTGACGAACACGTGGTTGTCGCACACCTCGACGTCTGTGACGTCAACGCTTGCAAACGACGTCTTGAACAAGACGCGCATGTTGTTTACGTCAGCGAAATCGATGACGTGAATGTTTGTTGCACATATATAGCGAAAAAGAATTAAAGTTCGATAGTTTGCACATAATGCATTCAAACAACGACTTCTGACATCTGACGTTAAAATATTTTTTATTTATAGTTTTCCTTTATTTTCATTTTAATATGAAGGTTACTTCAAAGATTACTTTTAAATAGTTAGTTTCCGCTCAATAATTTATGGCGGCATTGTGCTAAAAAAATAATAATATTTTTTTTTTTTGGGGGGGGGGGGGCTATAATGCAGACCTAGGGTGAGATTGCATTTGGGGCACTGTTGGGTCAATATCATTATTAGCAAACATAGAAAAATGGTTTCCGCTCAATAGCGCGAATTTGGATTGAGGTGTTGGGCAGTATTGTTGTCCGTACATAGCTAGATACCTACCTTGCGTTCAGATATACCTAAATTCAGCTAAATTAATTGAGAAAAAGTTTATGGTCTTGTTTCCTGGCATGGTCATTTGCCTTGTTATAAATGATTTTTTTCAGCTTAAAGTTTCAGAATAACATATCAACAGTACAGATACTCAACATCAAATATATCTTTAAAGTCATTCATGTGGTGACTGCAGAAAATGCTACTAATACTATCAAAGCGGAATAATACTCCAGCGCGCTATCTTGGACAGCTCTTGTAATAATAAAGATATTATATAGGTACTTACCTACTGAGTAGAGAAGCTGCCCATCGACGTCATAAGCTAACTGTTCGACTGCGTTCTTTCCCAGCGCGTATTCCGCCGTCGGTACGGCAAGAACAACGTGGACAAGACGTCGAAACTGAGGTCAAACGCCGCGTCGGCGGGTCCGATGATTAAAATGAGTGGCATTAAAACACCGAGCATCATTTTATAAATATGTGTTTAATATTATTATTATTATAATCTTAAAATAAGAATTTTCGACCCAGTCCTAGGTCTTTATAAAACTAAGGTAAACGTGTAGAAGAAAGTGCGAACATACAGACTCATAAACAATATTAAAATGTCGCCGATTTATAATAGCACGGATTCCTGTACGGTTCGTATACTTGATGTCCACAGGGTGTGATTACATTTCATGGTTAAAATGTCCTGAGGAATACTGACGCCATAAACATATCATGATAAATTTTGCAAATTGTTACGCGTGAAAGTCAATGCATTAAATTGCCTGATTTTACCCACGGATTTTAACTGTAGAGCAACCTTTTAATGACAAAATTACAATTAAAAAATTTAAAAGTTTTCTGCACCGAAGAACGCACCAGCGTCCTTCAAATGACGAGGCCAGTGCCACAACAGTCGGCCATTCGGGCTGTTACATATGTGTCGCGTTCTGAGAAAACTGGGCATAATGCATGTGCGTAAAGTGTCGGCGACACTTTACGCACATGCATTATGCCCTGTTTTCTCAGAACGCGACTCATATTATCAGATGCTATATACTTGATATAAATGATCCACGTGTTGTAACAATATTTAAGAAAAATGACAGAATCATTCCAAATCATTTACCCGATTTGCGTTTGTAGCTCTTTATAGTTTCATCAATTTTTATTGATGATAATTTATGAACGAAGCTATACTTTCGGTATCACTCTGGATCAGCAGACGATTTATTCCAAAATTAAAAATCTACGGAGGAGTCCGGAGATAGCCGATGTATCACGATGGTTTCAGTATGAGTCTACATCATTAGTGGCATTTCGCTCACTGTTAATCAGAGGGGGTAATCACGTGATAGTCAAGATGGCGACCAAATACTGAAACAGTTATTTTTCGCCGTTTTATACCTTTTATTACTTCTGTTGTTTTTTTAAATGACGCTCACTTTCCAGCCATATCAGTAAAAATGTGATTAGCGTTTATTTCGTATTTAAATTCGCTTAATATCTCGACTTTACTCCCCGCAAATTTTCTTAGTGGAGTTCTAATTTGGTCATCCCGCTAAGAAATTTCGCACCGAGTAAAGTCGATATATAGAGCGAATATTACTATGAAATAAAAGCCAGTAACTTTCTTCCTAATATGGCTGGAAAGTGATCGGAATAAAAAAAAACACGTTATAAAGGGTATAAAACGACGAAAAATACCTGCCTCGGCATGGACGTCGCCATCTTGTTTGTCATGTGATTACCCCATCTGTTAATGTTATAGTGTTTTATTAAAGTTTGTTTATCTGTGACAAAATGTTTAAAAATGGTCGATAAGACAGTCTGTAAACAAGTCCCTTTGTAACGTAACAGCCCCGCCATGATGTAAGAAAATATAAGAAATATTTATTTAACCATATAACATAAATATAATGTTATATAATGTAAAATAAAATGTTACAAATTTAGTTACATCAGTAGAGATAAATAAATTAATTAGTTATTTATTCATATAACATATTTTGTATCCATATAACATAAATATAATGTTATATAATGTAACAATATGATAAAAATTTAGTTACAGATAATATTAATAATGTGATAGGAATTTATAAGTTAAATTTAATTATCATAATTGCATTTCAGAAATTATCAAGAGATGTTTTAATAATATAGCAAAATCATAAGTGCATTTTATAAATTAAAAAGATGCTTAAATAATGTTATAAAATGTTAAAAATCGATTTAGATTAATATTTATAAATAAAATAAATTTTGTAATTATTGATACATCTTATATCATAATAATAATGGTTCTATAAAGAAAATATTTGAATGTTGGAAACTTTAATAACATAAGTGAAGTTTGGAAATTTTTGCCATGATTATAGAATTTGAATTAATTATTATTTGTTAATTGTAAATAATATAAGAGTATACATAAAATATAACTTTAATTATGATTTCTCGCAAGCAATAACAAGACATACCTTTACATACATGGTTAAAGTACACTAGATTAACTATTTGAAAGGTCAAAGATGAGATACTCTTGACGAATGAATATGTTATTCAACGAATTATATTAACAAGATGTCCAAGTGTCATTTGGAACAATTCTTTATCGGTCAACCAATCAGCAATTAACATTTGATGTGTTTCTGTACCACCAATGATGCACAGCGAAAGCGGCTAAGGGAACGTGTTTTTAACCGCATCGGAATATTCCGATTTACGACATTAATGTCAACGAACGCCTTTGGGTAAATAGTATCGTTGCTGAAACTCAGCTCAGAAAATGAAAATGGGCGCTTCTCAAACTGTTCTATTACGATGGCTGCTTTTCAGCTTTTAAAAGTTCAAGTATTTAAAATTGTTTATGTTATTTTATGGTGATATTGTCCATTGTCAAAATATTATTAATTTACTAATTCATTACTTCAATATATTTATATTTTTTTGCGATAAACAATGTATATGTCACTATAACATACAATGTGCTGTGAAACTGTAATTAATTATGAATACATGCTTTCTGTATATATGTTCTGCTCTTCTATCCTGGAGGAAAAAGGTATATATATAGTACTATATATATATATTAAGGAAACGCTTTGACCAAGCCAATCAGAAATTAACAAGTATTCAGTGCAACGCTTTTACCAATCATATATATTATAAGAAATATTATTATTTTATGTTTATGTGTATTTCGACATACAACGAAATGTTTTGTGTAGAAACGACACTCTGCGAGTAGATTTGAACAAAACATTGAGATTTATAAATATAAATGTTAGTAGTATTGGTGTTAGAAAGTATTTTAATAGAAAAATAAAAGAAATACTTAGAAAATATTCAGAGACTTGTCCTGTTTATACGAAATAGATTAAGTACTTTTGACATTCAATTATGCTACACCTGTAAGGTATTATAAAGAGTTCATTTCTATACTTATGGCGTGTGCATGTCTTCACTAATAGACCGTTCCAGAATGTATAATTAGACCGCCGCCATTTTGCCAGTCACGTGACTGTCCGCCATTACATTCTGCCAACTTCTGCGAGTCTGCGTTTAAAGGTTACATTACACTAAATCATTGTGTATCCCTCCGTGGTCCATTCGAAAGTAGTGCCTATTTCTAAAGAGTTCCTTTTCTCTTCTTGAATATAAGCCATTTAACAATGTGAGACATGTCTTTTGTGGTTATTTGTAATATCCTGTATGTGTCTGGAGTACTTTGTTGCCTTGGATTGGAAGCTAACTTAAAAGATGAACTTTTGAGGGTGTGTTTTCTATTGTGTGGGGCTTTTGTCGAAATTAGGATTCCGAAACACGTTTTTCTACGGTGGGTTCATTCGACAGCGATTTACTTTCTTAGAAGTTGCGAGACGGTATGTTTTTGATTGCAATTATTGGAAGATGACAGATCCATCTTTAAAATGATACCAGGTTCGGAAAAATTGATACGTCGGAAAGGCAAGAAAAATGCTGTGAAAGTTGTCAGTTTTATAATGGGACCCTATGGGAATCGGAATTAGTGTAATATAACCTTTAAAAAGCACATTTACTGCAATGTCAAGGTCACATGGATTCGTCTGCAAGCGAGACAAGTAGAAAATGAATTTTAATGAATGTTTTGATGATTTGGGTGCTAAAATAGATGAGAGGTGTCAATATTTTGGTCCAAATGGATGTTTTAGGTGGTTTTGGACTGTTCCGGATGGTTGGGGGACCTGGTATGGACAAGTAAGGGTAACATTTCCAACAAATCTTAAATGTAAATATTATTATGTCCATAGATTGAAGTTTCAGGTGGAGAGCAAGATGAAAAACATGCAAAATTACATGCATGCAACCCATTTATGCCATTTTTCTCTTTGTTTGTAGGCCTGACCGTTTGTCCTTGAGCCGTAGATGGTCAACAATCCGCTAGCTGTCTTGCTCTGACTGGTGCACTGGACATGATTTCAATGTGAGTCATCATACTGATTGTTTAATTAACACATGAATTTCAGTTTGTTCGTTAAAATACTAACTTAGCTGTGTATTTTTACAGTGGACGTAGTGGTGCGGTGCAGGTGGTAGACTAGGTATTTCCATATATACACTATGTTTACAGAATTGCGGCCAGTGGAGCAACATAGCTGATGAGTTAATAGCACTAGTTCTTCAGACAAATAACTTTATTTTCAACCTATAAAGCATATTTAGCTGTAGGTGGGGCCAATTAGCTGTAAGATCTGGCTTTTGTTCTGTTAAGCCCTTAGAGTAATGAATTTCAGAGTGAAGACCATAGCGCCTTTTCCTAGTCAAGTATCGGGCAGCTGTATGTCTTTTCAGAAATGCACATGTCTTTTCAAGCATGTCATTGTGTTTGCTTTTAATAAGATAGGCAATAAACTCATAACCTTTAGACAAATGAGCATCTGTAAATTCAGATTTCACTATTTCAGAGTCAGCCAGACCATGATTGAGCTTAAGGGTTGTGCTGCGGATGCAGCCTGTGCAGTTCCGGGAGAAAGTCACTGTCTCGGGCAATGCGGTCTGGTATCAGGTAAGCACTATTGAAAGCCTCACACTTTTGGGGGGTCTGAAGCCTTTTGCTGTCAATGCGATCTGGTTCAAGTACAATAAGAATGCATTCTCAAAGCAGTACTTCATCAGATATGGTTATCTCAAGCTTACAGTTCGCGGGCAGATATGACTTCGATTTGTTCTTGCTAGCAGAACCCCTACAGGCCAAACTATGCGTTAAGCACTATTTTCCACAGCAACCCTTGCAGACAGAAAAACAATACTTAAAATTACTTCTGGCATTTAATTTCTAATTTCCTGCATATCTCTTTTGTATGTTTGTTTGCCCTTTTTAACTCTGACATGCCATCTTGCTCACATTGATGGAGCATACCTGTTTTTGTTTAGAGCCAAGTCCCCGGCTGCTCGAGTTTGCCGTGTCAATAATGAGAAAGCCATGGCATGATGTCTCCTCTATGTGTTCCCTTATCTCAGTGTTGAACATAATTGCCAGTTTCAGGGGCCTAAACATTTTATTTTATTAAAGGTCTTGATGATCCTTGCCTGACTGCGGGTTTGTGTACACCTCAATCCGACTCTGTGTCCTGAACAGAGGCCGCAGTGGTGCAGCGCTTGTGGACGATCCATCAACATCCTGAAAGGTCAACACTACACCAAGCTGGGAAAATTGATCCTGATAGTCATCCCCAGGTAGTGGAATGAATGTTCACTGAACTACAGAGGAATCACACCCAAATGACTTTCCTGCCACGACATTAGTGTGGCCACTCGCGTAGGAATTCCTTAGCAAACATGCTCTTTTGCATGGTGACTGTGGACATTTTTGCAAAACTAACGCTTTCAACACTGGATTTAAAAGAGAATACTTAATAAAATGTCGCTAACAGGACTTATTTATATGAGAGAGACTATCTGGATGCGCATTAAGTGTCACTTTGTGTCGTAAGCTGTTGAAGGAGCGATTTGCGCCTTTTTAAGTGTTAATTTTGGGTAGCCGGCTTGTATCGGCCTGAAAGCTGAAAATTATGCCTCTCATCATAATAGCATTAATTTTTGTAATTGCAATGTGTATGTTTAGATTGTAAGTGAAGCTTTTAATAATAATTTTCTTAAAAAACATGATTTTATATGCTGTCAGTGAGTTTTTTATTGAAAAAAGTGCTTAAAATTTAAAAAAAGTCTCCTATTTCATCAAGAAAAGTACACTGATTCACAATCAATACATTTATTTGGGCCTTTTGCTGATATATTGGTGAATTTCGCATGCAATGATACCAGTTTTTGCCATGAAAGTTACGCGTAACAATAATTGGAGACGCAAAATCAGCTGTCGTCACTTAGACTAAAAATCATGCATTCCGACTTGACTGCGGCCAATTTAGTCACCGCTTTAAATGGCCATTTTAAGGCCTTTACCCCCATCCGAATGCACTGAAATTGCATATTCATTGTGGAAATAGTTGAAATCTCATGTGGAGAAAGTTTGAAAAAGATAGAACAAAGTTGAGTTCCCTTAAAGGTTACATTACACTAAATCATTGTGTATCCCTCCGTGGTCCATTCGAAAGTAGTGCCTATTTCTAAAGAGTTCCTTTTCTCTTCTTGAATATAAGCCATTTAACAATGTGAGACATGTCTTTTGTGGTTATTTGTAATATCCTGTATGTGTCTGGAGTACTTTGATGCCTTGGATTGGAAGCTAACTTAAAAGATGAACTTTTGAGGGTGTGTTTTCTATTGTGTGGGGCTTTTGTCGAAATTAGGATTCCGAAACACGTTTTTCTACGGTGGGTTCATTCGACAGCGATTTACTTTCTTAGAAGTTGCGAGACGGTATGTTTTTGATTGCAATTATTGGAAGATGACAGATCCATCTTTAAAATGATACCAGGTTCGGAAAAATTGATACGTCGGAAAGGCAAGAAAAATGCTGTGAAAGTTGTCAGTTTTATAATGGGACCCTATGGGAATCGGAATTAGTGTAATATAACCTTCAAAAAGCCAAAGACATAGAGAATACCCATACATGCCATACGTCCCGATCTCGGCGGGACAGTCCCGCTTTTGGGCCCTTTGTCCCGCCGTCCCGATATGAGACGATTTGTCCCGACATTCGTAAAAAACGATGTAAGGTCTATAGGTTCCCAATAAAATTCGCTATTCAAGCTCTGTTTCGCTAACACTTACCCCCGCTAATCCCTTTATTGCCCCCAATTAACAATCCGATTCTACTTATCGTGTGTACCAGTGTTGTTTATGGCACCTTATCAGCGATTTATCGGCTAATTATTGATTTCATCAGGCATTCACACCATGGTGGTCTTCAAGATAGTGGTCGCTTATTGCTATCGATAGTTGTATTAAAATGAAATAAATGTTGAAAATGTGTTTATTTTTGTATTTGTTTGAAACGGTTTACAAAACAATTGTTTTGTAAAATTAACTCTACGTCATTAATGAGTCTTTTACATTCAATGTTTAGTTCATAAATAGCGGGATAATCCGAATGTGCAATATACCAAAATCGCAACAAACAGTCCAATAAGTGATACCCATCCTGTCTAGTGTAATTGGGTGTAATAATAATAAAAACAACAAGGTGCTATGCATGACAGTTTGACCCTACTCCAATTAAGCTAAAAACCACGAGGTGCTATGCATGACAGTTTGACCCTACTCGAATAAAGCCGCGACAATTGACAAGTAACAAACTGCGCATGGATACGTGCTTAAAAAACATCGCAACAAACAGTAAAAGTGGTACCCATCTTGTCTTGTGTTATTGTAATAAAAACAACGTGTTGTTATTCATGACAGTTTGACACTACCCCAATACAGCGCCTGACAATTCACAATTCAGTTTAATCTGTGTATATAAGAAGAAAACAAAATATGATTATTAACATTAGAGAAAAATAATTCGAGTAAGGCATCCATAGACTTCTTTTGTCCTTTTGTTTTTGTTGGTGTAAAAACGGTTGAGGCGTTGTTGAGAGTTAAAATGAACACAAAGACGGTTTGCTTCCACCAAAAACCTAACTCTGAAATGTGTACGGCCGCGCATTCCGTGTGTAACTGATGTAACTGTTTGGTAGATAGTTTACTGTAACCCGTACTTTCAGTGTACTGGATAGCCTCCCCTGCGTTAATGTTTGCCATTGAAATTAATATAATGAGTATTGTTGTCGTAATGTTCTAGATTTTGTACTCTAAAAAGATGAATATTATGCTCGTTGTTTGCTATTGTCTTATTTTATAAAACTGTTATTGTTATGTTTTAGATTCCATGCTTCATATCAGATGTTTTATGTCTTGAATAAAAGTATCAAGAGTATTTGTTAGTACTATACTGACTACAGTAAAGGTGGAATGATAAATCGTTTTAGGTGTCCCGCTTTTGGGTCAAATGTCCCGACAATATTTTATGGAATGTCCCGCTTTGGACCTAAAAAAAATATGGCATGTATGAGAATACCCACTTTGCCGATGTCGGATAAATAAATTACTTAATGGATTATTTTGAGGCGATTATCACATTTATTGTTCTTAAAATGATTGTTTGAAGTTTAGATTGATTGTTACAAATAAAATGTTTAAAATGCTTTCGTGCATTTGTTTTTTGTGTGTAAACAAGAGGCAATCATCGGCGAAAATTTCAGTCGCTCATATTATGTCTTTGATTAGACTTTTTACTTTTAACCTTTTACAATCAATTCACGCATGTATTGTTGTGTTGATTTTAATAACCGCAACATCAAGCAGATTATATTTTAATCAATACGTATTAAAGATTTTCGCGCAATTAATTACCGCTAATTGTTTGTAATTGTTTGTAATTGGTCTCAATTGGTAAAACTCTTTAATCTAAAATCATAACATATTAATTACATGTATATTAAGTATGATATTTTTGATACGCCTTCCATTATGTTTTTTGTTCTAACGGAAATCGGAGATAAAAAAAATGTTGTAATTTAAATTAAATTTTGTCAGCTGGAAATATGTCACGTAAAAAACGATTTTTTTTTATCATGGGAGAATGATATTGTTCTTGAGGATCTTTTAGGTGATAATACGGAAGATGAAGAGAGTGTGAATATATCTAGTTGAATAGATCTTAATCTGTGGAATCATTTAACAGCTATAAAGCTACAAATTTTGCATTGTATTGATTATAAAACAACCACACATGTCATTTGTCAAAAACGATTAGGCCATGCAATGTTGATCCTATGTTTAGCGTCCTCATAATTATAGGCCATGCAGTTTTGATCCTATGTTTAGCGTCCTCATAATTATTTTAAACCTACAAATACCGATTCGATAACACATGTTTTTCTTTCATACCAGACTTGATGGCAGAGTTAACGGCACTTAATACTGTGTCATATTCAAAAGATACGAATTCAGAACATAAAAATAACACTAAAACTAGGGCATAATTATCTTGAATGACCTCATTACGACGACGTTAAATCACGAGATTTTAGTTTACTAATGAATTAGTATATTCGTATATGAAAAGTCAGCTGAACCAAAAGGAGAGAAACCTTATCATAACATGATGTCCTTTATTTAGGGCAACTAACCATCTGCAAAACAGTGAAACAAAAATAAGTGCATTGGGACTGTGTTTCATAACTAATCTTGTTTGACATCTTTAAGTATATACCGATAGGCAGTCACGTATTGATTTGCACCGTGATAACCGTGGTACATTTTAATGTAAACTAAATTACGTTCTCGTATGATTTGGTAAATATTTACACAAAGATTCTATAATTTTATTTAAACCATTTTTTTCTCTATAATTAAACATGTATTACAGTGTACTCTTTATAATTAAACATCTATAAATAATCTCCGAAATTCAAGAATACTATTTATGAAAATATGGTTGATAAAAGAGTTATAAATAATTTTCTACAATTATTAATTTATAAATACCAACTACGGTGTTGATGAATGTCGGACGATCCCAAAATGTGTCGGTGTTGACTGTCGGACCGACAGTTTTTGGGATTTCTGGGAAACCTAGTTTCTGCCCCACGTGATCCAAATTCAAACATGGCTTTGATGTTGTCAAGATGAATATTCTTACCGGAATAATGTTTGTCAAGATAAACATTTTGACTAAGGTTCATGTAGACTGAGCAATTAATGTTGTTAATAGTGGTAAGAAGATTTTTACCAGAGGTCAAATCCTTAACGCGCAAATAATTATCAGTTCAAACTAATAATATAACTATGGAAGCGTATATGGTTCACCCTGATGCTGTGATGATGTCAACATTCTATGACGGCATATGAAAAAGGTGTCATGGCGTGAAAAATAACTCATCGTGTCGACTAAAACCATGATGGCAAGACATTTTCACAGGCGCATGACGCAATGGGGACTTTTTAAATTTTAATGAAACAAAAGCTTTTCTAACAAAAGCGCTTTATTATAAATAATACATTTTGTACAACAAGAAAAATGTACGAAAAATCTGGTCTATGTATCACCCGACGATGCCCGGCTCTGAAACGTAAAAAAAACCCAACCGATTCAAATCACAACACACTTCAGGGTGTGCTTTATACATGCAACTTTTAACCAAGACCAGTGATGCTTACAATAAATCATCATCATCATCATCATCATCATCATCATCATCATCATCATCATCATCATTATTATCATCATCATCATCATCATCATCATCATCATCATCATCATCATCATCATCATCATCATCATCATCAGCATCATCATCATCATCATCATCATCATAATCATCATCATCATCATCATCATCATCATCATCATCATCATCATCATCATCATCATCACCAATATATCATCATCATCATCATCATCATCATCATATCATCATCATCATCATCATCATCATCATCATCATCATCATCATCATCATCATCATCATCGTCATCATCGGCATCATCATCATCATCATCATCATCATCATCATCATCATCATCATCATCATCATCATCATCATCATCATCATCAATATCATCAACGTCGTCGTCGTCCTCCTTCTTCCCCTCCTCCTCATCATCATCAGCATCATTCCTATCGTAAATATCACCATTACAATTATTATCATCGTCGCAATCATAACACCCACAAACAGCAGCACTATAACCATTGACAGTTACATTTCTCCATCATCATCACAACCACCACCAGCACTCCCACATCCACTACTACCTCTTTGTACTCACGAGAATCATCGCGGACGTTGACCTTTAGCACAGTGATTGTTCCGCTAATGCTGCCGCTGACGATAAGAAGTGGACTTCCGTTAGGACTCTGGTCGGCTGGAACGAACCTGCGCATGCGCAAACAAGTTTATAAAATGAGTTGATGCTAAACGATTCTAAAATAAGATTAACATTTTCTATCAACAAAGAAGAAATACTCGATGTTACATTGCGAATAAGATTCTTCAACACATAGTGCAAATTCACTAAAGAAAATGATACTTAAATTGCCTGATAATGATAAAAATGCGTGCTTTATCGGTGTTTACATCCAATTAAACAATGATTATTCGTTCGTTCAAATGAGATTATAAAAGACCGTCTAGAGCTAGGGAGAGCTCTTACTATAATTCCTTTTCATAATGGCACTAACGCCTAAAAAGTTGTGTTTCCACTAACGCGTGCTACTTTATGTGGCGTCCCTTAGTGTTTTTGTTGGTATTTAGGCGGAGTTTTTAATCGTTTTCGCTAAATGGCTGTCTGGTTAGCGCAGTGTTTGGATGACCCGGATTCAATCCCCGTTCCCGGAAGCATGCGAGTTTAGTTGATGGTCGCCATACCGTACAGTTTTTAGAAACAAAGTTTACTGGCACACAGGCACCGAAAAAAAAGAAATTTTTGTGTAAGGTCCCTTCTTCACCTACTTTATATCTTCGGGATCCAGCATGCTAACGGCGCGAGCTGTGTACAAGTTGTTCCACGTGTCATTCAATCGCGTGACTCCGTGAATTAGCGTTTCGAACTTTGGGGCGATTGACGACAGTCTTTCATCGATCGAATAAACAGCGATGGTTCCCGGTCGCTCGTTGCCGATCATTAGTAACGTTATATGGCCGAAATGACCCACCGCGATGCTCTCGGTTTCTGGGCCCTGCACAAAATATGTTAAATATATTATGAGACTCGTTCTTTAATGCATGTGTGTACAGTGTCGTCCCGGATAAGTAAATAAGTCCACACAGACAAATCAGGAAAAAATACTTTCCACTTTTATGGAAGTGTTCATGTACAAAAAAAAAGACTACGAAACGAAAATCCAGTTTATGCGGAAAGTGTCGTTCCTGATTAGCCTGTGCAGAGTGCACATGCATTAAGCCCCGTTTTCTCAGAGCACGGTAAATATACATGTTACTAGTATATTAATTGATCATCGTTTAGTTAACTATGCACATCAAAATGATATGTTTTAAAACACATGTTTACATTATTTATTCTTAAAATGTGTAAGAATTGTATCTAAAACTTTGATAACTTTCAAAAGGTTTTAATACTTATAATGTTTAAATATGTATGTGATAATGGTGGTAGTGGAGATGGCTGTGTTGATGATAATGACGATGGGGATTGCGGTGGCTGTTGATGTCAGTTGCTTATTGCTTATTTCGGTGGCGTTGGTGTAACCAGTGATAGGATCGCGATTGTTAGAGTGCTGTGGATGACAGCGAGAATGTGGTTACATCATTTAACCATTAATGTATCATTACATGCATTACCCAACCCATATCCAAAAGCAGTGTACGGGGGAATACTTGATTCTTGACAGGCCAGAATTTGGGGTTAACACATTTACTCACGAATAACTCTTAAAGTTGTTCAATTGACATGATTCAATCATGCATGCCTTATTTTTTATTACATTTATTTCGCGTGTAAATTGTTTGAAATCGTATGGTAAACATGGTAAAGATATTCCCTTTTCCAAATAAGAAGTTCTTTTACATGAGTACTAGTATTTGAATGTGTTGCATAATGCGACGAATGGCGTCGGCAGCTTTGCGCCACTACTAGGCCTTTGACAAGCTCTTCACATATAAGACTCGTTCTGGGAAAACTGGGCGTAATGCACGTTTGCGGTCCGCACAGGCTAATCAGGTACAACACTTTCCGCTAAAATTGGATTTCCCATTAAAAAAGATTTTCTTTTAACGAAAAAATAAGATGCAAATAGGAAAGTGTCGTCCCTTAATAACCTGTGCGGACTGCACAGGCTAATCCAGGACGACCCTTTACGCAAATGCATCATTTCCCATATTCCCAGAGTTGGATCTATATATATGCACCTTGTCATCAGAACGTGTGTCGTAAGTCTGAGTCACAGTGTCGGCGATCCCGTAGTCGGTGTTGAACAGCTCGGGAGCCATCTGTGCCGTCTTCCGGGCGATCTCGTCGCCGCTATCGTACACGAGCTCCATGGTGTCGGCGCGCCGGAAGGAGAAGCTTCGCGCCCCGAAGGCATATAGTTCGTCGTATTTGTTGGTGGAAGCGTTCAGTCCGTTCGCATTTGACACTTTAAGTCGGCCTAGGATAAGTTCGTGTATATGCATGATGTTTTTACAATAATTATATAATTTAATTTATTAAACACAAAAATAATATTAATAAATAATTAAAAAATAAATAAATAAATGATTTAATTTTATATATAATTATGTTATTTTTCGTTATTATGATGAATACATTTTGAGACTTTCAATTAACCGTCTTTAATAAGCTGCGATGCACAATAAAATTTTTGAAACGGAATCGATTCTTAACTAACGAGAGCTTAATAAAAGGGGCTCATGTATTTTTTCCCAATTTAAGCAATACTTTGTACTCGAATAACAGCATGCACTAAGGAAAATGTGGTTAAAGATGCCTGAATTATGAATTTGTGTAGGTGCATACATTTTGGTATTTAGTACATGATCAGTTTACCTCTGTATGTGTTGTGGCCAAAAGAAAAAACAAATGGTTTAGTAGTTATTCGTGAACAAAACATAAAAAAATAAATTTAACTCGTAACTCGTAATGGACGAAAGAATTGTTTTGATTCATGTGTCTTAACGTATGCGAAATACATGCGAAATACCCCTTTAACACTTACCAAGGTTAGCCGACGTCTGCACAGCGTGTCGGGTGGCAGGATCCCTTTCTACAAAAAAGAAAGATTTGAGGGTCGCTATTGAAAAACGGGACTTAATGAATTTGCGGACAGTCTGCACAGTCTTATCGGAGACGACACTTTCCGCGTTAATGGATTTGTTTTCTTTTATAGGAAGTTTCTCGAACATCCAGTGTATGCGGAAACAGCCGCCCCTGAATAGTCTCTGCGACTGCGCTGGCTAATCAGGGACGACACTTTACGTACATTCATGAAGCCCCATTTTCCCAAAGCGAGGGTTATTTAAACGTTTCACGATGTTAAAATATCATATACAAATGTGTTAATAACTAAATGATTATTCGAGAATAAATAATGATTTATTATTACCTTTTACGTGTAAATTGAAATGAAAAGAAGATACTTAAACAGCGCGTATCAAAACGGAAATTCAAAATTTGCCAACTTTTGTTATTTTAGTTCATTAGTTAGGGGTTCTGGGATACTCCAGGTCCTAACATTAAGCAGTCTCTTGCGCTGAAGGATTTCTTAATGCTCGAAATAAAAAAACATACAGGTAGATAAAGACAAAAAAACAAACAAATCGGTGCCGGGAATCGAACCGGTACCGATTGCTTGCAAGACACAAATGCTAACCTTCACACCACCGACGCTTCCACTGACGAAACGTCAAGTTGACGTTTCTGTCAAAGCGTTACATGAAACGTTGCACTACGCCGCCATATGACGTTGATTGTGCCCAGTATGTCATTACAAGTCAGTGTGTGGCTTCCGTAATTGCTATACAGTATGTTCTTGTATAAACCGGGTCCGAGTATTGGAAACAAACAAGAAATATCTTATAAATGATATACGGCGTTTACTGGTGTCGGTGTTGATGAACGATCATAAGTTATATCAATGAAATTAAAGATAGCGAATGCCTTTTTTCTGCGCAGTTCTTAGCTGCATCACACGCATATCAATTACGGGGTGTAGCGCGGGTGAATTATTTCGCTTTATTGGATATTATTGATTAAATATGTATATTTACATAATAGAAAAATGAAAATAAATGAAAGCATATAGGTCAGCCGGCAACACACGAATCAACCGAACATATTTGAAATATTTATACGCGCGTTCTTCGAACACACCTGTTTTAGTGCTTCGTCAGACATTCTTATTTGAGTCGAGTATAAATAGTATCGTTAATCATTGCGCTCATGCTTAATAATTCTCATATTTAGTAATTACTAACGCATTAATAATTATTAGTAATTATCGTATTGCATTCTGTGAACGTGTATATTTTAGATCAAATAAGTATGTTGTTCCATATGTTTAATTGTTTTCAAAATTGACCGTTAAACATGTAAATGAATAAAGCTTTAAACAAGCAGTCGTTCCAGAAGTGGAATCGTTACTTCATGTTAATGCATTCCATTCCAACTCGCAAGTTGTTAAGGTCAGTTCGCTGTAAGTAACAGAATCGTTTAATTTGACCACAACGATATTAAATGAAGAAATTCGGCTATATTATTATAGTATCTCAAGCATAGATTTTTAATGTGTTTTCAACAATTCCATGATAAGTACCATTTTTAATTAATTTAATTAGAACTATTCCACAATAAAGACCAATTTATTAAGCATGAGCGCGATGATTCACGATACATTAACAATCTTTTAAAAAACTATGTCCGACAAACAACTAAAACATATATGTTCAAAGAACGCGCGCATAAATATTTCAAATATGTACGGATGATTCGTGTGTATTTGTATTTATTTTCATTCTTGTGTGTTTTTATATTTTTCATCTGTAGATATACGATCAATAATATCCAATAAAGCGAAATAAATCACGGAATCTGGTGCAACACCACGTAATTGATTTGCGTGTGATGCAGCTAAGACCTGCGCAGTATAAGAGGAATTCCCTATATTTGATCTCATTGATATAACTTTTGATCTTTCATCAACACCAACCAAAATCAACGCATTATACCTTCTTCAAAGATATATCTTGTGTTCAATTTGCGACATATCTAGAGTCTCTTTGATATAAGATCTTCCAAGAAGGTATGCTTGATACTGGGAAGTGCGGACGGAGCCTATAGATTGTGATGTCAATCAATAAAAGTCACAGGAATGTGTAACACGAAAACAGTTTCCACGCAACATTTATAGGTAACGACTGAACATTTGATAATATAAAAACTTATGCTGTTAAGTCTACAGGTAAGGAAGACCCCTCATTTTTAAGTGAAGATATCAAATGTCAATGACCTTATTGCGTCGCGAACACATCTTCTCGTTCGATCATTCAGGTTACGCAACCTGAAGCTGGGTTGTGCATAAAATGGAGAACACTAAGGAACACCGGCCGCGGTAGACGTTTAGAGAAGTTAAGCATACAATCAAACACACACACGTTCACAGGGTATGCATATTTGAGCAACGCTCTAGGAAAACGGACCTTAATACACGTGCGTTAGGTGTCATTCCAAATTAGCTCATACAGTCCGCACAGTCTTATCAGAGACGACATTTTCCACGTCTATGGTATTTTTCGTTAAATGAAATTATATTTTTAGCAAAAATCTAGTTTATGCGGACAGTGTCGTGGCTAATAAGTCTTTGTGGATTGCGTGGGCTAATCTAGAATGACACTTTGCGCAGATGCATTAAGCCCGGATTTCCTAGAGCGAGGAAAAGTTATTATAGGTTACCATATAGATCCGAAAGCTGTAAATCCTTCACCCTGGCTTCCTCGGTGAAATATTTATAGTCTTTGACATCCCCCTCGTTCGCTGTTATGATGTAGTCGACGCCGCGATGCTGGTAAAACTTAATGGAGTCCGGTTGGTACATTCCCTTCACCTTCCAGTGACGCATGTGCATACCTTAATAAGAGACACGAGTATCCACCAAGTTTTCAACTAACATATACGGGTATGGCGAACGGCCACGGGGTCATGTGGCGCTCGGACGTTTTGTGGGCTTTTGTCGCAGTCAAACAGTGGGTTTACAGTCAATAACATAATGCCCATGTACCAAACTGTAACTTTGGATAAAGCAAGCTCAAATGGATATCTTGCTTGCGTAATTGCGTAATTTGCCTGTAACGTGTTACGTGGATTAAAATGGGTCGACATCTACGACGAATATTTCGAATGTAAAACATTGTTGTATAAAAGACTTCAAATTTAAGAAAATGTTGTATACTGAAATTAAACCCCATTGTCGGTATCTCAAAGATCATACATAACAGCGGCCAGAGTACTAGATCGAATATAGAAAATCAAATAAAGCGAAAAAAACCAACAATAGTCGACCCATTTCATGACAAAATGTTACGATATTGTAGGTCATTTTCATGATCAACATGTTTGTCGTAGATACCTAATCCAAGGGAAACCATTTAGTATAAAAAGAGTGTCAAATTGTTTATTAGACAGATTCGGCTAGCATATAGTTCGCATTCATTTAATTGTGAATCGCGGGGCAGGCCCGTAAGGGTCTGGCCGCCCGCAATATTTTAACTGTTGGACTTCAATATTTTACGATCTCGAAAATTACTGAATGTATCTTATTTAAATTAGAATATTTTGAGGACGTGTTAATTAGCAGAATAAAATCAAAATGAACACTACATCGGACTTGTGTATGCATTGTCATCCCTTCGAATAATGTTACAGCCTGACGCTTAAGCATCAATGTCCTTTACCGTAATTACTCTAAGTTTTCGGACGAAAATAATTGTGTGTCCGAAAATTTTGATAACGTCACAAAATGTCAGTTCCTACCATGATCTTTGTCACTCGCATCCATAGTGTATGCGTCCCAGTTCTTGAACCCCAGACCTTTGATATCAACGATGGTTTCGGTGCGAAGATCTACTATTGCAATGGCATTGTTTTCCTGCAGAATATCAGTTTTACAAATACTGTGAAGTCATTTATATTCGTCGGCATGGAACTGTGTGGTTACACAATGACGTTTTTGTGGACTTTCGTAGACGCGTCCATTTTGTTATTTCTGATTTTGAAAACAAACATAGACATTTAATTCGTTTATTTCCGATGTGTTTGTGTTAAATTCGGAGAGATCTATCAACCCACGAAATAAAAAAGACCTACTAATAGAAATGATTTAACATTATGCCAATTTAAAAGCTTCCACACAATAACATTAAATTTGTCAACACTGTTTTACATTAATACCAGATATACACAAGTTATTGATTGAATTGTTTTATGACAACTTATATAACATATCAATGTCTTGCAATGTCTTGCAAAACTGTTGTTGTTGTTTTTTTCGTATTAAATATATAGCTCTTTTGTTTTACACTTAAGCCTTATACAGTTAGGTGCTCTATAATGGCTTAAAGCAATGCACTGAGCTATGGATAGACCCCAGTACTTACCTCTTGGCCCAATAAAGCTATGGACTGATCGATGTACTAACCTGTAGACCGATAAAGGCTATGGGCCGATCGCTGTTCTAACCTGTAGACAGATGTAGGCTATGAATTGATCGCTGTTCTAAACTGTAGACCGATGTATGCTATAAACTGATCACTGTACTAACCTGAAGACCGATATAGACTATGGACTGATCGCTGTTCTAACCTGTAGACCGGTATAGGTTATGCATTGATCGCTGTACTAACCTCTAGACCGATATAGGCTATGAGCTAATCATTGTACACAACTCTTGACCGATATTTGTTATGGACTGATCGCTGAACATGATAACCTGCAGACCGATATAGGCTATAAACTGATCGCTGTACTAACATGTAGACCGATATAGGCTATGGACTGATTGCTGTAATAACCTCTAGACCAATATACGCTATGGACTGATCCTTGTACTAACCTGTAGACCGATATAGGCCATGGACTGATCGTTGTACTAACCTCTAGACCGATATAGGCTCTAGACTGATCGCTGTACTGACCTGCAGACCGATATAGGTTATGGATTAATCGTTGAACTAACCTGCAGACCGATTAAGGTTATGGACTGATGTTGTACTAGCATGTAGACCGATATAGGCTATGGATTAATCGCTGAACCATTATGTTGACCGATATACATGTATGCTATGGACTTAACATTGTACTAACCTGTAGACCGATGTAAGCTATGGACTGATCACTGTACTAACCTGTAGACCGATGTAAGCTATGGACTGATCGCTGTTTAGAGTGATGTACTCTGGCTCAACGTCATTTGAGAACAGGGTGTGAGTATTGATGTGACGCACCCCTTGGGGTTTAAGGTCGCTAGTGTACCTGCAGACAAAATAATATATTTAAGCCTCGTTCTATGAAACCTGGGCATAATACATGTGCGTTAAGTGTCGTTAATATTAAACTGTGCAGTCCGCACAGGCTTATCAGGGACGACGCTTTCTGACTTAACTGGATTTTTGCTTCGAAGAGACTTCCTTTACACGAAAATTTCAATTGGTAAGTGTCGTCCCTGATTAGCATGTGCGGTCTGCACAGGCTGATATGGGACGGCACATTATGCAAATACATTTAGCCCAGTTTTGCCAGAACGAGCATCATTTGAACGGCTATATATGTGGGAAATTGGTTTTCATTTTAATAGCTTTTGTATGCGAATTTTTTTTGCCTGTGTTAATGTTTCAGTAAACTATTGAACATACTTTGGTGTAACCGTAAACGAAAAGGTAAAAACCCGGCAATATTTTAATGTGTTTTATCAGATAGGCATAAGGAGTAAGTATGCATCCATTGCTTAAAAACCGAAAATCGAAACGTTCCGTGTACTTTGTTCTTTACATTAAGAATGATAGATATTTTACCTGGCGTAAAACATATCATAGTACAAAACGTTGTCTGTTTTGTAAGTTAAACGATGAAATGCATTTCAAAAGTAAAATGAAGTAATGGCATACAGACCTGGCGTTAAATTTATCGAAAGTCAAAACGTTCATCGTGTACGTCCCTTCCGGTCCACCGGGAAACTTGAGAATACCAACGCCTCCGGGGTTGTCAACAAGGGTGCCCGTGACGTCATCATCGTAAGGTTCCGCTTCGATGGAAACGAGAAGCGCCCGGCAGTCCGAGAGGGGTAGGATCATGTCCGGAATAACACCGACTGGATAATGTATAAAATCGGGAAATCGTTTGCATATTAGTCAATAGATTATCCAATCAGTGAACTTATTTATCACACGTTTATACTTTACAAACGAGAATTTTATCTTAAATATCTTTGTGAATTCATACACTCACCGTCCAAAACGATTAACTATTAAGCAATGCGGAGATTTATTTCGATAGGCAGAGTGCATAAGAAGTAATTTATGTACAGTTGTATGCTGTGGTCGAAATTTCGTACACAAAAGAGACAGGAATGAAATTCCATACTCCTTAATCATAATAAGCAATGATTCAAATACCTACCTCAGATAAGGTCGCCTTGGCGTAATTGATATGGTGTCCGAATAGCGACCAGGAGGTTGGTGTTCGATCCCCACCGTGTAAGCATTCTTAAGATCTCCACAAAAGACACCAAGCACTTGTTCTACCCAAGAAAGGGACTCAAGGTCGTTTAAAAAGCCATAGGCTTTCGATGCAATCGAGCTTAAATAAAAAGGTTTCAACTACCTCGAATAGTATGCACCAAATCTAGGGAGCCGGTCTGGCGATTGTAGAGTCTGTACACGTTAATATAACCGTCCTCACGTCGCGTTTGGTTGTCAAAACTGACGAACACGTGGTTGCCGCACAGCTCGACGTCTGTGACGTCAACGCTGGCATACGATGACTTGAATAGGACGCGCGTGTTGTTTACGTCAGCGAAATCGATGACGTGGATGTTTGTGTGACCTATATAGTGATACAAAAATAACGGTTCCATAGTTTGCACATAATGCCTCTAAACAACGACTGAAAATGTGAGCTATATTGATTTTTTCGCCACCAGTTTTGTGCGCGATTATCGCTTTGATTGTATGTTCGCAGTAACTGATAAACCACCATTGCTGTCCCTGAAACGTCACAAGAAGATAAAATATCAGAACTTGTCCGATTTCTGGTCTCTCAACTGACCCCTTTTTCGGCGTAGCTGTTAAACCCAGCTTTTCACGTCAGCTGACCTATGTAAGTACCCAATTAACTTTGACCATCCTTTATTATGTCCACATTTTGTACTAAGAAACGGTCAGTTGAAGGCAAGTTAAAATTAAGGTTAACGTTTGCATGCACAGAAAACATATCTCTGTAACTACTTCTGTTATACAATTAGAACTTCACTCAAATTTTTGTGGACTCATCATGAGAAGTCACATACCAAGGCCCATAACTCCGACCTGCAATTTAAGCAGAATTATGCTTCTTATTGTAATTTGTGTACTTAAGGTAGACGCTTCCGTCAAACAAATCTTTTCTCTAGCTTGCATTCAGATGTAGCATGGATTGCATTTTCGGCGAGTTGGATCAATGTGCTGTTGCAAACAAACGGTTAACAAGTGTGCGCTACATAACACAGGCTAGGTTGGAGCTTTTAGGCTCGATTAGTTTGTGGTCCAGGATGATCTAGCTGGGATTGCATTTGGGGCCAGTGCGGTCGATCAACGCAAAAAGCGTTAACATATTCCTAAAGTTTTCCTTTATTTTCATTTTAATATAAAGGCTTTAAAGATTACTGCTACTCAAAATAGTAAGAGTTTCAGCTCAATAATTTAAGTTTATATGGCGGCATTGTGCTTAAATTTTGTTGGGGGTAGCTATATTGCAGACCTAGGGTAAGATTGCATTTGGGGCACTGTTTGGTCAATGTCATTGTTAGTAAACATAGAAAAATGGTTTTTGCTCAATACCGTGAATTTGGATTGAGGTGTTGAGCAGTATTGTTGTCCGTATATAGCTAGATACTAACCTTGTTTTCAGATATTCACATTCAGCTAAATTAACTGATAAAAAGTGTATAGTCTTGTTTCCTGGCATGGTAATTTCGCTTGTTTAAATTATGATTTTGTTTTCTTAAGCTTAAAGTTTCCGAATAACATATCACCAGTACAGATACTCAAATATATCTTTATGGTTATTAATTAGGTGGCTGACAGAAAATGTTAATAATACTATTGAAACGGAAGAATACTCGAGCGCGCTATCTTGGGCAGCTCTTGTAATAATAAATATATTATATGCGTACTCACCTACTGAATAGAGAAGCTTCCCAGTGACGTCATAAGCTATCTGCTCTGCGGCGTCCTTTTCCAGCGCGTATTGTGCCGTCGGTACGTACGTATACGGCAAGTACAACGTGGACAAGACGTCGAAACTGACGTTAAACGCCGCGTCGGCGGGTCCGATCATTAAAATGAGTGACATTAAAACGCCAAGCGTCATTTTATAAATATGTGTTAATGTTAATGTTATTATAATCTAAAAACTAGAATTTAATACCCAGTCTTTATAAAACTAAGGTAAACGTGTAGAAGAATGATAAGACCCCCAAACAGTAATAAAATTTCGCCGCTTTATAATAGCACGGAGTCATGTACGGTTTGGGTACATGTTGTCCGCATGGCGTGATTCCATTTCGTGGTGACAATGTCGTGATGAATAATTACGTCATAAATATATCGTGATAAATTTTGCCAATGAAGTCCGACGTTAAAGGTACATGTTCACAGAGTGGTATTTTTTTCACGCGTGTTAGTAAATGCATTAAATTGCTGTATTTTACCCACGGAACTGTACAGCAACCTTTTAATGACAAAATTACATAAAGAAATACAAAAAGTTATCTGCACCGAAGCTCGCTCCAGCGTCCTTTGAATGACAAGGCTAGTGCCACAACAGTCGGCCATTCGGGCTGTCACATATTATCAGATGTTTTATACTTGATATATGTGATCCAGAATCATTCCAAATCATTTACCCGATTTGCATTTGTAGCTCTTTATAGTTTCATCAATTTTTAAATGATGATAATTTATGAACGAAGCTATACTTTCAGGATCAGCAGACGATTTATTCTATAAATCAATATCTTACGGAGGAGTCCGGAGATAGCCGATGTATCACGATCGTGTCAGTATGAGTCTACATCATTAGTGGCATTTCGCTCACTGTTATTGTTATAGTGTTTTGTTAAAGTTTGTTTATCTGTGACAGCATGTTGGAACAAAGGTCGATAAGACAGTCTGTAAACAAGCCCCTTTAAGGTATTATAAAGTGTTCATGTCTATACTCATGATGTGTGCATGTCTTCACTAATGGTGTGGTAAAATTTTCACTGCATGCCGAAACGTTCTTTTTTGGAGAAATGATTGATTAAGATACTAGAGTAACTCTTATTATATATCTAAATAAAAAATGATCATGTTTAATAATATATTTTTTTTATTGATTTTCGACTTTTGTACATCTCCCGGTCAGTCGGTTGTGTGTTGGCTATAGAAGCGCTCAGTCTTACGTCCAATGGCCGCGAGGTTTGCGCAGTGGTTTGTACAGGCGTGTTGGCTATAAAAACGCTCAGTCTTACGTCCAATGGCCGTGCGGTTAGCGCAGTGGTTTGTTCAGGCGCTTCACACATGGGACACCCGTGCTCAATGCCATTCCCAACGCACGTGAGCTTGGCTGGTGGTCTCCTTACCGGACAGGTGAGGTTCTTCCGGTTACATAAATTTTACTTCTACGGCATAAAACCACGCTAAAATTTAATATCTTTCAGTAAAAATCACATAATTGATAAGAGCATTTACAGTTCAAAATTCATCACAACTTGTGTGAGTCTAATATAGTGATTAGGTAAGAGTACTAAGACACACTCCGTTTCGTCAGATAATTCAGACCCAGACCCGGAAGGACCAAATGTCGGAAACACAAAATTGGGATATATTTTCTACGAAACACAAACATTGCTAGTCAATAGTCGATAAACACACATAAACATAATAATTATTATGATCAAAATGAACTAGCACAGTTTCGCGTACGATGAACCTATGCTATTTATTGATTGGTGTGCTTTTGAAGTACCAATCTTTTAATTGATTCTGTAATAGGATAAATCCGCCCACTATAATGATAAGTTAAGATATATTTAATATGATTTGCTATGAAAAACTGAATTTAACATAAAGAAGAAAAAACGGACTAACACTTTTTACGTTACGTGATTTTATGTTACTTAGAAATGCGTTTTTGAATAATATTGCCAACGGATCAACATTTGTCAAAGGTTATCAGTCGTGAATTCAGACCGATATAAAGGTCGTACCTTTTACGTTAACAACGTGTTCCAATTTGTGCGTATTATGTCTCCGATTACCTATGGGACCGATTCTAATGGAATGAAAGCGTCATAGGTCAAATTCTTTTTGTGTGTGTGTTCATTTTGATACATTATTGCAATCTATATAGAGCTGACGATTTATTTCATTCAACAATACGGTGGATTACATCAATTTCCGTGCGTAGTCGTTGTATCACGAGTGAAGAATTCCGTAGATAAGCGATGTTTCACGGTTGATGTCGTTGACTCATAGTAGTGATAACGAGTAAGCATTTTCATTTTATTTTAACAAATTAGAGAATTTTAGTCTCAGTGCTTTGCAGATGGTTAGTTGCCCTAAATAAAGGACATCATGTTATGATAAGGTTTCTCTCCTTTTGGTTCAGCTGACTTTTCATATACACATATACTAATTCATTAGTAAACTAAAATCTCATAATTTAACGTCTTCGTAATGGTGATGAGGTCATTCAAGATAATTATGCCCTAGTTTTAGTGTTATTTTTAAGTTCTGAATTCGTATC
This sequence comes from Dreissena polymorpha, assembly GCF_020536995.1. Taxonomy (NCBI): domain Eukaryota; kingdom Metazoa; phylum Mollusca; class Bivalvia; order Myida; family Dreissenidae; genus Dreissena; species Dreissena polymorpha. The sequence goes on along the minus strand of NC_068368.1, from coordinate 14,802,829 downwards.
TCTTGAATATGACACAGTTTTAAGTGCCGTTAACTCTGCCATCAAGGCTGGTATGAAGACCACTGTGTTGTGATCATTTTTAGTATGACAATGTACAGTAGCAACAAAATTGTTTGATTAAAGAGGGTATATACGATTTTGTCAAATATTTATGAATTTATATTAACTGTGTAAAAAACTTATTATATATATATTTCAATATAAATTAAAATAAAAGTTAAGAAGAACATGTGTCGAAAAATGCGAAATAAGCCAGATATTTAATTCTGAAATTGAAAACGGCTGTACAGCCGAATTCGCTAGCATGTATACCATACATGTACGATGTGCATCTAAACTTAGTTTAACGGTTTATTTGAATTCCTGCAACGATATCTATTCATACGACACACGAACACTATCTCCGATCCTAATACAAAGACGAATGCTTCGGTTAGTGTAGGAAAATATGTACGTCACTATCGGCTCGGGGCGCTATTTTGTCTTTGCTGCATTTTATGAAATTCGGCTTTAATGTATAATTTTTCTTGCCTATTTTGTGTTATTGTAACATATTTTATCAATATATTACAATTAAACACATATAAAAAATCGTATATACCCGCTTTAATTTATAAATATGATTTCCTATTTATTGTAAAAAACATAATTTGGCTGTTAATTGTTGTTCCATGATACATGTTTAATACGCTGGTACAAGAACACCATTGTTTATTACTTTAAATGTAATACAATTTATTATATTGTATTGAACAAACCGCATACTATGCTGTATTATACGTGTTGTTCATACATGCACTGAATTGTTTATAATACATAATTCATTAATCCACAGTTTTTCAAAATACATTATCACTTTGCAAGTACATGTATGTAAATATTCTTGTAAGTTGATGACAGTTATTTATATATATTTGTTCCATCTGTTACTAGAATGTATACATAATAAATGGATTATATGACATTTTTGTTTGCATTCAAATCTTAAATATACAGCTACAAACTAAGTGTATGCAGTTAAGACTGTGATTTATCAATTGCTTTAAAATTGCTTGTTTTTTGTAACGACAGAATTTAAAGTAGGCAACAACAGTTTGCGTAAGAAAACCCTCTGACTTATAAACATGTATGTATGAAATATTTCAATTGCAAAACAAGTATACTGTCCCTCAGTTCTACATCATTATAAATTGATAATCCTGACAATAAAAATTGATTTGACACATTACATTATTTTGATAATTTATGTTAAATCGGGTTATGCAAGAATCAAGAAGCAACAGCTTTAGTTGAATGGAGACATAATAAAACACTCTGTTTCCTGGGTAGGACCAGTATTTTGCTTCTAAAGGTTGATCTAAAGAACGCTGGATACTTAAAGGATCAATACCGAGACATCCGAATCGCTTAGCTGAGACCATATCAACGACGCCGCACCCACCGAAATATCTTTGAATTCTAGAAGCTAAATAAGCCCACAAAAATAAAATATTAGATCTGAATGATTGGCAGATGTAAAACGCGTCATCCAGCAAAAATAAGATTTAATTGTTTGGATGCATTATTTTTTGTATTGAAACAATTATCATGTTTTGATCACAATAATGTCCAAATTCTTATTACATTACATGATTATCAAATAAGGTTTGCCCGTAAATTAGGTAGCACCTATTATCATATTAGTAAAACTACAAATGTCGTTAGATATTGTCGTATGGTATGTTGGGGCTGTTAAACAAAGATCCCGAAATCGAGACTGTCCTACCGAGATAGTAAGTAATGTGCACGTAAGTGTGAACCATCGCTCGTGACTTGCAGCCCAGTGCAGTATGGATGGTGTGTTTATTAACACTGCTTGTTTACACAGATCTCAAAATAACCGAAATTGGTCTTCAATCACTCACGACTTACAAGAACATTAATTTTTCATGGCCCTAGATTATAGCATTATTTAGATATTGTGGGAACCTTTTCATTATGCAAGACTGTGTGACTTAGACCTATGGTTTTTTGACTTACAAAATGATAAGGCTTTATCCTTTTCTCATGAGTAAACAGCAAACCTACTAGGAGAATTTCAGGTCAAAGCATGTTAAGAGGACCCAAAATATCCACGAAATTGTGTGTCCGACGCATGGTATTGGTTTTATAGTATCATGCAAAACAGTAAAGTCAATCGGGAAAGTATTCTCATCGTGCAAGCCCTTTCGACTTTGCATTTTGACCTGGTGACCTAAAAAAAACTATTTTTATTTTCTCAGAGGTAAACGAATCTCGTGTTTCAAATCACTGTTATCTTGACCCTTAACATGTTGTCTTAAAAAGGAATGCGTGCTATCCTTTCTTCAGAAGCATACCAATTAGGGACCTCAGTGTCTTTTCTATTTTGGCCATTGACGAGTAAATACCCAGGTAAACCAAAGTGTACAAAGGTCCAAGCATTTGTCACATTAATGCTAATTCAGATGGTCGCAATAAAACATTTTGATAAAAAAAGAAAAGCATGTATTCCAACATAAAATCTAATTACTTTTAAAAGAACTCCGATATAAGAGGTAAAAGTGCATGATTTTATACATGAATGATATATACCTTATAAATCACATATGAGGATATATCTGTTTCTAGTGAGTATTCAGGGGATATAACTGACTCAGCTCTCCAATTCGGACGAAAGTTCTTGTCATCGCCGCTTCATTATAAGCTTAGCAGCACCATGTACCTTTAGTGAGTCTTTATCATTCCCTTTTGGATGGTAATGCAGAATACCGTTGGTTCTGTGATGGAGAAAGAATAACTAGACAGTAACTGTGTGGCTTCGATAATGAAAATAGGGCGTGCTTTAAGTACGGTATGTAGTATCGTTATAGAATGAATTTTGTATAGTAATATCCGTTTAAACATGCTCAGCTATGATACACTTTATCTAAGAAAGAAGATGAAATGTAAACATAATCTTATACCATATGTTAATACTCCATATCTATCATGTGAGTAGACAGCATTTGACGATAATAGGATGGTGGTTCAAAGGGCAAAGTTTTACTTTACGCTTCAACTTACATGTCAACGCCTCATTAAGTTATAGCAATGGCCTCCAAATTTGAGCGTTAATTCATGAAAGATCAGTTTTATTCAATAACTTTGCTTGCTTCACCTGTCAGGAAAGTGACAGAAACACAAAGGCTGAATTTTACTGTGAGGAATGTTCCGAGTTTTTTTGTGGGAAATGTGTGACGCTCCATAACACACTTTTCAAGAAGCATGCGACTTTGGGTAAGGCAAACATTAGCCAGTGGCCAGATACCTATGCGGATGCACTACAGCAATGCCAGGACCACAAGAAAGAAAAACTGACAGGATTCTGTGAGGACCACAACCAACTGATATGTCATGTCTGCCATATCCACAATCATAAGTATGTTTTATTCACTCCTAATTGAGATCTTTATTTTCATTATGTCTTAACAAACGTTTGGTCATCCTTCATATACATTCAAAATAATAGTCACAAATAAGAGGGTCGTGTTGGCCCTATGACACAAACTATCATTTTAAGTATCTAACACAACTTTTCATCTTTTTAAAATCTTATAATAAGTTCACATAATAAGAGGACTAAAATAACAAACGCTGCTCACCTCAAAGTTTGGTAACAAAGTGATATGTAAGAATATAACACTTAAAGCATGTTAACATATCTTTTAAAAGTAATGCGTTTACACAAATCATAAAAATAAATGTTTATAAAACATGTTTGCCGCGACTAGCAGCCCGATTGTTAATTTGTGCATCCATTGTGACTGCACCATCTGAATATTCAAGCACAAAACTGATAGGCTTTTCCAAAAACGGTACATGTCCGTAACAAAATCGCGTGTTTTACAAATATTAATATAATATATGAAGTTTCTATACATGATACATTCTTGAAAGTTTAATCTGCAGTCATCCAGTCCATCCACACAAATGTTCAAATGTTATATAAAAAGATATGGTAACATCCTATTGACTAATACCGTCATTACTCTATGTTTTCGGATACTCTAAGTTTTCGGGTACCCCTTTTTTTAGCAAAAATAATTATTTTTCGTGACTCTTAATTTTCGGACACTCGAATTTTCGTCCATAATTAATGTCTCTAAGTTTTCGGACAGTACATTTTACAGCGCTATTTAACCGAATTTCGGTCCTGTTTTTGATACCTAATGACACTTCGACCGGATGAACATCACAAAAACATGGAAGCTTTATATCTGAGGGCAACGGACCATTACATTTGCGTTATTTGGTAAATGACCTTGTAAACCGGTATTAAACAATGGTTTCGTCCGATAGCATAAGCGTTATGACAATTACCAGGGGGTAGTGCCAATTAACAGTTCAATCATCTACCGCAATTGTACTACCCCTTCTCAGTAAAATAACTGTGACAAACACAAAACGCCTCAAAGTGTGATGCACCTTATTGCAAGTTTTACGAACAATTAGTCAACAACTATCAGATATAAACAAACAAAGAATCCGTAGTTTGCTTTTTTATTGCGTTAATTACAGGTTCATACTAGCGAGTATCGGTACATCACATGCTCATCATTTAACTCGTTGGTCAAAGTACAACCTTGAAGTAATTTTTGTTTAAATAAATTAAGCATTTAAAATTATTTAAAATGCAGGTTAAACATATATAACTGTAATTTATACTACACGGCATGGAATTTTACAAGCGCGTGCTATTAAAGGTAGTCGTTGATACAATTTACGCTATTTTCGAAAAATCAATTTTTTACTTAAAGTTTTCGGACACCTGTTTATTGTGAATATTTTTCGTATCTAAGTTTTCGGACACGAAAAAGAATAAATTTTTAAGTGTCCGAAAACATAGAGTAATTACGGTACATTCAATATGTTACGTCACGGATGAAAATTACACAATTCTAAATGAATTTATATTACTAGAATAATGGATCATTTTTTTTTGCCTGTAGTAGTTAACAAATAAGGATTATTTTCAAAATGCCGCTTTTTTTAAACGCATATGCATCAATTATTTTGTAACAAAAAAGAGTTATTTGAACCTTTCGCGTATTATTATGAACTTATGGACAAATCAGTAGAACCGCTTTAAAATGAACAATTACTTGTCAACTTATTAACACCTCAGACTATGGTCTGTGTCGTAAATAAGTTTCAAAAATAGTATGTGTTCTTGTCAGTATAAATTACATTCCCTAATTTTCTAGGAAATTATGCGAGGATTATTGTGTTGGTAAAAAATAATTGTGTAAACTTTCTTTGATACTTAACACGCGTGATTGGCTTCGAGCAGCTTCGGAAGCACGACGTAGTTCTCATGAATTAGTCTTTCTTTCGACGCTGCCCGAAGCCAGTCTCGCGTTCGCTCGTATATGTTCGGATCTCGTGGCGGGAAATTAACATGGAATATATTGTCTCACACAAAATAAAAACGAGCAATTTGTATCTCGTTAAATTTATGTTACAGACCACATCTAGCTTAGACATAATTAAGGAACACTGATTTTCAATGGGTTAACTTGAAAATTACGAAATATTTTCGAAATATTCGTTGGTTTTTAGTATTTATGTTACTTTAACAGCTTGGCATTTCTGAGTAATGGTAATTTGGATTCAATTAAAAGTCACAAAGGGAATTATTTTTCACTTCATTAACATACTCAAATATCCATGATAATCTGACAATTGAGATATCAAATTGACACCATTTACCAGTCATGTGTATTATTTAACAAAGATATGTAAATTGTGTCATGTAGTTTCTGGCTATTTGGGTGTTTAAATCTGTGTTTTCAGTGGTTATATCTCAAGTTGATTTCGGTAGACACAGTACGGTATCAGATAAGAGATTAGCCCCCCCCCCCCAATGTAATCAACCTACAGTAATAAACATTAATCACGATCAACAGGACGCTGTCGACAAAGGTCCCAAACTATGTCCCCTTATATCTACACATACATGCTATTGTTTTATGTTCATCTGTTAATTACAGTGGACGTTATATTTAAAGTTTCATTAAACCACTCAAAACTGTTGCAAATATCCGCTCTGTGTTTATAATAATAAAGCGTACAACGGCGCCATATTCAACGATCGTACTGTAGAATGATAATAAAAAACAACAACATTAAATTGTGTTTTGTTCCGACATTAAACACAATATGACAATTATTAATTTACAAAATCGTATATCCAACACTATGGTCATCTTGAGCATCGACACAAGACACCTCGCTGTCCGAGTCAGATTCAGACAAATCTGACCGACAGTCCCTCAATTCCGGCCAATACACGTACGGTTCAACGGAAAACTCTTCATAATCCCTATTATCTTCCATTTGTCAACAATTGTCCCTGCCTAAGTTGCGACAAATATCACATTCAAAGCCCTTTAATGAACATAATATGTGTTTTATTGCCAATTTAAATCGTCAGTATAACAGAACAATGCCGGTTCGTCATTAAGAGCATGAACATGTGTCCAATTTACGTCACTTCCGGTTGGAATGAAAATGGCGAGTGAATCGAAATGTCTGAAAATTCGCGACTTTGTTGTAATCTTTCTTGCTAATTACATCGTTCTTGAATCAAAGTGGGGTGCGAAAACGTTGTTAAATGTACTAAATTAAATTTGATAAATAACGCGTTCATTCGGGTTTTAAAACGGCATTTCTCCTGTAAGTACATGTACCTTGTAGCGATTCTATCATAAATATGTGTACTGCAGAGACCAACAAAAAAAGCCAACAAACTACTGCAACGCCATGCCAATTGACCTTTCGACAGCGAGAGTGAAGCCACGCCCCCCGATTTCAAGGGAGGTCACTCCGCCGAAGTCCGTCATAAAACTGGCTACGCGAATCGGTACGTTGGAAGATATTCACAAAGATTTCGGTCCAAATTACATGAAATGTTTCTATTGCTATCATGTTTTATTTAAAATGTGTTAAATATAATGAATCAAATAGGTGTTTAGCTCCCCTCAAAGATATAGTACCAGAAAGGCCGTTTACCAAAAAGGCTTCCCAAAAAGTCCGCATCAGTGAACCAAAAACGCCTCATGGTATACCAGAAAGGCCATACAATATTTTTATTATCATTGAATAGTTATGCTGAATATAATTATCATATCTATGAAATAGTCATAACTTTTTTATAAGTCTACTTAAAAGTCGTTAATCTATAGTCAAAGTCGGCCAATTATCGCAAATTATCACATACAGTATGCATTGTCGTTTGTCACAATACTTTTCATTGAGTAATAGATGTTTCAGTTTTTTAATTAAAAGCCGTTAATTTTGCAACCGATGGCAATATTGCAAATGTGGCAAAGGTAAGTAAATTTATTATATAAGAAGACAAAGAACGTTATATTGAAATCCGATATAACACATATCTATAATGCGTTTGGTCAAAATGACCCATGAGCATTGTTATAATCGTGTAACATAGTCAATGTCGTCAAAAAAGTAACATACACAATATATTATTAATTTCCTCTTAAACTATTTTTTGCAATGTTTAAAATATAAGAAGTTGAAAGAATTTTCATGTACAAAAAAAAAACTCGCTAATCAGACTGGCTATCAAAGTGTCAAGGGTCATTCACAGTTTGCGGCATCTGTTTTGATAACGGATTAGTAGAAAGCCCACATATGGTGTAAAATGACATTTATTGGCAACTATTGATAATTACGTGCGCATTTTAAATTGTTTCTTAACTTTTAACGATATACAACTAGCTACATTAAATTCGGAAGATTTAAACCGAAAGAAATAAAAATGCTCTATTTTATGTGATATTATTAAAAATTATAACTGATTGTCTTTATTATTACGCATTTCATTAGCATTAATAATCTAGTTAGCAAAGTTTAGAATATTTTTTTATTAGCCGACTGCATTAGAATGTCAAATTTATTTAACGTTAGCCACCTTTGAAAATATGGTTTTAAATGTTCCTTTCTAATTTCTCTATATAGAGGAAAAACAAGTAAAAAGTGATACTCGTTTTCTATAGCGTGTCCGGTGCAAAACTTACATATTCTATTTTCGCGTAGTATCTTATTATGACGACCTTAGAACAAACGTCGAGGTGTTTTGCTTTCGGGCGATAGCTTAATATGTTGAGATTAAGCTGTTCGTTGAGACGACTACAAAGACGAATCCAACGTTTGCATTTTTTAAGATTAGTACCCGGTTAATGGAACGGAAAAAACGTAGTTCCATCTTTTAACCGTTCTGGATACATTGTGTCTGAATAACAAGTGCCATAACAGCACCTTTTAACCATTTTCTTTGTTTAAAACACAGCATTACGTATAAGCTTATGTGACGAACAACGGCGAGTTTGACGGACAAAATGGCGGATAGAAACGGGCCTAATCTATGCAGTAATCTGATTGGTTAATAAGCCTGTCAATCAATCGGCTGTCGAAAGGTCAATTATCGATCGATAATGGAACGACTGGAGTTATTTGCGCATCACTAATCCGCCGATGTTCGCACCTTAAGACATAAGCACTTTGAGAAAATTCAACGTAAATTGTGAAAACAATTAGGGAATTATCAAGCGTTTTATAGTGACTGGAAAATATTTACGAAAAATGGTCGGTCCAATCGTTTGTTTCAATGTGTTTGTTTCAAACCAAATCTGTGTCGTGCGGGCAAATCTGAAAACAATATCACCTCTTTCAACATTTACTTTGTATTTCATTGTGTTAGAATTTTAACAAAAACTATTTGAATACCGTATGCAAAGACTTATCTTTAGGATGGAAACTTCAGTACTTCACAAACTCAATCAATCAGCTCATGTGGGTTATAATAAATCACCGAAAATAATTATATATGGGTAAGATTCATGCTGATATTACTTTAAACATAACTAGTTAATTAACAAAACCAACAAATATCCTTTGCAAAATGGTGTTAAAGGCAGAGGTGAATATAAGCACTTACTTTGAGCCCGTCTGATCTGAATAAGAGTGTAAAATTATTTATGGTGGAAGTTAAATTCACATGCTTAAGTAACACAATTATAGCCATTGATACATTAAAAAAAATATTTTTTGAGACACAAAATACGATTCAAATTGATTGTATAACTGTGTATATTAACGATACTTAGCATAACACATACACGATATAAAGTGGGATACTTAATATTGCAGGAAATGCAGTTATGTGGTAGCCATAGCTGACAAAGTGAAAGACCTGCACCAGAAAGGTGCCTTAAAGCAGTTGTCGGCAACTGTGTATACATTAAATGGGCAGTTGATTCAGAAAAAAGATGACTTTGAGGAAAGTATCAAGGCCCTTTAACAATCATACAACACAATTCTGAAAAGAATATACTCTTTGCGCAAAAAAAGTCAATGATTCTTTGGATCAACTGGAGAAAAATACTATTAAGATGAACACATTACTGTTGTGTAGCTTGTGTATGGCAAATGTTTCCTATAGCTGCGCTGATTATTGAAAAAATCTTTCACTTAGCGATGCAAGCATGAAATTTGGCATAAATTACCTTTAGGTACCCCTTTCTTCAAAAAGCACGTTAGCCACTTGAAAATTCAAAATGGCGGCATTTTTTTCAAGCTGGCCGCCAATACTCTGTTTTTAGCAAGAAGTACTAGTAGGGTCAATATAAAAAAAATACCTTCAACTACCAAAAAATTGCTACAAAGGGCATTTTAACTGATCCTGGTAAGGTAGAAGGTCCTTTAAAACATATCAAAAGTTTACCTTAATCGGACCTCCGGAAAGTTTTTTTTCAAGATGGCCGCCAATTACCTATTAATGATCATAACTACATGTATGTAACTATACAATCAAATTTGATGAATGTGTTGTCTATACCTAAGTTTCAAGGGGCAAAGAACACATAAAGATCATCAGACATTGTTTAAGTTTACAATAGTACACACAAATCCAACATGGCGTCTAAAATGGCCGCCAAGATGGCCGCCAAACCCTATTAATGATCATAACTTTGTAAATATCCACTCAACTTCGATTATTTAGGTGGCTATACATAGGTTTCAAGGGGCAAAGAACACATTAAGATCATCAGACATAGTTTAAGTTTATTATATTACACACAAATCCAACATGGCGTCCAAAATGGCCTCCAAGATGGCCACCAACATCTATTAATGATCATAACTTTGTAACTTTCCTTTCACTATTGATGATTTTGGTGTCTATACCGAGGTTTCGATGGGCAAAGGACACATTACGATTGCCGTGATGTTTGGATTTTGACAAGAGGATCGATATTTTTCAGCTTCAGGCAACACTGAATTAGCAGGGAATGGTGCGTACTAGTATCTTGCAACAGATAATACAGTACCCTGGGCTGCAATTGTCATTCAAATTCTCGCCTATGATTAATATGTACAATGGGGACAAAGCGTGCATTCTGTCAACATAAGCCTTAGTTTGCAACCTTGCCACAACCTTCACACCATTGTAACGTTTAACCAACCCTTCTATTGGAAGGCTGCCGAAATTATCACCGATGCGCCATAAAGGAGTTTAAAGTGTTCATTAGAATTTGGGATGTTTCATAAACGTATGAACTTGCGGGGGGGGGGGGACTGTCCAGAGGGCTTCACGGGACCATCTTCTTGTTGAAAAGTGCATACACAGCCAGCTTACAGCCGAAATTACCCAGGAAGATCCAGACATTCAGATACTGCTTGATCATGCAAAGGATTTGTACTCTTCCCTTCTTAGGGGAAAAATGACGCTAGCAGATGATATGTTACGAGAGGGCTACAGAGAAGAAGAAACATGAACTTGCCCAGACCTCAAAGACAAGCATAGTATGGCTGAATTATCAGCTTATGATTAACAATTCAAGGTTGTTGATTAAAGCATATCGTACTGGGTGTTGGCTGATGCATTAGCAGGCAGTGCCCGATTTGTTATTCATCTTTGCTGCAAATAAGCGACCAAGAGGAAACGCACCCAGACGTTTATCGAAAGTTCGGTATTGGTTTTCACGTTGTTTGTAGGAGCCATCAGGAGCTGGGCTAGGACGTGATCTTGTCATTGAGCATACATTGATGATATGTTTATAGAGCACATATGGTCTAACTCGCGGCAGTGAAATGGCCGAGGAAATGCAAACCCCTTGGACCCTATCTGCATCATCCGAGCACAACAGTGGGATGCAGGATTTCACAGATCCGACCTATACTTCAGTCTCCCCAACACAAATATTCAACTGAGGCGTGCATCAAAGGGGATTATTTTGATCTATAGAAAATGCAGACACAGATTATAACATCCTCTCCATACACAGCTAACCCTTCAACATGGTCAATAAGATAGTGGCTGGGTCAGATGTGAATGTTCATGCAGTTAAGGCGGTTGGAAAAACGATCGTAAGAGATATCATAGGAAAGTCGGTCTTTGCTTATAAATTCACGAGAAAATACAGAGCCAAAGCTCTTGGGAATAGCTTGGCTGTTAAGATCGCTTTTGACCGTGCTTTTTATCCTGCGCTTATGTTCCAGCGTTTCCTGGTGGTGTCAAAATCTGGAGATCCTTCCCTTGCAGTCGTATTGCCTTTTGAACTGAGCTCCCATCCTGCTGCCTTCTTTGAAACCAAGAACATACTGTGTACAGCAGATAAGCCTCAGATCGCTCAGGCAATTTGAGAGTATGCTATAGACACATCATGTGAGGCTGTGATGAACTGTATTCATGAAACAGATGCATGATGGTGGCACTTTGCTGCATCCTTGAACATGGAGAAGGGCAGCTTATATAACGCAATAGCCGAGTCTTATGTAGATTCATAGAAAATGCATTACGGACAAGCGACAGTGGGGTTCGATGGCTACGAAGACGGTCATTATAACAAAGACAACACGCACCGGAGACGATGAAACAAACGTGAATCATATTGAGAGTTTCAGCAAAGAAACAGAATGCTTATGTAAATCAAAGTACTGACAGTACTGGTGTGACGATGCTTTTGAGAGGATGGATATAAAAGCATCAAGTTAAGTTTATCTACATCACCACAATCACCACAATTGTGTATGTTGGTACGAAAAAAATTTGGTACAAACATTTTGCGAAAAAAATTTGGGTATAAAAACTAATTTGGGTACGAAAAAATATTTGGGAACAAAAAAATTGGGACCGAAATTTTTTTTGGTACGAACAAAAAATTGGGGATGAAAAAAAAAATTGGGTACGAAAAAAAAATTGGGTACGAAAAATTTTAGGTACGGAAAAAAAATTGGGGGAACGGGAAAGTAGTACCTGTGGGGAACTTGACCCACACTCGCACATTTTCGGCCCTTTCCGTCAAACATCAGATAAGTTCCTCGAAGGCAATAGTATGAATACACATTTCGGAAGCGGTAATGCGGTCCTACCTACGCGCGTCAAAATGTAAGCGAAATATGTACACAAGAAGGTCAGGAATTAATTAACGAAGAAAATCGTGTATTGATGTAAGTTTTTTTAAGAAATGTGCAGAAAATATATTAAACAAGAGCTGTGTTTGTGAAACACAATGCCCCCTGCTGCGCAGCTTTGAAGCCATATATTTTACCTTTGACCATGAAGGATGACCTTGACCTTTCACCACTCAAAATGTGCAGCTCCATGACATACACATGCATGCCGAATATGGAGTTGCTATCTTCAATATTGCAAAATTTGACCTTTGACCTTGACCTTGAAGGATGACCTTGACCTTTCACCAATCAATATGTGCAGCTCTATGAGATATGCATGCACGCCAATATTGAACAAGGGCTGTTTGTAAAACATGCATGCCCCTCATATGGGCCGTCCGTTGTACTGGCAGCCGTTGTGTGAATACGACTTTTGTCACTGTGACCTTGACCTTTGACCTAGTGACCTGAAAATCAATAGGGTTCATCTGCAAGTCACGATCAATGTACCTATGAAGTGTCATGATCCTAGGCAAAAGCGTTCTTGAGTTATCATCCGAAAATCATTTTACTATTTCGGGCCACCGTGACCTATGACCTTGTGACCTCAAAATCAATAGGGGTCATCTGCGAGTCATGATCAATCTACCTATGAAGTTTCATGATCCTAGGCATATGCGTTCTTGAGTTATCATTCATAAATCATTTTACTATTTCGGGTCACCATGACCTTGACCTAGTGACCTGAAAATCAATAGGGGTCATCTGCGAGTCATGATCAATCTACCTATAAAGTTTCATGATCCTAGGCATATGCGTTCTTGAATTATCATCCGAAAATCATTTTACAATTTTGGGTCACCGTGACCTTGACCTTTGACCTAGTGACCTCAAAATCATTAGGGGTCATCTGCAAGTCATGATCATTCTACCCATGAAGTTTCATGATCCTAGATGTATGCGTTTATGAGTTATCATCCGGAAACCATTTTACTAGTTCAGGTTACCGTGACCTTGACCTTTGACCTAGTGACATCAAAATCAATAGGGGTCATCTGCAAGTCATGATCAATGTACCTATGAAGTTTCATGTTCCTAGGCCCAAGCGTTCTTGAGTTATCGTCTGACAACCACCTGGTGGAGGGACCGACCGACCTACCGACCGACCGACATGAGCAAAGCAATATACCCCCTCTTCTTCGAAGGGGGGCATAAAAAGTTATGGCCAATGTTTAAGTTTTTGGACAGACAGACAGACGCTTTATATTTGACATTTGACCTTGAAGGATGACCTTCACCTTCACCTTTCACAACTGAAAATGTGCAGCTCCATGAGATGCACATGTATGCCAAATATCAAGTTGCTATGTTCAATGTTAAAAAAGTTATGGCCATTAATGTTTTCGGACGGGCGGACAGACTGACACACTGACTGACTGACAGTTCAACTGATATAGGCCACCCTACCGGGGGCATAAAAAGCAATGGCGATATTTTTCTCAGCCACATAATTGTTAATAGTTATGATATCACAAAATGAAAGTGAAAGTAGAACTGTCAAAAATGACAACCTGTCAACGTGTTGTTTTTGCTGGCACGAGAGGGCGATTACACTCAATGTGTTCACATTTTGACCATAGGCTTTGTCAATGACCTTTATAGTATGGGTAGCTTTGATATTATTTATTGCTATCATGTAACTGCATGATTGTGTATATGGTTACAATACACAAAGCATAAATAATGATATAAATATACTGATTGAGCTTATAATAATCTGAGAACTATAGCCAGGTCAATTAAGGACTTAAAATACAATTTTGTGTCCTGATTTCATGAAGAAATGACCATGCATGTCCTAGATTTCAAATTCAAGGCCCTGGTGTGACACATTGGTAGCATTGTAGCCTCTGGGTAATGACCAATTTTTGCTTACTTGTTACACCCTTAAAACTTTCCACACGTCTATAATAGCAAATCTGGATTTAGGTGATCTTCAATGGTACATTTAAACTTTAGCTCTGTTACAAGAGTGCTGGTAAAGTCCAGTCACATATTTAAATCTAGGCCATGTCAAAATCAAAGTGTCAAAGACAAATGAAAGATGCGTTCATTAATTATTGTCCAGTGGTTTACTACTGCTGTAAGTTTTTATATAATATGACTGATGAACATCATGTGAGAGAAAATTCACATTATCATTGTATATTAGGTTTAGCAGCCTTTTAGATAACAAAGTATGCTAGTTTTCAATGTCGCTTCTGGGGATCAAACCCGTAAGGCTTTTAGGAAGATTCTGAAATTTTCGATCCCTTGAGAGCAACCAAACCAAAAATTAAGTCAAATATTGCCGACTCGGTTTTTTGAGTCGGTTCATTAGGGATAATGGAGCTCTATTGGTCATTGTCGGCTCTGGTACTACTTACATGTACCCCGGGTACTCTTAAGTATACTTACATGTACCCTGGGTACTCTAAGTATACTTACATGTACCCCAGGTACGGTAAATAAACGTAATTGTACTCGGTCCATATTAGACTGTACCTGAGTTGTATTCGCGCCCAAAATCCGATGTCGTAAAACGCGCAACCGATTATCTTAAACACACTTCTCTTCAAAAAACACTGCATCAACATGCTTTTTGAGTATATGTTCCGATAATATAGAGGCCATTCTACAGAAAATTGACATTAATGTGCAGGGCTTAACACTAAGGCACGTTCGAACGACATTCACTGCCTGTACCTTGGTCCGGGCTAGCCAATGTCCCAGGAACATGCCCGACCGGTCATGTGTATTTTGGGCGGGATTATATGTTCTATATCAATATACTGCGTTTTAAATAAGCGTGTCAAAGATGCAAAATCTTAATACAGTACGATCAGATGACAATTAATTCCCAGGGTGAGTTCGGAGAAAACAAACGGATGGTATCTCGAAATAGATTCGGAACCCCATGATTGCAATCAAAAAGAGGCCGACAATTCAGAAAATCCCCGGCGGTTTTCCTGGTAAAACATGTCAGTACCTATTTTTAAACGGAATGCCGCTAGACACGGTTTTTGACTGGTTTCCTCGAAGTGACGTGTTTTCTCAATGAAAATACGTTTGAAACTAAAAGCCGGGATTGCCCAGGATCGTCCGGAATGATGAAGGTATAAACTCGACATTAACACAAAGTAAATATAAAATTAATAGTTATTTATCAATTTTAAATAATTTTAATTTGTTGTCATTATGGAAAAGTTATTCCATCCTTTAGACGATTAATAAATCCATTTAGTGGAAGATAGAGACTTTATTTAGATTAGAAGTGTTTTGACAATATTTTTTACGCAATTCAATTAGCAAAACTAATATTAATGGTCGATCCCGGCTTTTAGTAGAGAGTTAACCCTGTACAATTGTTACAACTACCGTAACACGTTATTTTGCTAAGATTCACTTACCATTTCTTGTAAGACGGTAACCCGGCAATCTATGTAAAAAAGGTTTTAACTTTCATGTCGTTGTTTAAGTTTGGCTTTACGGGTGGGGATGGGGGTTCCTCGGATAGGAAAAGAAAAGGGAAGGAGGAAAGTAAGAGAAAGTATGAGGAAATAAAAAAAGAGAAAATTTCTCCAGAAATGGCGTGAAGATTACAAATAGATGTCTTAAATAGATGAATATTGAATTCAATAGCATTAGTAAGGCAAGCTAATAAGAATGATTTAATCATAATTGCACATCTCCAAGCACAAGAAAATACAAGTTGAATGATATATATAAAGGTTTTTATAATACTTGGGTCAGGGCACATGTAAGATTGGTCAGGGCTAGTAGGTTCTGCATTTACTAGCCCGAATGGGCTTGTTGAAAAAAAAGTTAGTGTTAAGCCCTGATGTGTATATATAATTATTACAAAAAAATAGTCGACAAAGACTGATTTAGGGTTAAATTTCCCGGGTACATTTTAGTATATTTACCGTACATGGGATACATGTAAGTATACTTAAGAGTACCCGGGGTACATGTACGTAGTGCCCAAGCTGACAATGAACAATCGAGCGATACTGGAAGGTGCAACATCTCTCACGCCCCCTAGCATCGCCTTTAGCAGTATTCAATTCTCAACAGGAAAGTGCTAGAGTCATTGATCCCGAGGGACAAGAAAAACAATTGATTAATGTTCGAAATAAATAATTTGATTAATGAAAATTCTATTATTTGAGCCAGGTCACAGGTACTCCTATAAATATGAGGTCGATTTACATCGTAAGCGGGGTAGCTTACGTCTAATTATTTGGACTAGGTCACAGGAAAAGCGCAGTCAAATCAGTATCCAATTAAATTATTTGTTATTGTCAGAAAAATGCTTTTAAGCAAACAGCTTTCAAGCGACTGCAGGCTGATCTAGATCCTAACTGGCCACAATCGCCTTAATGTCTCTTTTACTGTGACACAGTTCATTTAACTTTAAAATGATAAAAAGTACTAACACTAAGAAAGAGTATACAAACCAGTAAAGAGTTTGAAATCAATGTTGAATTTCAGGACAGCTTGGTGATCTGCAAATCCCCGATGAAATGTTGATATCGGGTATCATAGTCATTCAATAAGTCGCAAAATGCTCGAATACAATTTATAAAGCACAATGTGACTTATATTGATAACTAAAAATACCAGTAATCAGTATGCCAGTTTTGCCGTGTCAAGCTGTTACGATCAAGAAAGTCCTTCATTCACATCGAGTATATATCCTTCGAATTCCAACTATTGTTGTCATACGCGGAGAATTAGTGAATAAATAATTCATATATCCTAAATGACAGCTTCTAAATAGCGAAACAAGCCAATTTATGCAGTAAGAAAGTTTTGAATCGAGACTCTCTTGGTGGCAGCCATTGTTGAGGTTACATTACACTAAATCTTTGTTGTCGCTTTTACATTGAATTATATAGGGAAACTATTTAGTGTATTATGACCTATATAATTCAATGTAAAAGCGACAACTTTGAGCGAAAATAAATGCAACATATTGCACATAGAGACCCCCATAACCAAACCTTTTCTTAAAGGCCATTCTAAGCGGAATCAATTTATGCAATAAAAAAGATATGTCATGTACAAAGCAAGAAAGAACTTGACACAAATAAAAATCGACTGTTTTTGCAACTTTTTTTTCGGCCGTTTCTTAGTGGAATGTAACCTTTTCTAGTGCAATGGTTTACGATAGTCTTCAAGTGTATCATATTCAGGGATTCAGTAGTGAACACCTATTCATGCTCTACCATTATCTCCGCAAGATAACACCCGAATAATGGTAAAAAGTGTAAAACATGCCTTCCTGTCAACTATGATATTTTTTTAGAGATTACAGCCCTATATGAAGCGATCATTTAGTGTATTGTAACCTATAAGACAACGTTTACTGTTAACATCGCGAAAAATAAGCACTTCTCGATACTTATTAACCTATTTTCTATGTGTATGCCAATTTTCAGACCGATCTTTCACGTAGAAATGCTTGAAAATGCATTTTATTATAACGCCTGATAAGCCATGTGGCTTTCGCGTTCGGAGCTTTGAT
Organism: Dreissena polymorpha; assembly: GCF_020536995.1. Taxonomy (NCBI): domain Eukaryota; kingdom Metazoa; phylum Mollusca; class Bivalvia; order Myida; family Dreissenidae; genus Dreissena; species Dreissena polymorpha. The sequence goes on along the minus strand of NC_068368.1, from coordinate 14,784,801 downwards.
TTATAACGGGCGTTCAGGCGTAAAACGATTACCCTAAATAATTACAATCGTTCAAAATACTGCAATATTGTTACAAGCTATGTAGAAAAAGATGTAAACAACTATTAAAACGTGTTCATGAGCTCTTTCAGCACAACTTGTTGCGTTTTGAGATGCTCAAGACGAGTTTGTGTACGTTTTTTTTCTTATTTTCCTCTGAAAACGTATTTTTTCTTAAAAACTCACGATGCTCCTTAAATTCGTGAAACAAACGCATTTATTCCGTGAAATTTGCCAAAACGCGTCATATCTCACTAAAAAAATGATGATTTTCTGTAAATACAGCTCCTTTGTGACTAGGCCTGGTTTTGCGTTTAGGTCATAATACACTAAATCGTTTCCCTATATAATTCAATGTAAAAGCGACAACTTTGAGCGAAAATAAATGCAACATTTTGCACATAGAGACCACCATAACCATACCTTTTCATAAAGGCCATTCTAAGCGGAATCGATTTATGCAATAAAAAAGATATGTCATGTACAAAGCAAGAAAGAACTTGACACAAATAAAAATCGACTGTTTTTGCAACTTTTTTTTCGGCCGTTTCTTAGTGGAATGTAACCTTTTCTAGTGCAATGGTTTACGATAGTCTTCAAGTGTATCATATTCAGGGATTCAGTAAAGAACACCTATTCATGCCCTACCATTATCTCCGCAAGATAACACCCGAATAATGGTAAAAAGTGTAAAACATGCCTTCCTGTCAACTATGATATTTTTTTTTAGAGAGTACAGCCCTACACGAAGCGATCATTTAGTGTATTGTAACCTAACAGACAACGTTTACTGTTAACATCGCGAAAAATAAGCACTTCTCGATACTTATAAACCTATTTTCTATGTGCATGCCAATTTTTAGACCGATCTTTCACGTAGAAATGCTTGAAAATGCATTTTATTATAACGCCTGATAAGCCATGTGGCTTTCGCGTTCGGAGCTTTGATTTATAACGGGCGTTCAGGCGTAAAACGATAACCCTAAATAATTACAATCGGTCAAAATACTGGAATATTGTTACAAGCTATGTAGAAAAAGATGTTAACAACTATTAAAACGTGTTCATGAGCTCTTTCAGCACAACTTGTTGCGATTTGAGATGCTCAAGACGCGTTTGTGTACGTTTTTTTTTCTTATTTTCCTCTGAAAACGTATTTTTTTCTTAAAAACTCACGATGCTCCTTAAATTCGTGAAACAAACGCATTTATTCCGTGAAATTTGCCAAAACGCGTCATATCCCACTAAAAAAATAATGATTTTCTGTAAATACAGCTCCTTTGTGACTAGGCCTAGTTTTGCGTATAAGACAACGTTTGCTGTTAACATCGCGAAAAATAAGCACTTCTCGATACTTATAAACCTATTTTCTATGTGTATGCCAATTTTCAGACCGATCTTTCACGTAGAAATGCTTGAAAATGCATTTTATTATAACGCCTGATAAGCCATGTGGCTTTCGCGTTCGGAGCTTTGATTTATAACGGGCGTTCAGGCGTAAAACGATTACCCTAAATAATTACAATCGGTCAAAATACTGGAATATTGTTACAAGCTATGTAGAAAAAGATGTAAACAACTATTAAAACGTGTTCATGAGCTCTTCAGCACAACTTGTTGCGATTTGAGATGCTCAAGACGCGTTTGTGTACGTTTTTTTTCTTATTTTCCTCTGAAAACGTATTTTTTTCTTAAAAACTCACGATGCTCCTTAAATTCGTGAAACAAACGCATTTATTCCGTGAAATTTGCCAAAACGCGTCATATCCCACTAAAAAATGATGATTTTCTGTAAATACAGCTCCTTTGTGACTAGGCCTGGTTTTGCGTTTAGGTCATAATACACTAAATAGTTTCCCTATATAATTCAATGTAAAAGCGACAACTTTGAACGAAAATAAATGCAACATTTTGCACAAAGAGACCCCCATAACCATACCTTTTCTTAAAGGCCATTCTAAGCGGAATCGATTTATGCAATAAAAAAGATATGTCATGTACAAAGCAAGAAAGAACTTGACACAAATCAAAATCGACTGTTTTTGCAACTTTTTTTTCGGCCGTTTCTTAGTGGAATGTAACCTTTTCTAGTGCAATGGTTTACGATAGTCTTCAAGTGTATCATATTCAGGGATTCAGTAGTGAACACCTATTCATGCCCTACCATTATCTCCGCAAGATAACACCCGAATAATGGTAAAAAGTGTAAAACATGCCTTCCTGTCAACTATGATATTTTTTTAGAGATTACAGCCCTATATGAAGCGATCATTTAGTGTATTGTAACCTATAAGACAACGTTTACTCTTAACATCGCGAAAAATAAGCACTTCTCGATTCTTATAAACCTATTTTCTATGTGCATGCCAATTTTCAGACCGATCTTTCACGTAGAAATGCTTGAAAATGCATTTTATTATAACGCCTGATAAGCCATGTGGCTTTCGCGTTCGGAGCTTTGATTTATAACGGGCGTTCAGGCGTAAAACGATTACCCTAAATAATTACAATCGGTCAAAATACTGGAATATTGTTACAAGCTATGTAGAAATAGATGTAAACAACTATTAAAACGTGTTCATGAGCTCTTTCAGCACAACTTGTTGCGATTTGAGATGGTCAAGACGAGTTTGAGTACGTTTTTTTTTTCTTATTTTCCTCTGAAAACGTATTTTTTTCTTAAAAACTCACGATGCTCCTTAAATTCGTGAAACAAACGCATTTATTCCGTGAAATTTGCCAAAACGCGTCATATCCCACTAAAAAAATGATGAGTTTCTGTAAAAACAGCTCCTTTGTGACTAGGCCTGGTTTTGCGTATAAGACAACGTTTGCTGTTAACATCGCGAAAAATAAGCACTTCTCGATACTTATAAACCTATTTTCTATGTGTATGCCAATTTTCAGACCGATCTTTCACGTAGAAATGCTTGAAAATGCATTTTATTATAACGCCTGATAAGCCATGTGGCTTTCGCGTTCGGAGCTTTGATTTATAACGGGCGTTCAGGCGTAAAACGATTACCCTAAATAATTACAATCGTTCAAAATACTGGAATATTGTTACAAGCTATGTAGAAAAAGATGTAAACAACTATTAAAACGTGTTCATGAGCTCTTTCAGCACAACTTGTTGCGATTTGAGATGCTCAAGACGAGTTTGTGTACGTTTTTTTTTCTTATTTTCCTCTGAAAACGTATTTTTTTCTTAAAAACTCACAATGCTCCTTAAATTCGTGAAACAAACGCATTTATTCCGCGAAATTTGCCAAAACGCGTCATATCTCACTAAACAAATGATGATTTTCTGTAAATACAGCTCCTTTGTGACTAGGCCTAGTTTTGCGTTTAGGTCATAATACACTAAATAGTTTCCCTATATAATTCAATGTAAAAGCGACAACTTTGAACGAAAATAAATGCAACATTTTGCACAAAGAGACCCCCATAACCATACCTTTTCTTAAAGGCCATTCTAAGCGGAATCGATTTATGCAATAAAAAAGATATGTCATGTACAAAGCAAGAAAGAACTTGACACAAATCAAAATCGACTGTTTTTGCAACTTTTTTTTCGGCCGGTTCTTAGTGGAATGTAACCTTTTCTAGTGCAATGGTTTACGATAGTCATCAAGTGTATCATATTCAGGGATTCAGTAGTGAACACCTATTCATGCCCTACCATTATCTCCGCAAGATAACACCCGAATAATGGTAAAAAGTGTAAAACATGCCTTCCTGTCAACTATGATATTTTTTTAGAGATTACAGCCCTACATGAAGCGATCATTTAGTGTATTGTAACCTATAAGACAACGTTTACTGTTAACATCGCGAAAAATAAGCACTTCTCGATACTTATAAACCTATTTTCTATGTGCATGCCAATTTTCAGACCGATCTTTCACGTAGAAATGCTTGAAAATGCATTTTATTATAACGCCTGATAAGCCATGTGGCTTTCGCGTTCGGAGCTTTGATTTATAACGGGCGTTCAGGCGTAAAGCGATTACCCTAAATAATTACAATCGGTCAAAATACTGGAATATTGTTACAAGCTGTGTAGAAAAAGATGTAAACAACTATTAAAACGTGTTCATGAGCTCTTTCAGCACAACTTGTTGCGATTTGAGATGGTCAAGACGAGTTTGTGTACGTTTTTTTTTTCTTATTTTCCTCTGAAAACGTATTTTTTTCTTAAAAACTCACGATGCTCCTTAAATTCGTGAAACAAACGCATTTATTCCGTGAAATTTGCCAAAACGCGTCATATCCCACTAAAAAAATGATGATTTTCTGTAAATACAGCTCCTTTGTGACTAGGCCTAGTTTTGCGTATAAAACAACGTTTGCTGTTAACATCGCGAAAAATAAGCACTTCTCGATACTTATAAACCTATTTTCTATGTGTATGCCAATTTTCAGACCGATCTTTCACGTAGAAATGCTTGAAAATGCATTTTATTATAACGCCTGATAAGCCATGTGTCTTTCGCGTTCGGAGCTTTGATTTATAACGGGCGTTCAGGCGTAAAACGATTACCCTAAATAATGACACTCGTTCAAAATACTGCAATATTGTTACATGCTATGTAGAAAAAGATGTAAACAACTATTAAAACGTGTTCATGAGCTCTTTCAGCACAACTTGTTGCGATTTGAGATGCTCAAGACGAGTTTGTGTACGTTTTTTTTCTTATTTTCCCCTGAAAACGTTTTTTTTCTTAAAAACTCACAATGCTCCTTAAATTCGTGAAACAAACGCATTTATTTCGTGAAATTTGCCAAAACGCGTCATATCCCACTAAAAAAATGATGATTTTCTGTAAATACAGCTCCTTTGTGACTAGGCCTGGTTTTGCGTTTAGGTCATAATACACTAAATAGTTTCCCTATATAATTCAATGTAAAAGCGACAACTTTGAACGAAAATAAATGCAACATTTTGCACAAAGAGACCCCCATAACCATACCTTTTCTTAAAGGCCATTCTAAGCGGAATCGATTTATGCAATAAAAAAGATATGTCATGTACAAAGCAAGAAAGAACTTGACACAAATCAAAATCGATTGTTTTTGCAACTTTTTTTTCGGCCGTTTCTTAGTGGAATGTAACCTTTTCAAGTGCAATGGTTTACGATAGTCTTCAAGTGAATCATATTTCAGGGATTCAGTAGTGAACACCTATTTATGCCATACCATTATCTCTGCAAGATAACACCCGAATAATAGTAAAACCTGTAAAACATGCCTTCCTGTCAACTATCATATTTTTTTAGAGAGTACAGCCCTACATGAAGCGATCATTTAGTGTATTGTAACCTATAAGACAACGTTTACTGTTAACATCGCGAAAAATTAGCACTTCTCGATACTTATAAACCGATTTTCTATTTGCATGCCAATTTTCAGACCGATCTTTCACGTAGAAATGCTTTAAAATGCATTTTATTATAACGCCTGATAAGCCATGTGGCTTTCGCGTTCGGAGCTTTGATATATAACGGGCGTTCAGGCGTAAAACGATTACCCTAAATAATAAGAATCGGTCAAAATACTGGAATATTGTAACAAGCTATGTAGAAAAAGATGTAAACAACTATTAAAACGTGTTCATGAGCTCTTTCAGCACAACTTGTTGCGATTTGAGATGCTCAAGACGAGTTTGTGTACGTTTTTTTTTCTTATTTTCCTCTGAAAACGTATTTTTTTCTTAAAAACTCACGATGCTCCTTAAATTCGTGAAACAAACGCATTTATTCCGTGAAATCTGCCAAAACGCGTCATATACCACTAAAAAAATGATGATTTTCTGTAAATACAGCTCCTTTGTGACTAGGCCTGGTTTTGCGTATAAGACAACGTTTGCTGTTAACATCGCGAAAAATAAGCACTTCTCGATACTTATAAACCTATTTTCTATGTGTATGCCAATTTTCAGACCGATCTTTCACGTAGAAATGCTTGAAAATGCATTTTATTATAACGTCTGATAAGCCATGTGGCTTTCGCGTTCGGAGCTTGGATTTATAACGGGCGTTCAGGCGTAAAACGATTACCCTAAATAATTACAATCGTTCAAAATACTGGAATATTGTTACAAGCTATGTAGAAAAAGATGTAAACAACTATTAAAACGTGTTCATGAGCTCTTCAGCACAACTTGTTGCGATTTGAGATGCTCAAGACGCGTTTGTGTACGTTTTTTTTTCTTATTTTCCTCTGAAAACGTATTTTTTTCTTAAAAACTCACGATGCTCCTTAAATTCGTGAAACAAACGCATTTATTCCGTGAAATTTGCCAAAACGCGTCATATCTCACTAAAAAAATGATGATTTTCTGTAAATACAGCTCCTTTGTGACTAGGCCTGGTTTTGCGTTTAGGTCATAATACACTAAATAGTTTCCCTATATAATTCAATGTAAAAGCGACAACTTTGAGCGAAAATAAATGCAACATTTTGCACATAGAGACCCCCATAACCATACCTTTTCTTAAAGGCCATTCTAAGCGGAATCGATTTATGCAATAAAAAAGATATGTCATGTACAAAGCAAGAAAGAACTTGACACAAATAAAAATCGACTGTTTTTGCAACTTTATTTTCGGCCGTTTCTTAGTGGAATGTAACCTTTTCTAGTGCAATGGTTTACGATAGTCTTCAAGTGTATCATATTCAGGGATTCAGTAGTGAACACCTATTCATGCCCTACCATTATCTCCGCAAGATAACACCCGAATAATGGTAAAAAGTGTAAAACATGCCTTCCTGTCAACTATGATATTTTTTTTAGAGAGTACAGCCCTACATGAAGCGATCATTTAGTGTATTGTAACCTATAAGACAACGTTTACTGTTAACATCGCGAAAAATAAGCACTTCTCGATACTTATAAACCTATTTTCTATGTGCATGCCAATTTTTAGACCGATCTTTCGCGTAGAAATGCTTGAAAATGCATTTTATTATAACGCCTGATAAGCCATGTGGCTTTCACGTTCGGAGCTTTGATTTATAACGGGCGTTCAGGCGTAAAACGATTACCCTAAATAATTACAATCGGTCAAAATACTGGAATATTGATACAAGCTATGTAGAAAAAGATGTAAACAACTATTAAAACGTGTTCATGAGCTCTTCAGCACAACTTGTTGCGATTTGAGATGCTCAAGACGCGTTTGTGTACGTTTTATTTCTTATTTTCCTCTGAAAACATATTTTTTTCTTAAAAACTCACGATGCTCCTTAAATTCGTGAAACAAACGCATTTATTCCGTGAAATTTGCCAAAACGCGTCATATCCCACTAAAAAAATAATGATTTTCTGTAAATACAGCTCCTTTGTGACTAGGCCTGGTTTTGCGTTTAGGTCATAATACACTAAATAGTTTCCCTATATAATTCAATGTAAAAGCGACAACTTTGAACGAAAATAAATGCAACATTTTGCACAAAGAGACCCCCATAACCATACCTTTTCTTAAAGGCCATTTTAAGCGGAATCGATTTATGCAATAAAAAAGATATGTCATGTACAAAGCAAGAAAGAACTTGACACAAATCAAAATCGATTGTTTTTGCAACTTTTTTTTCGGCCGTTTCTTAGTGGAATGTAACCTTTTCTAGTGCAATTGTTTACGATAGTCTTCAAGTGTATCATATTCAGGGATTCAGTAGTGAACACCTATTCATGCCCTACCATTATCTCCGCAAGATAACACCCGAATAATGGTAAAAAGTGTAAAACATGCCTTCTTGTCAACTATGATATTTTTTTTGAGATTACAGCCGTACATGAAGCGATCATTTAGTGTATTGTAACCTATAAGACAACGTTTACTGTTAACATCGCGAAAAATAAGCACTTCTCGATACTTATAAACCTATTTTCTATGTGCATGCCAATTTTCAGACCGATCTTTCACGTAGAAATGCTTGAAAATGCATTTTATTATAACGCCTGATAAGCCATGTTGCTTTCGCGTTCGGAGCTTTGATTTATAACGGGCGTTCAGGCGTAAAACGATTACCCTAAATAATTACAATCGGTCAAAATACTGGAATATTGTTACAAGCTATGTAGAAAAAGATGTGAACAACTATTAAAACGTGTTCATGAGCTCTTTCAGCACAACTTGTTGCGATTTGAGATGGTCAAGACGAGTTTGTGTACGTTTTTTTTTTCTTATTTTCCTCTGAAAACGTATTTTTTTCTTAAAAACTCACGATGCTCCTTAAATTCGTGAAACAAACGCATTTATTCCGTGAAATTTGCCAAAACGCGTCATATCCCACTAAAATAAATGATGATTTTCTGTAAATACAGCTCCTTTGTGACTAGGCCTGGTTTTGCGTATAAGACAACGTTTGCTGTTAACATCGCGAAAAATAAGCACTTCTCGATACTTATAAACCTATTTTCTATGTGTATGCCAATTTTCAGACCGATCTTTCACGTAGAAATGCTTGAAAATGCATTTTATTATAACGCCTGATAAGCCATGTGGCTTTCGCGTTCGGAGCTTTGATTTATAACGGGCGTTCAGGCGTAAAGCGATTACCCTAAATAATTACAATCGGTCAAAATACTGGAATATTGATACAAGCTATGTAGAAAAAGATGTAAACAACTATTAAAACGTGTTCATGAGCTCTTTCAGCACAACTTGTTGCGATTTGAGATGCTCAAGACGAGTTTGTGTACGTTTTTTTTCTTATTTTCCTCTGAAAACGTATTTTTTTCTTAAAAACTCACGATGCTCCTTAAATTCGTGAAACAAACGCATTTATTTCGTGAAATTTGCCAAAACGCGTCATATCCCACAAAAAAAATGATGATTTTCTGTAAATACAGCTCCTTTGTGACTAGGCCTGGTTTTGCGTTTAGGTCATAATACACTAAATAGTTTCCCTATATAATTCAATGTAAAAGCGACAACTTTGAACGAAAATAAATGCAACATTTTGCACAAAGAGAACCCCATAACCATACCTTTTCTTTAAGGCCATTCTAAGCGGAATCGATTTATGCAATAAAAAAGATATGTCATGTACAAAGCAAGAAAGAACTTGACACAAATCAAAATCGATTGTTTTTGCAACTTTTTTTTCGGCCGTTTCTTAGTGGAATGTAACCTTTTCTAGTGCAATGGTTTACGATAGTCTTCAAGTGTATCATATTTCAGGGATTCAGTAGTGAACACCTATTCATGCCCTACCATTATCTCTGCAAGATAACACCCGAATAATGGTAAAACCTGTAAAACATGCCTTCCTGTCAACTATCATATTTTTTTAGAGAGTACAGCCCTACATGAAGCGATCATTTAGTGCATTGTAACCTATAAGACAACGTTTACTGTTAACATCGCGAAAAATTAGCACTTCTCGATACTTATAAACCGATTTTCTATGTGCATGCCAATTTTCAGACCGATCTTTCACGTAGAAATGCTTGAAAATGCATTTTATTATAACGCATGATAAGCCATGTGGCTTTCGCGTTCGGAGCTTGGATTTATAACGGGCGTTCAGGCGTAAAACGATTACCCTAAATAATAAGAATCGGTCAAAATACTGGAATATTGTTACAAGCTATGTAGAAAAAGATGTAAACAACTATTAAAACGTGTTCATGAGCTCTTTCAGCACAACTTGTTGCGATTTGAGATGCTCAAGACGAGTTTGTGTACGTTTTTTTTTCTTATTTTCCTCTGAAAACGTATTTTTTTCTTAAAAACTCACGATGCTCCTTAAATTCGTGAAACAAACGCATTTATTCCGTGAAATTTGCCAAAACGCGTCATATCCCACTAAAAAAAATGATGATTTTCTGTAAATACAGCTCCTTTGTGACTAGGCCTGGTTTTGCGTATAAGACAACGTTTGCTGTTAACATCGCGAAAAATAAGCACTTCTCGATACTTATAAACCTATTTTCTATGTGTATGCCAATTTTCAGACCGATCTTCACGTAGAAATGCTTGAAAATGCATTTTATTATAACGCCTGATAAGCCATGTGGCTTTCGCGTTCGGAGCTTTGATTTATAACGGGCGTTCAGGCGTAAAACGATTACCCTAAATAATTACAATCGTTCAAAATACTGGAATATTGTTACAAGCTATGTAGAAAAAGATGTAAACAACTATTAAAACGTGTTCATGAGCTCTTTCAGCACAACTTGTTGCGATTTGAGATGCTCAAGAAGAGTTTGTGTACGTTTTTTTTCTTATTTTCCTCTGAAAACGTATTTTTTTCTTAAAAACTCACGATGCTCCTTAAATTCGTGAAACAAACGCATTTATTCCGTGAAATTTGCCAAAACGCGTCATATCTCACTAAAAAAATGATGATTTTCTGTAAAGACAGCTCCTTTGTGACTAGGCCTGGTTTTGCGTTTATATAAGACAACGTTTACTGTTAACATCGCGAAAAATAAGCACTTCTCGATACGTATAAACCTATTTTCTATGTGCATGCCAATTTTTAGACCGATCTTTCACGTAGAAATGCTTGAAAATGCATTTTATTATAACGCCTGATAAGCCATGTGGCTTTCGCGTTCGGAGCTTTGATTTATAACGGGCGTTCAGGCGTAAAGCGATTACCCTAAATAATTACAATCGGTCAAACTACTGGAATATTGATACAAGCTATGTAGAAAAAGATGTAAACAACTATTAAAACGTGTTCATGAGCTCTTTCAGCACAACTTGTTGCGATTTGAGATGCTCAAGACGAGTTTGTGTACGTTTTTTTTCTTATTTTCCTCTGAAAACGTATTTTTTTCTTAAAAACTCACGATGCTCCTTAAATTCGTGAAACAAACGCATTTATTCAGTGAAATTTGCCAAAACGCGTCATATCTCACTAAAAAAATGATGATTTTCTGTAAATACAGCTCCTTTGTGACTAGGCCTGGTTTTGCGTTTAGGTCATAATACACTAAATAGTTTCCCTATATAATTCAATGTAAAAGCGACAACTTTGAGCGAAAATAAATGCAACATTTTGCACATAGAGACCCCCATAACCATACCTTTTCTTAAAGGCCATTCTAAGCGGAATCGATTTATGCAATAAAAAAGATATGTCATGTACAAAGCAAGAAAGAACTTGACACAAATCAAAATCGACTGTTTTTGCAACTTTTTTTTCGGCCGTTTCTTAGTGGAATGTAACCTTTTCAAGTGCAATGGTTTACGATAATCTTCAAGTGTATCATATTCAGGGATTCAGTAGTGAACACCTATTCATGCCCTACCATTATCTCCGCAAGATAACACCCGAATAATGGTAAAACGTGTAAAACATGCCTTCCTGTCAACTACGATATTTTTCTTAGAGAGTACAGCCCTACATGAAGCGATCATTTAGTGTATTGTAACCTATAAGACAACGTTTACTGTTAACATCGCGAAAAATAAGCACTTCTCGATACTTAAAAACCTATTTTCTATGTGCATGCCAATTTTTAGACCGATCTTTCACGTAGAAATGCTTGAAAATGCATTTTATTATAACGCCTGATAAGCCATGTGGCTTTCGCGTTCGGAGCTTTGATTTATAACGGGCGTTCAGGCGTAAAGCGATTACCCTAAATAATTACAATCGGTCAAAATACTGGAATATTGATACAAGCTATGTAGAAAAAGATGTAAACAACTATTAAAACGTGTTCATGAGCTCTTTCAGCACAACTTGTTGCGATTTGAGATGCTCAAGACGAGTTTGTGTACGTTTTTTTTCTTATTTTCCTCTGAAAACGTATTTTTTTCTTAAAAACTCACGATGCTCCTTAAATTCGTGAAACAAACGCATTTATTTCGTGAAATTTGCCAAAACGCGTCATATCCCACTAAAAAAATGATGATTTTCTGTAAATACAGCTCCTTTGTGACTAGGCCTGGTTTTGCGTTTAGGTCATAATACACTAAATAGTTTCCCTATATAATTCAATGTAAAAGCGACAACTTTGAACGAAAATAAATGCAACATTTTGCACAAAGAGACCCCCATAACCATACCTTTTCTTAAAGGCCATTCTAAGCGGAATCGATTTATGCAATAAAAAAGATATGTCATGTACAAAGCAAGAAAGAACTTGACACAAATCAAAATCGATTGTTTTTGCAACTTTTTTTTCGGCCGTTTCTTAGTGGAATGTAACCTTTTCTAGTGCAATGGTTTACGATAGTCTTCAAGTGTATCATATTTCAGGGATTCAGTAGTGAACACCTATTCATGCCCTACCATTATCTCTGCAAGATAACACCCGAATAATGGTAAAACCTGTAAAACATGCCTTCCTGTCAACTATCATATTTTTTTAGAGAGTACAGCCCTACATGAAGCGACCATTTAGTGTATTGTAACCTATAAGACAACGTTTACTGTTAACATCGCGAAAAATTAGCACTTCTCGATACTTATAAACCGATTTTCTATGTGCATGCCAATTTTCAGACCGATCTTTCACGTAGAAATGCTTGAAAATGCATTTTATTATAACGCCTGATAAGCCATGTGGCTTTCGCGTTCGGAGCTTGGATTTATAACGGGCGTTCAGGCGTAAAACGATTACCCTAAATAATAAGAATCGGTCAAAATACTGGAATATTGTTACAAGCTATGTAGAAAAAGATGTAAACAACTATTAAAACGTGTTCATGAGCTCTTTCAGCACAACTTGTTGCGATTTGAGATGCTCAAGACGAGTTTGTGTACGTTTTTTTTTCTTATTTTCCTCTGAAAACGTATTTTTTTCTTAAAAACTCACGATGCTCCTTAAATTCGTGAAACAAACGCATTTATTCCGTGAAATTTGCCAAAACGCGTCATATCCCACTAAAAAAAATGATGATTTTCTGTAAATACAGCTCCTTTGTGACTAGGCCTGGTTTTGCGTATAAGACAACGTTTGCTGTTAACATCGCGAAAAATAAGCACTTCTCGATACTTATAAACCTATTTTCTATGTGTATGCCAATTTTCAGACCGATCTTTCACGTAGAAATGCTTGAAAATGCATTTTATTATAACGCCTGATAAGCCATGTGGCTTTCGCGTTCGGAGCTTTGATTTATAACGGGCGTTCAGGCGTAAAACGATTACCCTAAATAATTACAATCGTTCAAAATACTGGAATATTGTTACAAGCTATGTAGAAAAAGATGTAAACAACTATTAAAACGTGTTCATGAGCTCTTTCAGCACAACTTGTTGCGATTTGAGATGCTCAAGACGAGTTTGTGTACGTTTTTTTTCTTATTTTCCTCTGAAAACGTATTTTTTTCTTAAAAACTCACGATGCTCCTTAAATTCGTGAAACAAACGCATTTATTCCGTGAAATTTGCCAAAACGCGTCATATCTCACTAAAAAAATGATGATTTTCTGTAAATACAGCTCCTTTGTGAATAGGCCTGGTTTTGCGTTTATATAAGACAACGTTTACTGTTAACATCGCGAAAAATAAGCACTTCTCGATACGTATAAACCTATTTTCTATGTGCATGCCAATTTTTAGACCGATCTTTCACGTAGAAATGCTTGAAAATGCATTTTATTATAACGCCTGATAAGCCATGTGGCTTTCGCATTCGGAGCTTTGATTTATAACGGGCGTTCAGGCGTAAAGCGATTACCCTAAATAATTACAATCGGTCAAAATACTGGAATATTGATACAAGCTATGTAGAAAAAGATGTAAACAACTATTAAAACGTGTTCATGAGCTCTTTCAGCACAACTTGTTGCGATTTGAGATGCTCAAGACGAGTTTGTGTACGTTTTTTTTCTTATTTTCCTCTGAAAACGTATTTTTTTCTTAAAAACTCACGATGCTCCTTAAATTCGTGAAACAAACGCATTTATTCAGTGAAATTTGCCAAAACGCGTCATATCTCACTAAAAAAATGATGATTTTCTGTAAATACAGCTCCTTTGTGACTAGGCCTGGTTTTGCGTTTAGGTCATAATACTCTAAATAGTTTCCCTATATAATTCAATGTAAAAGCGACAACTTTGAGCGAAAATAAATGCAACAATTTGCACATAGAGACCCCCATAACCATACCTTTTCTTAAAGGCCATTCTAAGCGGAATCGATTTATGCAATAAAAAAGATATGTCATGTACAAAGCAAGAAAGAACTTGACACAAATCAAAATCGACTGTTTTTGCAACTTTTTTTTCGGCCGTTTCTTAGTGGAATGTAACCATTTCTAGTGCAATGGTTTACGATAGTCTTCAAGTGTATCATATTCAGGGATTCAGTAGTGAACACCTATTCATGCCCTACCATTATCTCCGCAAGATAACACCCGAATAATGGTAAAAAGTGTAAAACATGCCTTCCTGTCAACTATGATATTTTTCTTAGAGAGTACAGCCCTACATGAAGCGATCATTTAGTGTATTGTAACCTATAAGACAACGTTTACTGTTAACATCGCGAAAAATAAGCACTTCTCGATACTTATAAACCTATTTTCTATGTGCATGCCAATTTTTAGACCGATCTTTCACGTAGAAATGCTTGAAAATGCATTTTATTATAACGCCTGATAAGCCATGTGGCTTTCGCGTTCGGAGCTTTGATTTATAACGGGCGTTCTGGCGTAAAGCGATTACCCTAAATAATTACAATCGGTCAAAATACTGGAATATTGATACAAGCTATGTAGAAAAAGATGTAAACAACTATTAAAACGTGTTCATGAGCTCTTTCAGCACAACTTGTTGCGATTTGAGATGCTCAAGACGAGTTTGTGTACGTTTTTTTCTTATTTTCCTCTGAAAACGTATTTTTTTCTTAAAAACTCACGATGCTCCTTAAATTCGTGAAACAAACGCATTTATTTCGTGAAATTTGCCAAAACGCGTCATATCCCACTAAAAAAATGATGATTTTCTGTAAATACAACTCCTTTGTGACTAGGCCTGGTTTTGCGTTTAGGTCATAATACACTAAATAGTTTACCTATATAATTCAATGTAAAAGCGACAACTTTGAGCGAAAATAAATGCAACATTTTGCACAAAGAGACCCCCATAACCATACCTTTTCTTAAAGGCCATTCTAAGCGGAATCGATTTATGCAATAAAAAAGATATGTCATGTACAAAGCAAGAAAGAACTTGACACAAATCAAAATCGATTGTTTTTGCAACTTTTTTTTCGGCCGTTTCTTAGTGGAATGTAACCTTTTCTAGTGCAATGGTTTACGATAGTCTTCAAGTGTATCATACTTCAGGGATTCAGTAGTGAACACCTATTCATGCCCTACCATTATCTCTGCAATATAACACCCGAATAATGGTAAAACGTGTAAAACATTCCTTCCTGTCAACTATCATATTTTTTTAGAGAGTACAGCCCTACATGAAGCGATTATTTAGTGTATTGTAACCTATAAGACAACGTTTACTGTTAACATCGCGAAATACTTATAAACCGATTTTCTATGTGCATGCCAATTTTCAGACCGATCTTTCACGTAGAAATGCTTGAAAATGCATTTTATTATAACGCCTGATAAGCCATGTGGCTTTCGCGTTCGGAGCTTTGATTTATAACGGGCGTTCAGGCGTAAAACGATTACCCTAAATAATAAGAATCGGTCAAAATACTGGAATATTGTTACAAGCTATGTAGAAAAAGATGTAAACAACTATTAAAACGTGTTCATGAGCTCTTTCAGCACAACTTGTTGCGATTTGAGATGCTCAAGACGAATTTGTGTACGTTTTTTTTTTCTTATTTTCCTCTGAAAACGTATTTTTTTCTTAAAAACTCACGATGCTCCTTAAATTCGTGAAACAAACGCATTTATTCCGTGAAATTTGCCAAAACGCGTCATATCCCACTAAAAAAAATGATGATTTTCTGTAAATACAGCTCCTTTGTGACTAGGCCTGGTTTTGCGTATAAGACAACGTTTGCTGTTAACATCGCGAAAAATAAGCACTTCTCGATACTTATAAACCTATTTTCTATGTGTTTGCCAATTTTCAGACCGATCTTTCACGTAGAAATGCTTGAACATGCATTTTATTTTAACGCCTGATAAGCCATGTGGCTTTCGCGTTCGGAGCTTTGATTTATAACGGGCGTTCAGGCGTAAAGCGATTACCCTAAATAATTACAATCGGTCAAAATACTGGAATATTGATACAAGCTATGTAGAAAAAGATGTAAACAACTATTAAAACGTGTTCATGAGCTCTTTCAGCACAACTTATTGCGATTTGAGATGCTCAAGACGAGTTTGTGTACGTTTTTTTTCTTATTTTCCTCTGAAAACGTAGTTTTTTCTTAAAAACTCACGATGCTCCTTAAATTCGTGAAACAAACGCATTTATTCCGTGAAATTTGCCAAAACGCGTCATATCCCACTAAAAAAATGATGATTTTCTGTAAATACAGCTCCTTTGTGACTAGGCCTGGTTTTGCGTTTAGGTCATAATACACTTAATAGTTTCCCTATATAATTCAATGTAAAAGCGACAACTTTGAACGAAAATAAATGCAACATTTTGCACATAGAGACCCCCATAACCATACCTTTTCTTAAAGGCCATTCTAAGCGGAATCGATTTATGCAATAAAAAAGATATGCCATGTACAAAGCAAGAAAGAACTTGACACAAATCAAAATCGATTGTTTTTGCAACTTTTTTTTCGGCCGTTTCTTAGTGGAATGTAACCTTTTCTAGTGCAATGGTTTACGATAGTCTTCAAGTGTATCATATTTCAGGGATTCAGTAGTGAACACCTATTCATGCCCTACCATTATCTCCGCACGATAACACCCGAATAATGGTAAAAAGTGTAAAACATGCCTTCCTGTCAACTATGATATTTTTTTAGAGAGTACAGCCCTACATGAAGCGATCATTAAGTGTATTGTAACCTATAAGACAACGTTTACTGTTAACATCGCGAAAAATAAGCACTTCTCGATACTTATAAACCTATTTTGTATGTGCATGCCAATTTTCAGACCGATCTTTCACGTAGAAATGCTTGAAAATGCTTTTTATTATAACGCCTGATAAGCCATGTGGCTTTCGCGTTCGGAGCTTTGATTTATAACGGGCGTTCAGGCGTAAAACGATTACCCTAAATAATTACAATCGGTCAAAATACTGGAATATTGTTACAAGCTATGTAGAAAAAGATGTAAACAACTATTAAAACGTGTTCATGAGCTCTTTCAGCACAACTTGTTGCGATTTGAGATGCTCAAGACGAGTTTGTGTACGTTTTTTTTCTTATTTTCCTCTGAAAACGTATTTTTTTTCTTAAAAACTCACGATGCTCCTTAAATTCGTGAAACAAACGCATTTGTTCCGTGAAATTTGCTAAAACGCGTCATATCCCACTAAAAAAATGATGATTTTCTGTAAATACAGCTCCTTTGTGACTAGGCCTGGTTTTGCGTATAAGACAACGTTTACTGTTAACATCGCGAAAAATAAGCACTTCTCGATACTTATAAACCTATTATCTGATGATTCTCAAGGTGCATCCTTGACTGAAAGTAAACAGACACGAAGTGAGTCTGTTGTGAAGCAATCAAATCCCCCAGTGTCACCCCAAACAACTATTGGCAATCTAATACTGATTGATGAGGGTGAAATTGTACAAAGCAGCAAGAAAGCAGATAAACCCATTTCACCTAGGTCTACAAATGAGACCTCCGTGAAAGGAACACCTGAGGTATGTTGCACTATAATACTGACTTTGCATTACAATGAACAAGATGTATCCCAATTAATGGTTTTATTCGAAATGTGCAAATGCGTATAATTTGATCAGATTGAACTCATGTTTCCCTGTAATTATTTTCTACTGCTACAAACATGAAGCTGGCACAATTATTTTTGTTGGATAGCTTATACTGGTTTTGCTATTTTCATCTTTTCATCTATATTTCCAATATTTTCTCTTATTTCCTTTGATAACTATAAAGAAAGACACTGTGTAACACACAAATTACAATATAATGCTGTCTGAATGAGCCACAAAAATCAAAATTATTTTGCGGTATGTGAACAAGTTTGAAAAGCTCATTGGTTAGTGTGGTGTCACTGACTTTATAAAGTTGAAATAAATAAATTACTCTCCGCATTGAAATATGTGTGTGCATGTTTATGAGTGTTTGGAAGTATCCTGCTTTTCAATTTGATATGATTAAGTATTTACCTGTAAATTGAAACTGATGTACTGTCAATGATTTATACTGCTTTAATTATCTTAAAGTTTGTTCATTTGATACTAAAATAACTTGTGGTCTTATTTTCCTGTATTTGTATAGAAGGAACATAACACAAATGAGATTTGTGTCATTTGCATGGACAAGTTGAAAAGCCCAACTACCTTGCCATGTCGACATACATTCTGTAGCGACTGCATAAATCAACAGTTTGTTTATAAAGAAGTGTGTCCAACTTGCAGAGCTGTGTGTGGTGTAATTAAAGGTACAAATCTAATTAATCTTGGCTATTCCATACCATGTTTTTATGCCCCCCCCCCCCTTCGAAGAAGAGGGGGTATATTGTTTTGCACATGTCGGTCAGTCGGTCTGTGCACCAGATGGTTTTCCGATGATAATTCAAAAACGCTTAGGCCTAGGATCATGAAATTTCATAGGTACATTGATCATGACTGGCAGATGACCCATATTGATTTTCAGGTCACTTGGTCAAAGGTCAAGGTCACAGTGACTCGAATTAGTAAAATGGTTTCCGGATGATAACTTAAGAATGCTTAGGCCTAGGATCATGAAACTTCTTAGGTACATTGATCATGACTGGCAAATGACCCATATTGATTTTCAGATCACTAGGTCAAAGGTCAAGGTCACAGTGACTCGAAATAATAAAATGGTTTCCAGATGATAACTCAAGAATGCTTAAGCATAGGATAATGAAACTTCATAGGTACATTGATCATGACTGGAAAATGACCCCTATTGATTTTCAGGTCACTAGGTCAAAGGTCAAGGTCACAGTGACTCGAAACAGTAAAATGGTTTCCGGATGATAACTCAAGATTAATCAGGCCTGGGATCATGAAACTTCATAGGTACATTGATCATGACTGGCAGATGACCCCTATTGATTTTCAGGTCACTAGGTCAAAGGTCAAGGTCTCACTGACAAAAACGTATTCATGCAATGGCTGCCACTACAACTTACAGCCCATATGGGGGGCATGCATGTTTTACAAACAGCCCTTGTTTATACAGGCTTAAAAACAACGATGCACGTTTTGAATTATGGTGTGTTTTATTGGGCTTCTGACAAGAATATCCACAACAGTTTCCTGTTCAACCCTTTGTTTTTATTTCAGGTTTCAGTTTATTTAATGACAATGACGAAATTTCACTGACAGTGGAAATGCTATCAAATACAAAACTTGGTAAAAATCGACGATGGACTATAGATGAGAAATGTTGCTTTATGGATAAATTAAACTGGACATATATAACTGAAATGCTTCTAGGTGATATCAACCTTCCTATTCCCTGTAGTGAAATCCGTCAAAATAAACATAACCGGATCGCGTTGATTTTCAAATGGAATGGAATGGAAAAGGTTGATGCAGAACAGATTGCTCGTCATTTCATATGGGACACACTAAGGAAATACGAAACAAAATTTGCGTATATTGCTATTGACGGCTTTGATACGAAACCAGGCTCGATCCCACTTTCTATTCAGCGTATTAAAAATGATAAGACATTTTTAGTGTGCAAACTTGAACACGCTTCCGATGTAGCACAGCCGCTAGAAAATCAAGTTGTAACTGTGCTGGTGCATTTTCCGAAGGTTCTTCACAAGTTTAAGAGTAAATGTATCGATGAATTGCGATATGAGATTTATAATCAACATTTTATGAAATGTTTAATAAGGGGACCAATGGGCACAGCGCTACATACTATGTACAATGTGAAACTGATTTCAGTTGAGTGCGTTTTAGCTGATGAATTGAGAAAGCATATCTGCTATTTAGACATTGATGAGGATTTAGACGGTATTTTTGAAAAAGCAGGACTTCTATTTGTGTCTGAATTGTTGAACAAAAAGGCATATGTGTTTGGATTTGCGGAGAAAAGTGTGTTAGAAGGTTCCTGTTGCAAAGGAATTTCCTGTGGCAATACTAGCCAGTCACATCCACCGGAGCCCTTAGAAGGTAACTCTGACAATCATTATACCCCCTCTCACCCCCCTACCCCCCCCACCCCCCAAAAAAAAATAAATTTTTTTTAAACATCTAATAAATTACCCCACCCCACATTATTACCACCCCCTCTCAACCCCAACCCCCCCACCCCCTCTACCCCCCCACCCCCCCAAAAAAAAAAGTTTTTTTAAAAACATCTTATAAATTACCACACCCCACATTATACCCCCCTCTCACCCCCCTACCCCCCACCCCCCTACCCCCCACCCCCCCTACCCCCCTCCCCCCCTTTCCCCAATTTTTTTTAAACATCTTATAATTACCACACCCCACATTATACCCCCCTCTCACCCCCTACCCCCACCACCCCTACCCCCCCCCACCCCCGAAAAAAAAAAATATATATATATTTTTTAAACATCTAATAAATTACCCCACCCCACATTATTACCTCCTCTCACCCCCCTATCCCCCCCCCACCCCCCACCCCTCTCCCCCACAATTTTTTTTAAACATCTTATAAATTTCCACAACCCACATTATACCCCCCTCTCACCCCCCTACTCCCCCCACCCCCCAATCCCCCCCCAATTAATTTTTATTTTTAAACATCTTATAAATTACCTCACCCCACATTATACCCCCTCTCACCGTCCCTACCCCCCCCCCCCCCCCCCCCACCCCCCTACCCCCCCCACCCCCACCCCCCCCGATTTTTTTTAAACATCTAATAAATTACCCCACCCCACATTATTACCCCCTCTCACCCCCCCACCCCCCTACCCCCCCAACCCCCACCCCCCCCCCCCACCCCAAAACCCCCCCAATTTTTTTTAAACATCTTATAAATTACCACAGACCCACATTATACCCCCCCTCACCCCCCTACCCCCCCCCCCCCCCCCGACCACCCCCTACCCCCCCCCACCCCCTCGAATTTTTTTTTAAACATCTTATAATTACCACACCCCACATATTATACCCCCTCTCAACCCCCTACCCCCCCCAACCCCCACCCCCCTTCTCACCCCCACCCCCCCACCCAATTTTTTTTAAACTTATAAATTACCACACCCCACATTATACCCCCCTCTCACTCCCCCCTTGATCATGACTGGCAGATGACCCCTATTGATTTTTAGGTCACTAGGTCAAAGGTCATGGTCACAGTGACTCGAAATAGTACAATGGTTTCCGGATGATAACTTACATTAGGTCAAAGGTCAAGGTCACAGTGACAAAAAACGTATTCACACAATGGCTGCCACTACAACTGACAGCCCATATGGGGGGAATGCATGTTTTACAAACAGCCCTTGTTTAAAAATACATCACACTGAATATAAACCGAACTGTCGAATTTACTGAATAAACGAGATGCATGAGTAAACAACAATTCTCTTGTTGATAGGGTCATAGATTTAGTTAAACAAGAAATATCTTTAAAAAAGATATACGGCGTTGATTGTGGTTGCAGTTAATGAAAGGTAAAGACTTCAATGAATGAGATCAAAGATAGCGAATGTCTTTTTCTGTGCAGTTTTTAGCTGCAGCAAACGCAGTACGGGATGATACGCGGAGTTTTCGCGGCTTATTTTACATTATTACATATTGCTGGTCATAAACGTATAGATACAAAACAGAAAACCAAAAGAAGAATGGAAGTGAAATTATAACATACGAGTCAACCGGCCACACGCGAAGTATCCGTATATATTTTAAATATTTATACGCGAGTTCTTCGAACAAACCTGTTTTAGTGGTTTGTCTGGCGTTGCTATTTGATTCGATTTTTAACAGTATCGAGAATCATTGCGCTCATGCTTAATTCATTAGTCAATATGATGGCATAATTCTTGTTAAATTAACTAAAAATAATATTTATCTTGGTATTGTTGTAAAACACATTAAGAATCTATTATTGACATACCATATGATATCGCTGGATATCTTCATTTAACATCTGTCTGGTCTAAAGAAAATTCCAGTTCACCTAGTTCACGCTATAGCGTCTTTATTATGTAACGATTATTTTCCTGGCCGCGAACTCCGATCAGCACATAGGGAAGAGACGCAGCGATGACCTGTATGTAAACTCTGACATTCACACACAGTGGCCGCAAATTGACCCGATATACCTCGTGAGTTGAAATGCAATGCATTAAAGTGAGTCTTCGCTTCCACTGCTCTCTATACTATAACATGTTAACATGTTGACAGGAATATGGAAGTTGGTAATAAATATGAGAAAATAGCCTTTAAGTGCAAACGTTCTCGCGCTGAAAATCTTCTGAAAATAAAAGGTGGACGCACAAACTGTATTGATGTCGAGATTGAGTGTAAAACTGTTCTATCTATTAAGCCTTTTCATTAGATATAAAATTGTTTCTTGCTGAACACGCAGTAAAACAGTGTTACAAAGACGCGGACATGTTTCCAATGTTCTGGTCGTATTCTAAAATCAGCCAATGCAGTCAATGAAGTGTATTCATCTGTACTTGGCCGCGGGAAGTTTTATTTGAATTCTATTGGACGCTAACAAAGGTCAGGCTAAGGTGAAAAGCTGGCTTAATACAGCTTACGCCGAAAAAAGATATGAAATTAAATCAAATTATAAGACATTATTCTGTATTATTTAATAGAATTAATTTATATTATTATGCTAAGTTATCGGCAATCAGCCTTTGTTTTACTCTGTGTTCGAACGAATGAGTGAGGTAACGACGTAGCAATACTACCAACTGACCAAACATGTAAAAGGTGGTGATCCGAAATTAGCCACGACAACGGTACTTTGGTCATTTTCCTTGACTGACCGCTGTTCTCAGTTTTGGCTGTACTTATTTTATTTCATGTGAAAAAACACGTACGCGGTTTTGAACTGTTGTTTTCGGATACATTAATTGTTCGTCGATTTTTTTTCGACATAATTTATAATATTATTACAGAATGACAAATACACATGCCGTGATATGGATGATCTGGTTTAAAATATTGTGCATTGTACTCACGGGAAATTGCAACACAAAAGTACAATAAGCTTGGGCTCTGGGGTTTCCACCATAAGGGCTCTACCTTTATCCCAGTTGGGGACCTGTGGCCCCAGACCCCCCGCTTAATTTTCCTGATTTCAAATTTGGGACAATTGACACCCCTTATTAAGAATCTTAAACATACCATGGCAGTGAATGAGAAAGATTTGAGGTAAATTACATTCTACATGTATTTCTATGAAGTCAGTCAAGAGCCACATATTCAGAAAACTGATGCAACTATAATTAAGTGCTTTTCCGACCAATCCACGCTCCCAGTACTCACAGTCAACAAGGATGTGTGATAACCCTCTTGTTTTACTGTAGCTGTCGTATCTATAGGTTTTAACATAGTTTTGCCATAATTGTATGCACCGAGAACATTGATTTCCAATAGAATTGCGTATATGTTAATGTTCAAGGGAATGAGTTCCAAGTGTATCCTTAATTGTAATAGATAACTGTTAAAAATAAAAACGTTAATACTGGTTTAACCCTTTCCCTCATAAGAAGCAAAGTGAAAATGGCTTTTGCAACTAGCATAAAACTGAAACAGCCTGCGTGTAACTAGCAGTCTGTTCAGGTTTTATGTTGTTTGCTGCTCATCAGTAACTAAGGGTTGGAAATGAAGCCTTTACAACTTGAATCTAGTAAGAAAGGTCTTTAACTAAATTCAAATTTCTATGGGACTACAAATGCATCAAAATATGTATCTAAGTAGTAAAGGGTTAAATAAACCGGCAAGCAAACATCAGCTGTGACTTAAACTTAGGCCTCACCATCATCAATCTAAAGTGAAAGAACAAGTGCATACCAAGAACCCTTGCATCCGATTTGACTTGGAGAAACTGAAATATACCGAGATAGCAGAGGCATTCCAAGCACATCGTCGTGGCAAATTTGTAGCCCTGAACATCCTAGACAATGACATTAACACTATCACCAACAACATCAATGAAGTCCTGCAGTCATTGGCCAAATAAGTTTTTGGGAGGGAGACGGAAGAACAACCCATGGGTGACGACCGAGATCATGGACCTCTGTTACAAAAGAAGAGAGCTGAGGCATGAGAAGTACACCAGCCTGGACTCCAGGACACAATACCAGAAAGAGAACAGGGAGGTAAAAACAAAGATGAAGGAGGCCAAGGTGGGGTGCAATTAGGAGCATTTTATCAATATTGACAAACAGATGACCACAGGCATAAGTAAGGAGCACCCTCAAGACCCTCACGTATATAAGTCATCTCAAGGCCAGTTTTAAAGCAGACACTGATGGGAACCTTCTGACCAAGTGTGCTTCAATCTTGAACAGATTGACCAAATAATTCAGCAACCTCTATATCTACCCGCTTCAATAAGACCACAGTCTCCTTCAAAACCATCCAAGTACTTGGTCGGGAAGATGATGGAACTACTTGTCCACTTGTGCAGTCTGGCCAACGCTTGGGTCTTATTTGGACATCAGCGGTACTGGTGCCATTCTTGGACAGGGTTGCTGCCAAGTACTCTGACACATCTTCCATCTTCTCTCTGTTCATGGTGCTAACTGCACTGTTGTTGTTCATGTTGTTCATCATGATCTCCAACTTCTCAGTGCTGACCTCTATCCGGTATGCTCATTCTCTTGCAAAGTGTCTGTTGGTTAGATCTTGGGAGTTCACTGCTGGTGCACAAATGAGATCAATGTCATCAGCAAATTGTAAGTTGGAGATGGGTTTCCAGCGATAAAGACAGAGATGTGGTGGTCTTTCAGGGTCTCCTGCATTATCTTCTTAAGGAAAACGTTAAACAAGGCGGTTGAGAGCAGACATACATGTTGGACGCCCACTTATTCTGAAGAATTCCTCGATCTGTCCTGTTTTCGTTTTCGTAGAAGTCTTTGATGACCTGCACCAACCCTTTGTCAATATTGAGTCTCCTCATAACCTGCAATCGTGCCATACGAGGATGTCAAAACTTTCTTAAAGTCGATAAAGTTGTGAAAGAGCTTAGTTTTTATTGCAGGTATTTCTCAATTTTTCTATCCCTCTAACAACTAAGCTAGCCTGTCTAACGTGTTATTTGTAATATGCCTTTCTTTGCAAACGTGAAAACTCTTTAGTGTAATTAGTATGCACTGTTTTATGCTTTCAGAATCAAGGAAAACCCCTGAGGATGTTCAACAATTGGATCCGAAAGCAATCACACTCTTTTACAAAGCTCTTAAAGATGGAAAAGAAAAGGTCAATAATATTCGCCTGATGGTCGTAGGCATGTATGGTGTAGGAAAAACATCTTTGATGAACAATTTGATTTGGGAATTTCGTAACAAAACACACGCAAAACAACCGCTCAGCACAGAAGGTATCGATATACATAGGTGTAAGTTGATGACAGATGGTGATTGGTGTTTAGATAAAGATTTAAAAGGGGTCAAATATGAAGGGCGCATTCAAAAACTTGTTTGTAACAACCAGATGTCGACGGACACGCATTCAGCAACTGAGTATAATGATGAAACTGCTAACAGTCATGTTACGCTCTATGAAAAAATCACATCTACTAAGGATCATGAAACTCAAACACAAAGTGAGCCATTACAAACTTTCAAAGAAAGATTAGCCTTGGAAAAAGATGATGAAATTTTGCAACATGGCATTAAGTTTGCCAAGAAGATGCTTGAAACTAATAGCGATAATTCAGAAAAGGGCAAGGCTTTGCTTGATGAATCTAAAAGTGAGATCACTGTTTCAGTTTGGGATTTTGCCGGTCAGACACTGTACTATTCAACTCATCAGTTCTTCTTGAATAAGAGGTCGATATACGTCGTGGTGATGGACATGACAAAAAGTTTGGAAGATGTTGTAAGTAAATGGGATGGAATTGGAATTCGGTGTGGTTTGGTGGATGAGTGCACCTATTTGGATATATTTAAATTTTGGCTTAATTCAATTCACATGAACAGTGATTATCAAGCTGGAAAAAGGACAATTA
The DNA here is from genome assembly GCF_020536995.1 of Dreissena polymorpha. NCBI lineage: Eukaryota > Metazoa > Mollusca > Bivalvia > Myida > Dreissenidae > Dreissena > Dreissena polymorpha. The sequence goes on along the minus strand of NC_068368.1, from coordinate 14,758,556 downwards.
AGCCAACTATTATTTTAGTTGGCACGCGAAAAGACAAAATGAAGGGGAGTGCTGAAGAAATAGAGAAGAATATGAATTTGTATTTTGACGACGCTTTATGTAGCTTTGATGATAACTCGCCAATCTTTGAACATATTTATAGTAACAGATTTCTTGTAAATAATCTGTCTCCAAATGATCCTGCTTTTGGAGAGTTGCAAAAAGAAATTATAAGCTTGGCTGCGAAGCAAGATTACTGGGACGAAGAATATCCTGTTCGATGGATTCACATGGAACAAACATTTGACAAAATGAGAGCTCAAAAGCTGCAGATAGTTAAAATGAAAGATGTTGAAGAAGAAAATCTTAAAAAGGTACACCCATTGGGTAAAGAAGAACTAACCTTGTTTCTGGAATTGCAGCACAAACAAGGCAATATCATATTTTTCAACTCAGGCAAGCTTAAGGATTTTGTTGTTCTTGCTCCTCAATGGATCATTGAAGCTTTCAAATGTTTCATACCTCATAATCAGAAAATAAAAGCCACTGTTTTGAAAGATTGGGAAGAATATAAAAAACACGCAATTCTCAAACCCAATGTTCTCAGCGAAGTTATGAAAAACAGTCCTCCCTACATACATGAATACGAGGATGCTGTTATAAGATACATGGAATATCTAAATGTAATAGCACAGCCTTTGCCAAATGCAGATGCTATAAATGGAATCCCAAATCAACATGAAAGGGTACGGGACGAAACTAGTGGCTTATATGATTACAATCCTAAAATGTTAAATTGCCACATCGTTCCTTGTCTCCTAAGCAGGGCACCGCCACCAATAGACAGCTTTACTTCACCTGATAAACCACGAACACCAGTTCTAGCTTTTGTGTTTTGCGGAAAGTTTATGCCCCCCTCTTTCTTCCACAGGCTTGTAGCTGTTTGCATTCGTGCTTGGCCTATCAGCCAGGAGCGTGACCAATATTGTTTATTTAATGGCTTGGCTATATTTGATCTCAATTCAATATATACGTTGAGAATATGGTATATGGATTACATAATTTATGCTAGGATAGTTTGTTGCTCAGAAAATGCTAAGCTAGACAATTTCGTCTGGCGGATTCAAGAAGTTCGACACACACTTAAGAACAGTTTACAAGACTTTGTTCATCAATCTTCTCCTGCATTTGAAGAGAACATTCAGTGCCCAGACATGAAGGTGTCCTTGCATAATAAAGGATTGTTCAGAGTGAAACAGTTTGATTATGAAACTGAGATGTCTTGTCCAGTATGTAGTATTCCACATACTGTGAAACGATCAGACGCTATGAAACATTGGTTCAACGAGATGTTGGATCAAAATGAAACGGATATGGAAATAAACTAGTGGCATAGATTATTGCAATCCTAAAAGGTAAGATTGCCACATTGTTCCTTGTCTACTGAGAATGGCACCACAATGAATCGACAGCTTGAAGGTACGCCAAATATCGCCCAACATACCATGTATGCAATTGAAAAATTGTTGCAGAGTAATTTGTTTAATGTACCCGTATTGCTTCATTCAAAATCATATGATTGCAAGTAACTTGCACATTCCAGTTTTGCTAAAAAATGTGTTTGTAATTGTAAATACACTGTTTGTGACATTATGTTATTGTACATTTTGCATTGAGTGAAAATTAATGCCATGCTTGTTTCCATGTCAAGACAAATACATAATATTATATCATTTTATGTTCTGAAATAAACACATTGTAATTTGTTAAAATTTTATGTTAGGTCTCTTGCTTACATGTTAACAGAGCAATGTCCAATTTGTTTAAGGACAAATGATAAAAATTCCAATAAATACATACATTTTTATGCCCCCGAAGAAGGGCATATAGTGATCAGAGCGTTCGTCTTTCCGTCACACTTTGCATTTAGGTTTTGTGTTAAGGTTTCGAAAAATGCTCATAATTTCTATGTCGCTTCAGATATCAACTTGATAGTTGGCATGCATGTGTATCTCATGGTGCTGCACATTTTCAGTGGTGAAAGGTCAAGGTCATCCTTCAAGGTCAAAGGTCAAAAAAACATAAATCAAAGCGGCGCAGAAGGGGGCATTGTGTTTCTGACAAACACATCTCTTGTTATATATGTTTCATATACTGTAAATATTTTACACAAATTGTATTACTTATATTGAACAAGGCACCCTAACTATTTGCACGTGTCTGTTTCGTTAAAATAAGAATGTATATAATTATGGGAATGTTTCCTTCAAATTATGTATTATTTCGAAAGTTTGTTTGTGCATAAGGTAAATATGTCCAAGATTTCAAGTGAGCCGATGATTTCTATGTTATTTTACCTAAATTTCAACTTACTTTATGGACTATCCTAAATGTATTGTGCATTTATAAAAAGAAAACTATACTATCTACTAAACTATCTCTTATCCCTTTCATATTTTCGCTGTACATTTACTTCAAGCTTTTCTTTATTAGATTTAGGTTTTTTTGGCGGAGGTTCAACCACCCAAGGAGAGAAAATTCCACATCGCGAAAACTTGTTATCTTGAAAATACGCACGTTTTCTCTCCTGCAATATCAAAACATTAATTCGGCGCCCTCTCGTGTGAATTCTCAAGGTAAACAAAGTATATTTCGATGGTATTAAGATCTATTAAATGCTGATTATTACGGCTTTTTCAAAATAATAAATACCATTTTGTTCCTTTCTCGATCCGAACGCTTCGAATTTTATGTAAATTTGTGTATCGATCACGGCGAAGTCCGGCAACATTTGCAGGAACGCGAATCGATTTTTTTTATCCGAAAACAGGTTTTGTCACCTGGGCATCTAGAAAAATTGGAATTTCCAATATGTTGCTATTTTTATCCCGGTCTCGAGTCGGCCCAAAAAATTATGATGAAATTATCGGTTTATTATGAACATATAAAGTTTTTTTTATTGATGAAAACTGCTTTCCACCAGTATTTCACAATAACCTGGCCAGGATTTTTAACTGGTCCGACGGATCAACAAAATTTCTAGTTTTACTGGTCCTCCCTATTTTTTACTGACCCCGGGTCAACGGACCACTGGTAGTGTCGAGCCCTGCATCCTACTCCATACCTTACAAAATAGTATGTGTCAGTAGCACATAATTAATATATATATGTATATATACTAGTATATAAATATAAACATTGTAAAAATCATACAACAAGAATTCATTGTAGTATAATACACGTATTATAATAAAAGTACATGCACAAATAACACATATATAATTTTTATCTATCTAGAAGGTTAATAAAGATGAAATATATGGAATACACAAATTAAAAAAAAGTGTGAGGGGAAAAAAAGCATGTCACCAGTGTACTAAAATATGTTTAGTTGTACATATTTGTTACAGTGAATTATATTGGCTTGGGTTCATTCTATGAGTATTCTTCCAACTGACTAATTAGGGAATTCATTATTTTGATGAGTTGTCTGCTTTTGGATTTCCCATGATAAAAGTAGACTTCTCTTAAGTCCTGGAACATTTGGGATTTTGTTTGTTTGTTTTCACATAAAGACTTACTTTTTAATTTCAAGAAGCAATATATTGATGGGTTTCATTTTTTCCGTACAAATTCTAAGAATCATGTCCTGGCATTAGAGTGTAGGCATATTGACATTATTTATATTCAATACGTTCGAAACAGGTTGAACAATTATTTGGATGTGCTCACAACCCCAGAAAAGATGAGTTAAAGTTTCCTCATATTTATTACAAAAAAGTACATATATTATTATCAACAATTTTCATTTTATATAGCAGATATTTAGTACCTAAAATGCTATGTATTATTCTAGTATGTAACCATTGTGTGTAAGTATCTCTGGTTATTTTATAAACAAAGCTGTGCACATACTTCCAGTCAATATTATTAAATATTGCATTCCATTTTGCTTCACTTGAAGGTTTTTCAGTATTTGAAATAAGAGTTTCATATACTCGTTTATTTTGTTTCTGTGCAAAAACAAATTTTAGGTAACAAGAAATATAAGCTCCATCATTGGATGTTGCTTTTAAGATGCAAAACCTGAGTTTTAATGAACTTTGCTACAGATCGTTTAGACCTTCGTAAAATAGAAAATTGATATTTTTACCTGTACAAGCTTCAATTTCTTGCTTAGACTTGAATTTTTCAGAGGTACATAATATGTCTCTTATAAATCGTATGCCACGTTCATACATACTTTTTTCATAAAAACTATTATCACCGATCTTTAAGTTGTTGTTATAAAAAAGTGGCGTGTCAAGTATATCATCAGGTTTTTAACCAGGTTTTCCGAAGGAAAAAACTGGTTATTAGATTGGCGAATGCGGGCGGGCTGGCTGGCTGGCGGGCGGGCGGAACAAGCTTGTCCGGGCCATAACTTTGTCGTTCCTTGTGAGATTGTAAAATCATTTGGAACATTTGTTAACCATCATTAGACGGTGTGTCGCGCGAAAAAATTACGTCAATATCTCCAAGGTCAAAGTCACACTTTGAGTTCAAAGGTAAAAAATAGCCATAAATGAGCTTGTCTGGGCTATAACTATGTCATTCATTATGAGATTTTAAAATCATTTGGCACATTTGTTCACCATCATGGGACGGTGTGTCGCACGAAAGAATCACGTCAATATCTCCAATGTCAAGGTCGCCACGACTAAAAATAGATTTATTTTAAAACAAACTTACAAAGGGGGTTAATTTTGTTTGTTCATTTCAAAAGTTCAGTTTGAGTTGTCTCCCTTTATCAGATTTTTTTTCACAATGAAAACCTGGTTTTGTGACAATTTTGTCCCTTGTTTTATTTTGATTTTGTTTATGTATATTCTATAATATATCAGCACATCCCTCCAGAAAAGATTTGTAAGATTTTCAACAATTTTGTCGACATAAGCATTTCCCATATTTATCATTTTTTTAACATTGAGCAGTTAATACACAAGTTGGAAACATTTTCCAGTACATGTTACTAATTTCTTTATCCATGTAAGCTTCATACTTTTTTCAAATGAGTAAACATCAATCATATTGAGCCCTCCATCTTCATGAGATTTTGTAAGTATATTATGCTTAATTTTTATAGGTCCATTCCATATGAAGTTGTTAAAACAATTTTGTATTTGTTTCAAAATATTGGATCCTGGGCTCGGAAGAGAAGTGTGTAAAAAGGGGAAGCAACAATTTTTAACTATGATTATCTTTCCTAATGGTGTAAGATATCTTCTTTTCCAAAATTGTATTACACTTTGTAAACTCGCTATTTTGTTTAGAAATTTTAACTCAACCATTTTTATGCCCCCCTTCGAAGAAGAGGGGGTATATTGCTTTGCTCATGTCGGTCTGTCGGTCGGTCTGTCGGTCGGTCCGTCCACCAGGTGGTTGTCAGACGATAACTCAAGAACGCTTGGGCCTAGGATCATGAAACTTCATAGGTACATTGATCATGACTCGCAGATAACCCCTATTGATTTTGAGGTCACTAGGTCAAAGGTCAAGGTCACGGTGACCAGAAATAGTAAAATGGTTTTTGAATGATAACTCAAGAACGCATACGCCTAGGATCATGAAACTTCATGGGTAGATTGATCATGACTTGCAGATTACCCCTATTGATTTTGAGGTCACTAGGTCAAAGGTCAAGGTCACGGTGACCCGAAATATTTAAATGGTTTCCGGATGATAACTCAAGAACGCATACGCCTAGGATCATGAAACTTCATGGGTAGATTGATCATGACTCGCAGATGACCCCTATTGATTTTGAGGTCACTAGGTCAAAGGTCAAGGTCACGGTGACCCGAAATAGTAAAATGGTTTTCGGATGATAACTCAAGAACGCATACACCTAGGATCATGAAACTTCAAAGGTAGATTGATCATGACTTGCAGATTACCCCTATTGATTTTGAGGTCACAAGGTCAAAGGTCAAGGTCACGGTGACCCGAAATAGTAAAATGATTTTCGGATGATAACTCAAGAACGCTTTTGCCTAGGATCATGACAGTTCATGGGTAGATTGATCATGACTCGCAGATGACCCCTATTGATTTTGAGGTCACTAGGTCAAAGGTCAAGGTCACGGTGACCCGAAATAGTAAAATGGTTTTCGGATGATAACTCAAGAACGCATACACCTAGGATCATGAAACTTCATAGGTAGATTGATCGTGACCCGCAGATGACCCCTATTGATTTTCAGGTCACTAGGTCAAAGGTCAAGGTCACAGTGACAAAAATCGTAATCACACAATGGCTGCCACTACAACGGACAGCCCATATGGGGGGCATGCATGTTTTACAAACAGCCCTTGTTTTTAAATCTACATCAAATATTATGCCTAACACTTTGAAATTTGTTGTGCCCCATTGAAGTTTGTACTTAGTTTTAATTGAGTGAGTGCTATATTTTTTTTAAACTATCCATATCAAATTTGTTTTGTCAAAGTTTACTTTCAATCCAGACTCTAAAGCAAATTTATGTAATAACTGCAAAACAGAATTAAGAGAAATATCAGAACCATCTAAGAAGAGAGAGGTGTCATCTGCATATTGAGATATCTTTTATTTTTTATGAGTTTCGAGTTAGAATAGCCAAAATTTCTGCGCTTAAAATAAAGATATATGAGCTGATTGTGTCACCTTGACGGCATCCTCTTTCAATTCTAATGAGATCTGATAGAAACCCATTTATTTGAATAGTTGTCATGGTGTTATATAAGAAGAGATGGACCCATTTTCTGAGCACAGTACCAAAATTAAAATGCAGTAAGGTTTTTTCAATAAAATTAAAGGAGCGTGTATCGAAGACCTTTTCAAAGTCAAATGTCATTAAAAGTATAGGTATTTTGTTATATTTTGTGTATTTTAAAATATCGTATAGTAGTCTTGTGTTTTCTCCTATATATCTACCTTTAATAAAGCCAGTCTGGTCGTTAGAAATAAGTTTATCTAGAACAGTTTTTAATCTATTTCCAATTGTACCTGAGGCTATCTTATAAACAACATTTAAAAGTGTTAAGATTTTGTAAGAATTGTCTTGGTTTGTTTTCTTTTGGTATGCATGTTATGATTCCCTGTTTTTGAGTGATTGATAAGGATCCTGAGATGAAGGCATAATTTAGATTTCTGAGAATAAAAAGTTTAAGATCCTTCCAGAAAATTTAAAAAACTCTGTAGTGAAGCCATCTGAGCCTGGGTTTTTCTCATTTTTAATATTTTTTAGTGTAGCAGAGATTTTTTTTTCGATTGTCAGCAAACCTTCTAATGCCTGAGATTCATCATTACTTAGTTTATTTATTTGATATTGTTCTAGCTCATCAAATATGTCAGAATTACTATTGGTTTCATGTGTTACTGTTTCTGTATATAAAGTCTTGTAATATTTAGCAGCTTCAGTTAAAACTTCTTTTTGATCATATACATTTTTGCCATAATTGTTTATAATATAAGGTATAGTTTTACTAGATGAATGTTGTTTTTCCAAAAAAATATTTTGTTGGTTTTTCACCTTCATCTTTTCATTTTGCTCTTGATCGTATGAATGATCCCTTTAATTTGGTTTCACGTATATTTGATAGTTCATGTTGCAGTAAGTTAAGCGCATCAATGTTTGTTTCATTAATATTTTTTTCAAGTGTTTCAATTTGATTTAAAAGAAAAAATTCCCTATCCCTCCTCTGTTTGGACTTGTAAGATGAAAACAGATATTGTTTTGCCTCTGATTTCCATTAGAAGAGTTTCTAAAAATAGTTGATCATTTATAGTAAATTGCAACAAGTTATCATCAATAGTATTAAGTTATTCTATATTATAAACAGGTAGGCAGTACTGTTTTTTTAATTTCTTCAATTTTTGATTTAATAATCGTTGAATATTCTTCGTCATGCAATAATGAATTGTTGAACTTCCATAGTCCTTTACCTTCACAGAGATTTAAATCTAAAGATATAATTGAATGGTCAGATTTGTAGCTAGCTTTAATTTCAGATTGTCTTATATACTGCACAATATTGCTAGTGACAAGGAAGAAATCTAGTCTTGCTTGCTGATGAGTATTTGGTTTTCTCCATGTATATTGGGTAACATCACAATTGATTAGTCTAAACGTATCTATCAAGCTTCTATCATTTATAACAGTAGATAAAAATTCTCTTGACTTTTTGTTGTTATCTAGGTTTTTATAATTTGAATAATCTAGTTTAGTATCTTGTACTATATTAAAATCCCCACATATTATATAGGTGTCGTTTCCGATTATGTCAATTTTAGAAAAAGGCTCAGCATAAAAATCTGGTGTATCATTATTGGGTCCGTATACAGTACATAGAGTAAATCTTTTTGTATCAAATGTTAAATCCCAAAATAAGTAATTTCCAGTTTGATCTGTTATGGTGGCATGGATGGTTACCGCTGTATTCTTTTTAAACAAAATGCACACCCCTCTAGAGTTAGAAGTACCATGACTGAAATAACAAACCCCATCCCACTGAATAGATACCTGTTTTTCTGTTGATGGGGTGAAGTGACAATCTTGTAAACAATTTACATTTGCTTTTTGGTTTTTCAAATAGTTTAATACATCATTATTTTTTTATAGTCATTAAGGCCACGGCAGTTGTAAGATAAAATCTTAAAGTCAACCATTTGTATAGATTTTGAACTTTAAATTATAAGTTTGGTACAACATACGAAAGAACCCTTTTGCCAATAAAATGAAAAGATAACAGCTTGTTTTGATCTTAATGTTTAAAATATGTACATAAAATGTAAAAAGTTTTTTCATTACACAGGTGTCCATATCTGTAATTGAGTGAAACATTTACAACAAGTGAAATAGCATAGCATGCTGTTTTGTACCAAATACTCAGTTTTAAAATATGGATGTCAAACACAAACACACACACACACGAACAGGTTAGCTTTTGAGCATTGCAATAATATGATCCAAAATAGTCTATGTTTATTATAACTATTGAAGCAATAAGTAGGTATTGAATCGCATGTTGTTTTTATATAAAATCTCATGAGAACCGCAACATATTCTCAAAAATATCCTTTATTAATTTAAAGCATTGATCTAAAAAGCTTGCAGGAGTTGCTTAACATGATGACTTTACACATTAATCAAATTAAACAGTTTAAATGACACATTACACAAATGCCATATTGTATTAGCATAGCAAAAATATTATTGTTTTTCCATTAAGTAAAGAAAAATGCTATTAACATTATTATTTATTACTTTTTCATTTTTTGTGAAACAGCATATATTATCTACAGTATTTGTATAATTGTTATATTTGCTTAATTTACAGGTTAAATGTTTAGCCATGCTATATTAAATAAAGCACATAAGAATGTTAACATTCATACATATTAGATCAATATATAAATGTTTGTGGAATATATACAAAAAGAGAACATGGCGTATTGTTGTACTCGCCAACAAGACAAAAGATGACAGGTTATTTTTAACACTACGTTTTAAAAAACGTAATGACAGGGTTGAAAATATTCTTTCTTTATTTGTTTGTTGTAAAATCAGAGTAATTATTTTCCAACATAATTATTTTTCATAAATAAATACTTGTTAGTGTTATTAGTATTAGTATGTAACATAACTATATTTGATAATTATCATTTTTATATATTATGTTAAATATTTTTATGCCCGCGGTTCGTGCGTGCGTGCCTGCGTGCGTGTGTCCCAAAACTTTAACCAAAACTTTAACCGTGGTCATAACTTTTGCAATATTGAAGATAGCAACTTGATATTTGGCATGCACATGTATCTCATGGAGTTGCACATTTTGAGTGGTGAAAGGTCAAGGTCAAGGTCATCCTTCAAGGTCAAAGGTCAAAAAACAAATTCAAAAACTTTAACCAAAACTTTTACCTTCTTCATAACTTTTTCAATATTGAACATAGCAACTTGATAATTAGCATGCATGTGTATCTCATGGAGCTGCAAATTTTGAGTGGTGAAAGGTCAAGGTCATCCTTCAAGGTCAAAGGTCAAAAAAATAATTCAAAGCGGCGCATTAGGGGGCATTGTGTTTCTGACAAACACATTTCTTGTTTATTTTAATAACTATAATGATTTCCTATATTTGCTTTCTAGTCAAATATTATAATCAGACAGTTAGTGTTCCGCCCTAATATTATATATGAATGAAGATTTGGCAGATGATTATTGTGAAGTACTTTTAAGGTCCAAACTAGGGATGCAAAAGTTTACAAAAAAGCATTTACCATTTAAGCTTTTGCTGTAACCAGTAATTAACCGGTTAACCGAGTAAAGTAAAGTCTTTAAGTATACGTTAAACATGAAGTACGGCAGGTACATATAGGAAAGTAATTTGAGATAGCTTTCGTTGATAACATATCAATTTCTTTAAAAAAAATGTATTATAACATTAATTATAATAATTTTGTAGATGTATGCTTTATTTTGTATGTATTTTTCCTGCGTGTAAGCTTTTTAGTTTAAAGTAATAAAAAAATATAAGAACTGCACAATGTTCATTTTCACGTGCCATTAATTATAACCCCATTACCATTGGTAATGGGGGCTATATAGGAGTCACTTTGTCGCTCGGTCGGTATGTCGGTCGGTCGGTCTTGTGTCCCGAAAATTTCATCTGATCTTCACAAAGCTTGGTCAAAAGTTGTATCTAGATGATGTCTAAGTCAAGTTTGAATATGGTTCATGCCGGGTCAAAAACTATGTCATGGGGTCACTTAGTGCGTTTTAAACCGAACGTTTGTCCGGACAATAACTATGTCATTTATTTGATTTATTATTGGATTTTAAAATGACTTGGTACATTTGTTCACCATCATAAGACGGTGTGTCATGCGAAAGATGTACATCAATATCTCCAAGGTTAAGGTCACCCTTGGAGTTCAAAGGTCAAAATGCCCATAAATGAGCTTGTCCGGGCCATAACCTTGTCATTTAATCTGAGACTTATAAATCATTTGGCACATTTGTTGACCATCATTGGACGGTGTGTCATGCGAAAAAAATACGACGATATCTCCAAGGTAAAGGTCACACTTTGAGTTCAAAGGTAAAAAATGGCCATAAATGAGCTTGTCCAGGCCATAACTATGTCGTTCATTGTGAGATTTTAAAATTACTCGGTACATTTGTATATCCCCAAAGTAAAGTCAATTTATTTGATGTTTCACACTTAACTAGATCTAAATCACCTATTTAATCTCAATTTTCTTCTTTTTCGTACACAACATTTCCCACTAATCACAGACAATCGCTAAATGGTTAAACATTAGACTCACTGTCGCCCGGTTTTTCAAGTCGCACTTTGATGAAAGTACATAAGGCGTGACATGCTCGAGAAGTGGTTGTCAAAGCCTTAAAATTCACTAAAATCATGGAGCTTACGGGGGGCTACACCCCGCAGAACTCCCTAGCAGGGCTTTGCCATGCACCCATCAGGAGCCCTAGCAGCCCCCTGGACTCCCAGCAAATCTTTTAATATCCCCCCCCCCCAACCAGAAATCCTGAATCCGCCCCTGAATGGCTTTTATAAATTGGTTTCTTTTTCGAGGAGATATCTTTGATAGCAGGATTTCGCAATTCAATCTTGTTTCATAAAGCAGACAACGCCATCTTGGACAATTAAAAAAAAACACTAAGTAACATCTCGAATACACTATCTTATCGAGTGGCTAAGATAATGGCGCCGTATTTGATTCAACCAATCATAAAGCAACTCATAAACGGATGTTTGATTCGTACTCTGTAAACTTAAAGAATTTTGATATTTTTCGCCGTTTGTTTTTATATTTTTTGACGATTCGTCTCACGAATTTTGTGTGTGATAACTTAACAAGTGTTTTGCAACATTTGTGAACACTATGCAATGACAAGCGATTTCGCTAGAACACTAAAAAAGCAATATATGTGAAATTATGAAAGCATGAGTTATCCGCTACCAGATTAAGAATGTAGGAGTAAGCACAAGAGCTCCATAAGTTTCGTCGACTAAAAGTACTTTTTGTCCCCAGCCGATGAAACCGGAGGGGACTTATGGTTTGCACTCCGTCTGTCTGTCAGTCTGTCTGTCAGTCAGTCCGTCACACTTTTCTGGATCCTGCGATAACTTTAAAAGTTCTTCTTTTTTTCATGCAACTTGAAACATGGATAGATGGCAATATGGAGATTATGCACGTCATTTCATTTTGTTCCTACGTCAAAAATTCTGGCTAATATGGCAACAAATACAAATTTTTTTTTTTACTGACAATGGTGGAGTTTCACCGGTAGGGGACCATATTGCTTGGCAATCTCTTGTTTGTAATGTCATGCTTCTGGTTCTGACATCAAACTATTGCATAGTTACCTGATTGCTCAGGTGAGCTTTTGTGACCGGTCTTTGTCCGTCGTACGTCCGTCCGTCCACATTTGTTCGTAAACACTCTAGAGGCCACATTTATAGTCCGACCTTCATGAAACTTGGTCAGAAGCTTCGTCCCAATGAAATCTCGGTCGAGTTCGAAACTGGGTTGTGCCGGGTCAAAAACTAGATCACTAGGTCAAAAAAGCAAACTTGTAAACACTGTAGAAGTAACATTTCATGCCCATTCTTCATGTAACTTTGTCAAAATGTTTGTCTTAATGATATGTTGGCTGAGTTCAAAAGTGGTTCCGGTCCGTTAAAAAACATGGCCGCCAGTGGGCGGGCAGATTTCCTTATTTGGCTATAGAGAAACCTTGTAAACACTCTGGAAGTCACAATTTTTGCCCAATCATCATGAAAGTTTGTCAAAACATTGGTTTTATTGATTTCTTGGACGAGTTCGAAAAAGGTCCAGATCAGTGAAAAAACATGGCCGTCAGTGGGCGGGGCGTTTTTCTCTATATGTATATAGTGAAAACATGTGAACACTCTAGAAGTCACATTTTTGGCCCAATTTTCATGAAATTTGGTGAGAACTTTTGTTTCCTAGAAATGAGAGTTAAGTTTGAAAATGGTTCCGGTCTGTTGAAAAACATGGTTGCCAGGGGGACGTGGCAGTTTTCCTTATATTTATATAGTAAAAAGGCTTGCAAACAATCATGAATTAAGGTCATGTAACATGTGAGACAACTCTTCTAAATATTGCATTTAAGAAAACAGTAGTTACTCCCCTTTGATTATTAATGTTTTCATAATAATACAGTGTAGTTGTGTTTCATTTATGTGTTAATTGTTATTCGAGGTTGGATGTTTTTATGCCCCCTTTCGAAGAAAAGGGGGCATATAGTGATCGGACTGTCCGTCCGTCCGTCTGTCCGTCTTTCCGTCACACTTTACATTAGGTTTCCAAAAATGCTCATAACTTCTATGTCCCTTGAGATATAACCTTCATATTTGGTATGCATGTGTATATGGACAAGGCCTTTCCATCTAAATCTGCGTTTAGATTTCGAAAAATGCTCATAACTTCTATGTCCCTTGAGATTTAACCTTCATATTTGGTATGCATGTGTATATGGACAAGGCCATTCCATACGCACAAAAATGTTTACCCCTGTGACCTTGACCTTGAAATAGGTACCGCGTTTAGGTTTCAAAATCTGCGTTTAGGTTTCGAAAAATGCTCATAACTTCTATGTCCCTTGCGATATAACCTTCATATTTGGTATGCATGTGTATATCGACAAGGCCTTTCCATACACACAATTTTTTTTCCGCTGTGACCTTGACCTTGAACTTAGGGTCCTCGTTAAGTTTCGAAATCTGCGTTTAGGTTTTGAAAAATGCTCATAACTTCTATGTCCCTTGAGATATAACCTTCATATTTGTATGCATGTGTATACGGACAAGGCCTTTCCAGACACACAAAAAATTACCCCTGTGACCTTAACGTTGAACTTAGGGTCCTCGTTTAGGTTTCGAAATCTGTGTTTAGGTTTCGAAAAATGCTCATAACTTCTATGTCCCTTGAGATATAACCTTCAAATTTGGTATGCATGTGTATATGGACAAGGCCTTTCCTTACGCACACAGTTTTTTAACCCCTGTGACCTTAACCTTGAACTTAAGGTCCGCGTTAAGGTTTCGAAATCTGCGTTTAGGTTTCGAAAAATGCTCATAACTTCTATGTCCCTTGAGATATAACCTTCATATTTGGTATGCATGTGTATATGGACAAGGCCTTTCCATACGCACACAATTTTTTACCCCTGTGACCTTTACCTTGAAGTCAGGGTCCGTGTTTAGGTTTCGAAATCTGCGTTTAGGTTTCGAAAAATGCTCATAATTTCTATGTCTCTTGAGATATAACCTTCATATTTGGTATGCATGTGTATATGGACAAGGCCTTTCCATACGCACACAAATTTTGACCCCTGTGACCTTGACCTTGAACTTAGGGTCCGCGTTTAGGTTTCAAAATCTGCGTTTAGGTTTCGAAAAATGCTCATAACTTCTATGTCCCTTGAGATATAACCTTCATATTTGGTATACATGTGTATATGGACAAGGCCTTTCCATACGCACACAATTTTTAACCCTGTGACCTTGACCTTGAACTTAGGGTCCGCGTTTAGGTTTCGAAATCTGCGTTTAGGTTTCAAAAAATGCTCATAACTTCTATGTCCCTTGAGATATAACCTACATATTTGGTATGCATGTGTATATGGACAAGGCCTTTCCATCTAAATCTGCGTTTAGATTTCGAAAAATGCTCATAACTTCTATGTCCCTTGAGATTTAACCTTCATTTTTGGTATGCATGTGTATATGGACAAGGCCATTCCATACGCACAAAAATGTTTACCCCTGTGACCTTGACCTTGAAATAGGTACCGCGTTTAGGTTTCAAAATCTGCGTTTAGGTTTCGAAAAATGCTCATAACTTCTATGTCCCTTGCGATATAACCTTCATATTTGGTATGCATGTGTATATCGACAAGGCCTTTCCATACACACAATTTTTTTTCCCCTGTGACCTTGACCTTGAACTTAGGGTCCTCGTTTAGGTTTCGAAATCTGCGTTTAGGTTTTGAAAAATGCTCATTACTTCTATGTCCCTTGAGATATAACCTTCATATTTGTATGCATGTGTATACGGACAAGGCCTTTCCAGACACACAAAAAATTTCCCCTGTGACCTTGACGTTGAACTTAGGGTCCGCGTTTAGGTTTCGAAATATGTGTTTAGGTTTCGAAAAATGCTCATAACTTCTATGTCCCTTGAGATATAACCTTCAAATTTGGTATGCATGTGTATATGGACAAAGCCTTTCCTTACGCACACAATTTTTTAACCCCTGTGACCTTAACCTTGAACTTAAGGTCCGCGTTAAGGTTTCGAAATCTGCGTTTAGGTTTCGAAAAATGCTCATAACTTCTATGTCCCTTGAGATATAACCTTCATATTTGGTATGCATGTGTATATGGACAAGGCCTTTCCATACGCACACAATTTTTACCCCTGTGACCTTTACCTTGAAGTCAGGGTCCGTGTTTAGGTTTCGAAATCTGCGTTTAGGTTTCGAAAAATGCTCATAATTTCTATGTCTCTTGAGATATAACCTTCATATTTGGTATGCATGTGTATATGGACAAGGCCTTTCCATACGCACACAAATTTTGACCCCTGTGACCTTGACCTTGAACTTAGGGTCCGCGTTTAGGTTTCGAAATCTGCGTTTAGGTTTCGAAAAATGCTATAACTTCTATCAAAGCGTTTATAGGGGGCATATGTCATCCTATGGTGACATCTCTTGTTTTTAGCTCACCTGGTTGCTCAGGTGAGCTTTTGTGACTGGTCTTTGTCCGTCGTCAGTCCGTCCACATTTGTTCGTAAACACTCTAGAGGCCACATTTATTTCCGATCTTCATGACACTTGGTCAGAAGATTTGTCCCAATGAAATCTCGATCGAGTTTGAAACTGGGTCATGTTGGGTCAAAAACTAGGTCACTAGGTCAAAAAAAAGAACAAGCTTGTCAACACTGTAGAAGTCACATTGAATGCCCAATCTTCATGTAACTTTGTCTATATGTCTGTGTAAATGATATGTTGGTTGAGTTCAAAATTTGTTCCGGTCCATTGAAAAACATGGCCGCCAGTGGGCGGGGCAGTTTTCCTTATATGGCTATAGAGAAACCTTGTAAACACTCTGGAAGTCACAATTTTTGCCAAATCATCATGAAAGTTAATCAAAACATTGGTTTTATTGATATGTCGGACGAGTTCGAAAATGGTCCAGATCGGTGAAAAAACATGGCCGCCACTATATGTATATAGTGAAAACATGTGAACACACTAGAGGTCACATTGTTTGCCCAATTTTCATAAAATTTGGTCAGAACATTTGTTTCCTTGATACGAGAGTTGAGTTTGAAAATGGTTCCGGTCAGTTGAATAACATGGCTGCCGGGGGGGGGGGGCAGTTTTCTTATATTTATATAGATAAAAAAAGCTTGTGAACACTCTAGAAGTCACATTTTTTGCCCAATCATCATGAAACTTGGTGAATAGATTTGTTTTATATATATCTCAGATGAGTTTGCAAATGGTCCCGATGGGTCAATAAACATGGCTGCCAGGGGGGTGGGGCAGTTTTCCTTATGTGACTATATAGAGAGAAACCTTGTGATCGAACACTATAGAAGTCACATTTTTTGCCTAATCATCGTGAAACTTAGTCAATACATTGGTTTTATTGATTTCTTGGACAAGTTGGAAAATGGCTCAGATCGGTGAAACACACTTTTTAGCTCACCTTATTGCTCAGGTGAGGTTTTAGGATTGGTCTTTGTCCGCTGTCCGTCCGTCCACATTTGGTTTGTAAACACTCTAGCATTCACATTTCTCAAGCATTCTTTATCAAAGTTGCTGAAAGATCTCAGTCAAGTTTGATGATGAGCAAATCACATAATTTATGCCATAATTATTGCCCTTAGATTGTCCAAATTTTTAACCAGGTTTTCCGAAGGAAAAAACTGGTTATTAGATTGGCGAATGCGGGCGGGCTGGCTGGCTGGCGGGCTGGCGGGCTGGCGGAATAAGCTTGTCCGGGCCATAACTATGTCGTTCATTGTCAGATTTTAAAATCATTTGGCACATTTGTTCACCATCATTGGACGGTGTGTCGCGCGAAATAATTACGTCGATATCTCCAAGGTCAAGGTCACACTTTGAGTTCAAAGGTCAAAAATGGCCATAAATGAGCTTGTCCTGGCCATAACTATGTCATTCATTGTGAGATTTTAAAATCATTTGGCACATTTGTTCACCATCATGGGACGGTGTGTCCCACGAAAGAATCACGTCAATATCTCCAATGTCAAGGTCGCCACGACTAAAAATAGATTAAAAAAAAAAAAAAAAACTTACAAAGGGGGTTAATTTTTTTTGGTCATTTCAAAAGTTCAGTTTGAGTTTTCTCCCTTTATCAGATTTTTTTTTCACAATGAAAACCTGGTTTTTTGACAATTTTGTCCCTTGTTATTATTATGCCCCCCTTCGAAGAAGAGGGGGTATATTGCTTTGCTCACGTCGGTATGTCGGTCTGTCGGTCGGTGTGTCGGTCCGTCCACCAGGTGGATGTCAGATGATAACTCAAGAACGCTTGGGCCTAGGATCATGAAACTTCATAGGTACATTGATCATGACTCGCAGATGACCCCTATTGATTATCAGGTCACTAGGTCAAAGGTCAAGGTCACAGTGACCCGAAATAGTAAAATGGTTTTTGGATGATAACTCAAGAATGCATACACGGCCAACAGGGCGAACTCTGAACAATATAACTGAAGCAACTGGTCTGTAATCCCAAATCTATAATTATCAGTCCAATGAAACATCATCCTTTGAGAAAAATAAAGTGGATCAGTAAAAATATTATCAGAATATGATTTTTTTGTATATTTTGTATATTTAATATTGTGTTAATGTTTAATTTTGTTGATTAATATAAATATAAGCAGGACAGGGGAGGAAATACACTATTATATCTTTCTTATATACAGGGGAAACAAATGCAATAAGTTAAAATTTCATGTTTAATGAATAGAGGCTATCACCCCCCCCCCCCAATTTTTTTTTAAAACATCATCTAATAAATTACCACACCCCACATTAAACCCCCCTCTCACCCCCACCCCCCTACCCCCCTACCCACCCCCCCCCATTTTTTAAACATCTAATAAATAACCCCACCCCACATTATACCCCCCTCTCACTTCCCGCCACCCCCCACCCCCCCAATTTTTTTAAACAAATTACCACACCCCACATTATACCCCCCTCTCACTCCCCTCTACCCCCCCCCCCCCCACCCCCCACCCCCCCCCGTAATTTTTTTGTTAAACATCTATTAAATTACCCCACCCCACATTATTACCCCCTCTCACCCCTCACCCCCCAACCCCCCCCACCGCCAACCACCCCCAATTTTTTTTTAAACATCTAATAAATTACCCCACCCCACATTATTACCCCCTCTCACCCCCCTACCCCCCACCCCCCACCTCCCCCCCCCCACTTTTTTTTAAACATCTTATAATTGACCACACTCCACATTATACCCCCCTCTCACCCCCCTACCCCCCACCCACCCCAAAAAAAAAACATTTTTTTATACATCTAATAAATTACCACACCCCACATTATTACCCCCTCTCACCCCCTCACCCCCCTACCCCCCCCACCCCCCCAATTTTTTTTTAAACATCTTATAAATTACCACACCCCACATTATACCCCCCTCTCATCCCCCAACCCCCCCCCTACCACCCCACACCCCCCCCCCAAATTTGTTTTTTAAACATCTTATAAATTACCACACACCCCACATTATACCCCCTCTCACCCCCCTACCCCCCACCCCCTCAAATTTTTTTTTTAAAACATCTAATAAATTACCACACCCCACATTATTACCCCCTCTCCACCCCCCCCCACCCCCCTACCCCCCCACCCCCACCCCCCCCCCCAATTTTTTTTAAACATCTTATAAATTACCACACCCCACATTATACCCCCCTCTCGCCCCCCCCCCCTACCCCCTACCCCCCCCCACCCCCCCTACCGCCCCACCCCCCAGTTTTTTTTAAACAGCTAATAAATTACCACACCCCACATTATACCCCCCTCTCACTCCCACTACCCCCCTACCTCCCCACCCCCCCCAATTTTTTAAAACATCTAATAAATAACCACACCACCACAATTATTACCCCCCTCTCAATCCGACCCCCCTACCCCCCCCACCCCCCCCCCATTTTTTTTATAAACATCTAATAAATTACCACCACCCCCACATTATTACCCCCTCTCACCCCCATCCCCCCAATTTTTTTTTAAACATCTTATAAATAACCACACCCCACATTTATTACCCCCTCTCACCCCCACCCTCCCACCCCCCACCCCCCCCAATTTTTTTAAACATCTAATAAATTACCCACCACACTTATTACCCCCTTTCACCCCCCCCCCCCCCCGAAATTTTATTTTTTTGTAAACATCTAATAAATTACCCACCAACATTCTTACCCCCTCATCACCCCGTACCCCCCCACCCCCTACCCCCCACCCCCTCAATTTTTTTACACATGGTTCTAAATTACCACCACCCCACATTATACCCCCCTCTCACCCCCCCCCCCTACCCCCCAAAGAAAATAATATTTTTTTAAACATCTAATTAATTATCACACCCCACATTATACCCCCCTCTCACCCCCACCCCCCCCCCCCTACCCCCCACACCCCCTACACCCCCCCCCCATCCCCCCCCAAAAAAATTATTTTTTTTAAACATCTTTCCGGATGATAACTTACATTAGGTCAAAGGTCAAGGTCACAGTGACATAAAACGTATTCACACAATGGCTGCCACTACAACTGACAGCCCATATGGGGGGCATGCATGTTTTACAAACAGCCCTTGTATTATACAAAGTCCTTTTAAGCAAAGTTTGATGTTTGGGGGGTCAACTCAAAATATAGGTCACCATTTCAAATCTTACAAAAACAAAAACACTCCCTACGCCAGAGTTTTGGTTCAATAATGATGAAACTTGACCAGGATGTTTGTCTGATCAATATCTAGGTCATGTTTGACATTAGGTAAAGATTGAATGAACCGACTCCTCTCAGGCAAGCGAACTAGGGCCATCTTGGCCCTCTTGTTTATTTATAACATCAAGATGGACACATTTTAGAACATGAGCAAATAGATCAACAGATCCATCGGATGGTCTGACCATCCCAACATGTGTCGGTCTTGGCTGTCGGACCGACAGCTTTCGGGATTTCTGGGTAACCTAGTTTCTGCCCAACGTGACCCAGATTCAAACATGGCTTTGCATGCTGCATGATGTTGTCAAGATGAATATTCTTACCGGCATAAGTTTTTTCAAGATAAACATTTTGACTAAGTTTCATGAAGACTAAGCAATTAATGTGGCCAATAGAGTGGTAACAAGATTTTTACCAGATGACCAACTCCTTAACGCGCAAATAATTATCAGTTCAAACCGATAATATAACAAAACATTACAACGTTGGAATAATTTAGAATGTTTATGTAGTTTCTGATACAATGGATGACAACACGCTCATCACTAATATAAAGTAGACAATTAAACATCTGATAACAATTCAGATTGACGAGGGATTACGTCTTCAGCCTTTTCATCCAAAGGACACTGGTTCGCGCTCCCACATTTTCATTTCACTATATTTCCTTAATTTTATTCTTGTTATTATAATTGATCAATATACTCCCAATGTTAAACCCAATATTTAAGGCATTTATGTAAATAAGTCCCTATTGTTTGACCGAGTGACTACATGAGCCATGTTCAGCTCTGCTGAGATATGATTGGTAAAATATTATGTAGTTCATTAACAAAGGATACTAAATGTTGAAGAAAGAATCATGGTACTTTTACTCTGCTCTTTCTCGCAAAACTCTTATCAATTTATGAAATTCAACCGAATTAATTCAATCTTGTTCAGGTGATTATATAGATAGTATACACCTATGTTCTCCACAACAAATATGAACAATGGCAATAACTCCAAATATGCCATTGAAAACAGTTTTGGTCTATTTACCCTGTTTTAAGTTTTAAGATTCTCTATCAGTTAACCAAGTATTACACTATTCCCTTTTAATAATTATGCATTTATGCTAGGGACAATAACTCTGTACATATTACAGAGAATGGAATTGTCCTTTACCATTGCAGTTTCTCTTTTCTCGAAAAGCCATCTATAATTATACAAAGATACATTTCCCTACCTTCAATAATTGGAGGTATATAACAAAAATCAACAGCAAATCACAATTATTCCAAAATACTTATGCAAGTGTTGTGTTTATTGTACTCTGAACAATCGCTCAATGTAGTCTATTAATGTTAATTCCTTTAATAACATTAGTCCTGCAAAACGTATGCTCTGCACAAGAAAATTCACTAAAGGACAATACGTCAATAAATCCTGATGAAAGACTTGTGGTTTTTGTTTTCTTAACTTCTTTGAGTGCCCATTTGAATCCTAAATACTGCTCAAATGACTGATGAAAGTGCAGCAGATGCGATTACCATTATCCATCAATCGGGGACAAAAAGATAAAGAAATCAAACTACCTAATGCAATTTGATGGTAGTATTAACTTTTTTTAACAAGAAGCATCATTATTTACATTGATATATTTTAACAGCTGTCGATCTGTGATAGAAAATAATGCATTGAAAGCAATAGCAATCCTTTAGAAGTTAACACTGGGGATTCGTTGGTTTTCTTTAAAAAAAAATGTGGTAACATTTCTATTTATAAACATATTTTGAAAAACAAAAATCTCTTTGCGTGTCCTGTTCGAATGCACATCCAACAACCAAACACATTTCTAGAGTGTTTTATTTCTTTCGTGTATGTTAAAAATTAACAAGAGCTGTCAGATGATAGCGCGCTCGACTTTTCGAGTGCTTGACAGTATAACGTAAGCCATCATGGGGATATTGTTCATATTCAATATGGTCAAGGTACATTGTAATATAGTCATATTTTAACTGGAAGAGGACCATAATTGAAACATATTGATCGCTTATGTTTTAAAGAAGTGGTACAATATAGACGACTCTGAGTTCAGGTATATTTTCCACAATCTATTGAACATTTATAAAGACATAAAACTAACTAATAAGATTATATTTCAAGTTTGATAGCAATAGCTTGGGTGTGATGGTTGGACGGTCTTTCAAAAATAAAATAATAAAAATAATTATTTATGTTTTTTTACCATGTTAAAAAAACCCAGATGTGTTTGTCAGAAACACAATGCCCCCTTATGCGCCGCTTTGATTTTTTTATGCTCCCTCCAAAAATATTTTTTGGGAGAGCATATAGTCGCCGCTTCGTCCGTCCGTGCGTGTGTCCGTCTGTCAGTGCACAATTTTTGTCCGGGCTATTTCTCAGCAATTAATGACCGGAATTCAATTAAACTTTATGGGAAGCTTCACTACCAAGAGGAGATGTGCATATAATCAGCCGATTCTGGTCGGATGATTTTTCACAGAGTTATGGCCCTTTGAAATTTTCCATTAACTGTACATATAGTGCAATTCTTGTACGGGCTATTTCTCAGCAACTAATGACCGGAATCCAATGAAACTTTATGGGAAGCTTCACTACCAAAAGGAGATGTGCATATTATCAGCCTGTTCTGGTCAGATTTTTCACAGAGTTATGGCCCTTTGAAATTTTCCATTAACTGTACATATAGTGCAACTCTTGTCCGGGCTATTTCTCAGCAACTAATGACCGGAATTCAATGTAACTTTATGGGAAGCTCTACTACCAAGAGGAGATGTGAATATTATCAGCCGGTTATCGTAAGATGATTTTTCACAGAGTTATGGCCCTTTGAAATGTTCCATTGTACATATAGTGCAATTCTTGTCCAAGTTATTTCTCAGCAACTTATTACGGGAATTCAATGAAACTTTATGGGAAGCTTCAATACCAACAGGAGATGTGCATATTATCAGCCGGTTATGGTCGGATGATTTTTCAGAGTTATGGCCCTTTTTCAATACACTGTACATATAGTTTAATTCTTGTCCGGGCTATTTCTCCCCAACTACTGACTGGAATTCAATGAAGCTTTATGGGAAGCTTAACTACCTTGAGGAGATGCGCATGTTATTTGTGGGTTCTGGTTAGATGATTTATTTAGAGAGTTATGGCCCTTTGAAATTTTTAAGTTGCTGAACCATCCATCGTTTTATTTTGTCCAAAGTCATGCCCCTCAAGACGTTTCCTTTTATATGAATATATAGTGCAATATTGTGACAAAAAAACCTTTGGGGAGCATCACCCGTCTCCGACGGTTTCTTGTTTACCTTTGACCTTGAAGGATGACCTTGACCTTTCACCAATCAAAATGTGCAGCTCCATGAGATACACATGCATGCCAAAGATCAAGTTGCTATCATCATTATTGCAAAAGTTATGACCAAGGTTAAAGTTTTGTGACACATACAATGACAGACACACACAATGACAGACAGACAGGCCAAAAACAATATACCCCAGATCGTTCGATCCGGGGGCATAAACATTTCTTTTTGTGTGTTGGGGTTGAGAGGGGAAATAATGTGGTGGTGTTGTTATTTATTAGATATTTCAAAAATAAGAAAAAAACAAGAGCTGCCTCCATATGACGATATATGCCCCTTATAAACGCTTTGATAGAAGTTATGAGCATTTTTCGTAACCTAAACGCAGATTTCGAAACCTAAAAGCAGACCATTAGTTCAAGGTCAAAGTCAAAAGGGTCAAAATTTGTGTGCGTTTGGTGAGGCCTTGTTCATTTACACATGCATACCAAATATGAAGGTTACATCTGAAAAAGACATGAAGTTATGAGCATTTTTCTAAACCTAAACGCAAAGTGTGACAGACAGACAAACGGACGGACGGACAAACGGACGGACAGTGCGATCATTATATGCCCTCCTTCAGGTGCATAATAAAGGGAAAAATAAAATTTTGTTTGGGGGGGCTGGGGATTCTGGGTTGGGGCGAGGGGGGATGGTTTGGGTGGAGTCCATTGTGGTATGTCAGGTAAGTGTTGTTTTGTCAAAGTATGAATCTAATCTGATCCTAAATAAAGAAGTTATGGCAATTAAAGCAAAATTTATTTATTTGACCTTGAGATTCAAGGTTATTCAAAGGTCAAGGTCAAATTCAACTTGCCAGGAACATTACCCTCATGCTAGTAAGAAAGTATTTGAAGTTTGAAAGCAATAGCCTTGATACTTTAGAATTTAAGTGCATCTAAACACAAAATTTAACAAAATATCCAAAGTTACTAAGTCAAAAAAGGGCCATAATTATGTCAAAGTGCCAACCAGAGTTATGCAACTTGTCATATACAGTTCCCTTATCATAGTTAGCGAGTGTTCCAAGTCTGAAAGCAATAGCTATGATACTTTAGGAGTAAAATGGACCAAAACACAAAACTTCACCAAATTTTCAATTTTCTAATTATAAAAGGGGCCATAATTCTGTCAAAATGACAGTCAGAGTTACATAACTTTGCCTGCACAGTCCCCTTATGATAGTAAGTAAGTGTTGCAAGTATGAAGCAAAAGCTTTAATACTAAACACAAAACCAAATTTTCAATTGTCTAAGTATAAAAAGGGGATAACTTTAAAAATAATGCTGACATAGGTATGCACCTTGACCTACACAATTGTTTTGTTGCCATAAAGAAGTATTCCAAGTTTTAGTTAATTATTTTCGATAGTGTTTCAGTTATTTGACTTTATAAAACACTTTAACCAACGCTGAAGCCGGGGCGAGTAGTATACCTCTCGTTTTTCTTCGAAAAGTCGAGCTAAAAAGCGTGTGCTTCAAGGAAGATGTTTTCAGTGAGTGTACGGTTTTACTTTTGTATGCTATTGGCATTGGATTGTGCAATTTGATATCAATAGTTGAACTTAAGTAGGCCTGCGTCAGCGCCATTGCTAAATCGATGTAAGCATTTGACTGTTTTACTTAAACAGAGCTGCAGAACAATATAATTTAAACACAAAACATAGAACGCATGAAGCTCAAGTTAAGCACCAGAAGAGAAACTCTCGTAAGGCCCCAAAGGGTTTCCACTTATCCGACCGACAATAACTTTTTGCATCAATGCTAAACTTTTTGTTTTCCAGATTGAGTTTGAGCCATTTTTTCTGCATTCTGTCATATTCGCTAAATTACTTTAAATTACATGTAATAAAAAATAAATAATTTTAAGAAAAAATAATACATATAGATTTGGAAGATTTTCGGCATGTCACTGCATATCGTTATTTAAGTGGGAAATAATTAGTATTTTACATACCAATGTTGTATACTGTACATAATTTTGTCATTATATACATTGTAGTTACAAGTTTTGTTGTTTACACCATACCAGCAGCACATCTAACAGAAGAGAGATACAGATTAAGCTTTTTTCTCAATAATTTCAAATTGTATTTTGCAGTCTTAATAGTAAGAAGTACTAAAATTTCTACCTGTCTAGCATATTGTGTCAAAAGTAGTCTGTATGTTTGTATTGTCACGGTACCGAACTTAAGCAGGATTGGTGGAAAGATGTGTGGCGGCCAGGTTAGCTCAGTCGGGAGAGCACTTGCCCTGTAAGCGAGGTGTCCCGGGTGTGAGTCCCGGACTGGCTTCACATTTTAAACCACCCGGCGACAATGGCGCCCAACGTGGGGCGGTGGTGGGTACAGTTCTCCATAGAACTTGTCCGTGGGTTTGTCGGGATCAGTATTTCATTGTTCCCTGTGACTCGTATTCGAGTTCGGTATCGTGACAGTATTGTAGCATATTGTGTCAAAAGTAGTCTGTATGTTTGTATTTTAGCATATTTTGTCAAAAGTAGTTTTAATGTTTGTTTTGTATTGCTAACATGTGCTTATAAATAACTGAATAACTATTGTTTAAACAATTATTATTTACCAGTCTTTAAATCATTAGACTACATGCCTTCCCTATTTGTGAAATTTTAGTGGAAAGAACATTTGGCCTTATTGTTGCAGGACATCCTCCTTTGTTATTGTATTGCATGTTCTGCTGTCAGTAGATCTAAGGAACCCAAAACTATATATAAATTTACATAACTAAAGGTCATTCCTCCAATAATTTCCAGGTCAATTACAGTTTTAATTTCATTCTCAAATGTTCCATTTGAAGAAAAACACCAATCCAATTTGGATATGCTCTTTATTTAGTAGTTAATACATAATTTGAAAACATATTTAAAAACAATTTTAGTAAATAACATATATAATGTTGTAAAACTATAATATCAAATAACCTTACTGTAATATAACCAACTATGATAATCAACAATAATGTATCCTTTATTCAGATGGACAGAGCATGGCATACTATGTGGATGTTGCTTTGGTGACATAAACGTATAGTCTTGCTCCATGGGAATATTTGTAACAGATAAAATGATTATTAGAAATTGATTACATGCAACGGATCAAATTAATTCATTAGACAGATTCTTTACACATCAAATGTATACAATACATTGGTCAGTTAATATTGCAGCTCAAATGTAGATCATATATTGGTCAGTGCATGATACAGATCAAATGTAAACGTTATATAAGTCAGCGTATGTTATACATGTACATCAATTGTAGACTATAAATTGGTCAGTGCATGCTACAGTTAAAATGTATAACATAAATTAAAAAACAACAACAGAGTAATATGGCACATGAAATTGGTCAGTCCATGTAACAGATTAAGTGTAGACCATAAATTTGTAATTGTTTGCCACAGACAAAATGTAGACCTAAAGTTGGTCAGTGTATGTAACAGATAAAGTGTAGACCTTAAATTGGTAATCACATGTCACAGACCAAATGTAGACCTAAAATTGTTCAGTGCATGTAACAGATCAAGTGTTGACAATACAGCATAAATTGGCTATTGTGTTTGAGATTTTTTTTATTAATTGATCTAATGTTTCATCAATTAGTCAATTTTTTAGATAAATTTGCATCAAATAAAATAATAAATACAATCAATGATACATACAATGTGCATTATACATGTGTGTAAACACATACAATATACAACATAAGGTGTGTCATAAATTTTATACTATAAAATAAAAAAAACAACATATTATTTGCAATTTACAATTTCATCAATGTGTCCAAAGTACCAAATATGTCAATTGTCAACGCAGATTTATTAAAATATCACGGGTTTATATAAAAATTAAGTATGTATTAAACAACAAATGCAATTGACAGATTGAATGTGTATTAAAAATTGGTCATTACATGGGACAAATCAGTGTAGCATTAATTTATTAGTACATATGGTTACCAATAATGTCATCAAATTTAACTTAGTACTAGACCATAACGTACCTTTAACACATACATGCACACAATTTAGCCTGTTCTGAGACCACTTTGATGAAAGTGAAGTAATCAGCCACCGTATTTAAAAAATATGAGTTTACTTTTTTAATACCTATGCACAAATATTAGCTGATATTTTATCAATTCTTAATAAGATAAACTACAAAATCATTAGCAATTTTAGGAGGCAATTCAAATGAAATTCAGTGCTAATTTTGCTCCATCATTTCAAATGACATTAAATTATTAACATGCACGCTTTTTACACTCAAATGTTTCAAACATGCAATGAATGCAATGAAAACTAAGGATTGAATGTGTACAATTAATTGCTAGTCAATAAATAATACAAAGACTACCACAAATGGTTAATTAAACCAGTCAAAAAGTGCCTTTCCATTTACACAATGTTGTATAACAAACAAATGTATCTACAGCACAATTATTGATATGCATACAAAATACACATATAGTGAAACTTCAGATGTACCAGCAGGAGATAAAATCCTTATAATACGATGAGGTACCTTGTTTATGGCAAGGAACCTATTTCCAAACAGTGTCAAACAAAACAAAATGCACAAGACAAGACAAACTTGTACATAACAAATGCATAAACATCAACAAAACTGGAATGTAGATTGAATATAAACAGATAAAAAAAATAATTATTTATTATGTAAATTTCATCAAATTTTACAATATTCAAACCCCAGTCCACAAAACGCTCAATGCATTTTAAAGGGTATTGAGGTTGTTTTTTTTTAAACTTTATAAAAAATGTCCTGTTTTAAGAAATACAGTTTAATTATATTTATGCACAAAAAAGCTTCTTGTTAGTAGAAAATACACTCCCAACACTGGGTACAAAAAGGGTTAAAACCATCTTTAAATATAAAGTTAAGCCTTAGTCTGACCAAGAGATGTATTTGTCAGAAACACAATGCCCCCTACTGTGCCGCTTTAAAGCCATATATTTGACCTTGAAGGATGACCTTGACCTTTCACCACTCAAAATGTGCAGCACCATGAGATACACTTGCATGCCAAATACCAAGTTGCTATCTTCAATATTGCAAAAGTTATGACCAAGGTTTAAGTTTTGGGATAGAATGACCGACACATAAAATGCAGACAGGCCAAAAACACTATACCCCCGATCATTCAATCCGGGGGCATACAAAACTGAGCTAAATGAATGTTCACAAAGTGTGGTCCCAGATCAGTCTTTGCAGTCCACACATGCTTAATAAGGACGACACTTTCCTTCTAGACTAGATTTTTGTTTAGTAGATACTTCTTTTACACCAAACATACCATAAAGCGGAAAGTGTTGTACGAGAATAGCAAATGCAGAGTGCACAAGCTATTATGGTAAGACACTTTACGCATATGCATTATTTAAAGCTCCATTTTTCCAAAACCAGACTCAAGATTAAGCCGCGTTCTGAGAAAACTGGGCATAATGCATGTGCATAAAGTGTCGTCCCAGATTAGCCTGTGCAGTCCGCACCGGGTTTATAACATTTTTCGTTTAAATGATATCTCTTCTTAGCAAAAATCCAGTTTGGGCGGAAAGTCAGGCAATCAGGGACGACATTTTCCACACATGCATTATGCCAAGTTTTCGCAGAACATGGCTCGATTATCAACAGCAGGGCAATTATGGCCCTAAAGCGCTAACCTGAGTTTAGGGTAATTTATTGTCAAAGACATGCCCTAGCGACCTAGTTTTTTACCACGCTTGACCAATATTCAAACTTGACCTTGAAATTGTCACACTAAACACACAACCCTGTTTTATCAAGATTGAGTAATAAATAGTGCTTCTACAGTGGTAATATAATTCTTCCAGGATTTGACCTAGTGACCTTTTTTCATCCAGATTGATTTATAAATGTGTCTTCTAAATAATAGTGGTAATAAAGTTTTCAAAAGACATGTCTTGGTGACCAAGTGTTTGGACCTGACAAAGGTTTCCTCATTATTGTCAAGATGAACATGATTTCCATTTATAATCCAGGTTCAGTCATAAATGTTACCTCTATAGGTTGTCAAAATGTAAACATGGTCTAGATATTGTAAATGTAACTATTTTGACCAAGTTTCATTGTGATTGAGTGATAACAAGAGCACCGCTTAATGAGTGCCACGCTTGGCTGCCGGTGCAGTTGTGAATAAATGAAAGCTTGTCAGAATTTGTTTTTTTTTAAAGGTCACCGTGACCTTGATCTTTGACCTAGTGACCCAAAAGTGGGTGTGGCATGTAGAACTAATCAAGGTGCAGCTACATACCAAGTTTCAAAGTTGTAGGTAACAAAATGAAGTAATTTGATTTCAAAGTCAATTTTCAAAACCTTGACAAAATGTTAAGGTTTTAGCACGATGCGGACGACACAACATGACGACGAGCTGGCTATATCAATACCTCGGGTTTTCTCCGAAAACAGCCAAGCTAAAAATGGCTGCTATAGTGGTAACAGGAATTTCATAAGTTTCGACCTGGTGACCTAGTCTTTGTACACAGGTGACCGGACAAACAATATGTGCTAAGGTGAGCTAAAATATGTGAATCTGTAAGGTGTTCATTAGAGAAATTTCTACTTTTTTGTGAACTGAAGGTTTAAACATCCAATTTAACAACTACAATGTATAAAAAGTACAAATATAAAAAACAACGAATTTTTAAAAGTCAAAAACCCATAAACTTAACAAATATAAAAATACAAAATTATTTGAGTATTGCACAAGTCTGGAAATGGATACATTCCAGGCAGTGTAATTGCATCACATACATGAGAATATCAACATGAACAACATGATATGCATCATATTTCCTACAAAAAATTTTATTTTGCCAAATTAAGAGAAAAAAGCTGACAGAAACAAGAGATGTGTTCGTCAGAAACACAATGCCCCCTATTGCGCCGCTTTGATTTTTTTTTTTTTTTTACCTTTTACCTTGAAGGATGACCTTGATCTTGAACTTCCACCACTCAAAATGTGCAACTTTATAAGAACGCCGCTTTGAATTTTTTTAAACATTTTAACCTTTGACCTTGAAGAATGACCTTGACCTTGAAGGATGACCTTGACCTTGAACTTTCACCACTCAAAATGTGCAGCTTCATGATAACGCCGCTTTGAAATATTTTTAATTTTTTTGACCTTTGACCTTGAAGGATGACCTTGACCTTGAACTTTTACCACTCAAAATGTGCAGCTCCATGAGAACGCCGCTTTGATGTTTGTTTGTTTTTTGACCTTTGACCTTGAAGGATGACCTTGACCTTGAAGGATGACCTTGACCTTCCACCAATCAAAATGTGCATCTCAATGAGAACGCCGCTTTGATTTTTTTTAAATATTTTTTTTTACCTTTGACCTTGAAGGATGACTTTGACCTTAAACTTCCACCACTCAAAATGTGCAGCTACGTGAGATACACATGTATGCCAAATATCAAGTTGCTATCTTCAATATTAAAAAAGTTATGGCCAATGTTAAAGTTTTCGGACGGACAGACGCCATATATTTGACATTTGACCTTGAAGGATGACCTTGACCTTCACTTTTCACCACTCAAAATGTTCAGCTTCATGAGATACACATGCATGCCAAATATCAAGTTGCTATCTTCAATATTGAAAAAGTTATGGCCAATGGTAAAGTTTTCGGATGGACAGACACCATAAATTTCACATTTGACCTTGAAGGATGACCTTGACCTTTCACCACTCAAAATGTGCAGCTCCATGAGATACACATGCATGCCAAATATCAAGTTGCTATCTTCAATAGTGAAAAAGTTATGGCCAATGTTAAAGTTTTTTTCGGACGGACAGACTGACTGACATACTGACACACTGACATACTGACGGACAGTTCAACTGCTATATGCCACCCTACCAGGGGCATAAAAAATAAAAATTTTGCTGAATTTTATGCATATTAACTAGACTATTCAAATAACTTGGGAATGTTTTGATAACTGAGCATGATAAAGTACCGGTACCTTCCAGATTTTCACTTCATTGTGATGACAAATTTTAAGTTGAAATAGAACAGATCAGAATACAAGAGGTAGATACACGAACTTACAAAACGTCCGACCAAAAAAGGGACTCCATTATATATTTCTAAATTCACCTTCTTGAAACTTCATTGAATGGGATATAAACATAATATTTAACAGTTTAACGCCAACAGATCGCTGCACAAACTCAGCTACAATGATTCTCCTTTTAGTTTGTCCACAGTATCCTGTTATAGCAAACAACTTACACAGTACTGTTCCTAACCTGGAATGTTACCAATACATTTCCCTTTGGTCGGGAAACAGGGAGCCATTTGTATGCAAGATCTTGGTCAGGTAAAAGCTTGACAGTATAATCCCTCAGTAGCTCATTGATGACAGTCTATAAACAAAGTTTAAGATACACTGAGAGAATAAGACATGGAGTATTTTGAAGTATTAAATATATCAATACTGCAAAACTTTTTGTCGACAACTAATTTTCATTGTTTTTAGTTCGTCCACTCAACTATGAATAAAATGTCTAGCCATACATAAAAGTCTAAAGTTTTATATCAGACATTGTTTACCAAACAAAAATGCCAGATTGTATGAATCCATTAAATTTAATGTGAACAAATAATAACAAGCTATTACCAAGCAATATAAGTACCCTTTCGGTGAAACTCCATCATTTTCAGCAATATTTCTAGTCTATTTGTTGTCATAGCAACCATAATTCTTGGCATAGGAACAAAATGAAATGACGCGCATAATCTCCATATAGCCATCTATCCATTTTTCAAGTTTCATGAAAAAATAAGAAGAACTTTTAAAGTTATTGCAGGATCCACCATTTTCAGCAATATTTCTTGTCTATTTGTTGCCATAGCAACCAGAATTTTTGACATAGGAACAAAATGAAAGTTATCACAGGATCCCGAAAAGTGTGACGGACTGACAGACAGAGCGCAAACCAAAAGTCCCCTCCGGTTTCAACCGGTAGGGGACAATAAATCTGCAGTACATGAAAAGTTGTCCTTTCCATGAGGTGGCCATGTCTATAATGAATTTAGATAATCTGAAGAAAAGTTTTCATAATGAATTGTTAGTTTTTGCTGTTATAACAGTGATTTACCAATTTTATTTTAATCCACAGAAACTTAATAAAAATAAGGAACATGACCATGACTCAGGTTTTCAATATTTTTCACATGAATGTTTAATAATCCCAAGCCATTTGTATATATAAGCTACCTACACAGAAAAGATAAACCTGATACCTCCATCCAAACTTTAAGCGGAAAACAGTTTTCTTTAAAGGTAAGTGACCTTGACCTTGTCTCATAAGCAATCCTAAGCTAGGTCAGCATGTAAGCTACTAATATACTTAATTTGAGAATAATAAATGACATTGGTTACCAATGGAATCAACAGCTAGGTAAACATAAGCATAATTATCTTAACACAAAATTTCAGGACAATATCTGGATTTAAGCTCAAACTATTGTGCCGAAACTGAGTTTCTATTTATAGATACCTTGACCTTAACCAACCTTGCCCTAAATGAACTCTTAAGCTAGGTCTGCATATAAGCATCCTACACAAAGCTTTCAGCTGAATAAGTTCATCCAAACTAAAGTTATTGAGATTAAGTGATTTTTTTTTTAGTTATGGTGACCTTGACCCCACAAAATCCCATATATTGAGTCTCAATTCAACCTTGATATATCATAACGATGGTCACAATTTAAAATGCCGAACCTACATTTTTGGCATTTCGCGATTTTGATACTGTGCAAAGCGGGAAATCAAAGCGCATATACCCACAAAATAATGAATTAGTTAACCAATTGCAACAGCTCAAAAAAAGTCATGTGATGTAATGACGAACCGCAATTGGTTGAAGTCTAAATGACGAAGCTACAAAAAAATGTAACTTCTGCATTTTGCGTGCTAATTAATGCATAAAAGTATCAATATAGCCATGTATTTTTAAGGAAAATTGACGAAACGTAAACTTTTTCTGATATAATAATTTAATGATGTACATTTTATAGCATTGATGAACGCAAAAAGAGATCAAAATAATATAAAATGTTGAGGCCTTAACTTAGTAACTTGTGGCCACAACTCATAGCTTGTTCCTTGAGGTATCAACATGATAAGTTGTTCCTTCAACTTAATAACTTCTGGCCGCAAGTTACTAAGCTGAGACCACAACTTAATTAGTTGTAGAAACAACTTACTTAGTTTGGACGACAACATAGTTTAACCAATCAGATAGGCCGTTTCATCTTTACCGTTTTATCACTGTTAGTACCCTTATACTCGAACTATTGTGTGTTCGGGTTCAAGCGCCGGTTTGAGCACTATCTCTGTAAGCTATGGATCCCGGGATTAAGCCCCTGTCTGAGCACTTGCCTTGTTAGCGACTGGGTTCAGGGTTCCATCCCCGGTCTGAGCACTAGCAACGTAAGCGTCGGTTCCCGGTTTCGAGTCCCGAAGCACTCGCTTCATAAGAGAGTGGTCCATGGTTTTTGGATTCTAACCCGGGACCCTTCTTGTAAAGGGCGATTGCTCTGACCGGGGCTTAATCCCGGAAAACCATCGCTTACGAGGCGAGTGCTAGATGCCTAAGTTTTCGACGGTCCCTGGGTTCGAATCACGGTAAGAGCACTAGTCCTTAAAGCTAATTTGGAGTTTTCGACGGTCCCGGGGTCCGAATCACTGAACGAGCACTAGCCATGAAAGAAGCTTTGGGTCTCTAGATCGAGCCTCGGTTTGAGGACTTACCCTATAAGCGAAGGCTTGAATTCCGATGTGCGAACTTGCACCAACAGTGACAGGTCCCGGAATCGAGCCCCAGTCTGAGTACTAGCCCTGAAAGCTATGGAACCCGGGTTCAAGCCTGTGTCTTACCACTTGCCCAGTAAGGAAAGGATCCCGGTTGCGACCCTCAGTCTGAGCGTTTGCACCGAAAGCTACGGGTTCACACAGGGACTCGAACCAAACAGCCGTCGCTAACATACCATACTGAGCACTCGCCTTCTAAGCGACCGGTTGCCAAAATAAGCACTAGCTCCGTAAGCAACATTTCCTGGTTTCGAGTCCCAAAATGAGAGCTCGCCTCGCAAGCTATGGGTGTTTGGGTTCGAGCGCCGGTCTAAGCACTAGCCATGTAAGCTATAAATCCCGCTTTTTGGGGGTCCGGCGCTAAGGCTAGGACTTGGATCAGGGTCCGTTCGCTTAAATGTTAAGTACTTAAACCGGGATTTGATCCCGGGCCCATAGCATACAGGGTGAGTGCTCAGACAGAGCCTCCAAATCGGGACCCGTAACGTAAGGTGCGAATGCTCAGACTAGGGTCCCAGTCGCTTACAGGGAAAGTCCTTAGACTGGGGCTAAAACCCAAAGAACCGTCGTTGAAAAGAAGAGCTATCAGGCCTGGATTCGAAACCGGAATCCGTCGCTTATGTGGCTAGTTTTCACACCAGGGTTCAAAACCTGAACCCAGTCGCTAACTTGGCGATTGCTCAGATAGAGGCTCAAATCTGGAATCCATGGCGTACATGGCAAGTGCTCAGACAGGGCTCGAACTGCGGATCTATAGCTAACAGAGATAGTGCTCAGACCGGCGCTCGAACCCGAGCACCTAGTAGTATAAGGGGTAGTAACTGTGATAAAACGGTAAAGATGAAACGGCCAATCTGATTGGTTAAACTTAAAGTAGTGACCTTAACTTAGTTAGTTGGTCCTACAAGTTATTTAGTTGAGGCAACAACTTATAAGTTGTGGGAACAAGTTATGAAGTTGTCGCCACAAGTTTCTAAGCTGAGGCCTCGACTTAATAAGTTGTTCCCGCAAATTATTAAGTTGAAGTAATAACTTAAATGAACAAATTACAAAGTTGAGACCACAACTTAAAAAGTTTTGGGAACACGTTATGAAGTTGTAGCCACACGTTATTAAGCTGAGGCCTCAGTTAGTTGTTTCCACAAGTTATTAAGTTAAAGCCACAACTTATGAAGTGGTTCCCAAAACTTTATAAGTTGTTCCCACAAGTTACTAGGTTGAGGCCACAATATAAATAAAGAATTGCGGTTGTCACCTCTGTGCCACCGTGTAAAACAGAAAATAACACGCATTGCTTTGCTATATTTAATGGAAAACAGTGGAATAATTCATTCTATTGAAACAAAATCCATTACAATTAGCTGTCCAATTTGCCGAAGCATCACATAAATGCAAGTCTAAATGACGAAGATACATTTTACAGCAGATTTATTAACTTAACGTCAAAATAATTTCATACGAACATACTCCATCATGAGGCACTTTTAAAAATGTTAAAAATAATATTTATTTGATTTTGTGTAAGAAATGTTTAACAAAAATACGTCTCCTGAAAACTTGCGTTTTTGTAGGTTCGGCATTTTAAATTGTGACCATCGATAAGTTCCATTGAGATGCAAATGCAAACTAAAATAATCGCCTGGAAACAACCTGTTTTTTCTATTTTTAGCAACAATGACCTCAACCTTAATCTGACTGGTTCCGCCTGCATTTCCAATATAGGTCATCATATAAGATACCTACATACAAAATATCTCCATCAAAACTCAACTTATTGAGCAGAAACTGTTATTCTTTTTTTTTTAAGTAACAGTGACATTATTCCAATACACCTCATACACAAGTTCAAGCTAGGTAGATGCAAACTTGCCGTATTCCAAGTTTCATTAAAATCGACTTATGCTAACTTAAGTTATCAACAGGAAACCACACGTTAAACGCTGACTCAGCTGCCATAGCCCAATCTAATTACCAGGATTTTCAACTTGGTTGTAATACAGTTCAAATAAGTTTAATTCAAACATGCATCTATGTTTAAATACTGGTGTCATTTTTTTATGTTATTTCCTTATAAACAATGGATGAGGTCCATGCATGAAGAAGAGATCGATGTATGGATACATTAATACACAGCGAATAAACAATTTTTGAACACAGGCTACAGCTCTAGACATCACAACAATATACTTTCTGATCCCATGCATTAATAAAGATCTTAAAAAATACTTTGTGTACACTGGCCCCAGGACCAGACATTGAACAATATCAGTGTGCAGGATCACGTGACTTTGTGGGGTTCCCTCTTTTAACATTAATGGATGTATACACAGCAGTAAGTGCTGCTTTATTTCAATTAATAAAAAAAAAAATTCTAAAGAATTTCAACTTGTGCGTAAAAGACAGACTTTTATGCAACATGACGCAACATGAAATTTTGTCAACGATATTAGACGTTTTCAAAGATTTGTCATTATACCTTAAGATATTGGCACAAACTGCAAGAAAAAACGGTCTTTCATGCACTAAAGATTTTTGCAAATGTATTTCAATAACTGGAGATATTTG
The DNA here is from genome assembly GCF_020536995.1 of Dreissena polymorpha. Lineage (NCBI taxonomy): Eukaryota > Metazoa > Mollusca > Bivalvia > Myida > Dreissenidae > Dreissena > Dreissena polymorpha. The sequence continues at coordinate 14,721,668 of NC_068368.1, read as the reverse complement.
CAAAAATAAAGTTCTTAACGGTGTGTTTACATTATGTCCAGCCGGTGTGTAAAACCCGGGAAACCCGTTGATTCTGCACCCTGATATACTTGATATGCTTTGTGGACACTGAGTCCGGGGCTAGACATTGAAAAGTATACTTAAGATGCTTTGAGAACCCTTGCCCCAGGCCTTAACATTAAGCAATGTAAATATAAGGACTTTAGTAAACTCATCCCAGTCCTCGATATTAAACAAATACTTAAGATGCTTTTTTAACACTTGTCCTTGGCCTAGACATTGTTAACTTACTTAAGATGCTTTCTGGACACTGAGTCCAGACCTAGACATTTAAATACCTGATGCTAGAATTAGAATTAAACCATATGAAATTAAACAAAAAGATGCTTCTTGAACTCTTTCCCAGGCCAAGACATAGGAAAATATGCTTAAGATGCTTTGTAAACTCTTGACCCAGGCCTCAACATTGCGCAATACTTTTACAATGCTTAGACAACACTGGTCCAAGGCAATATACCTTGATGATGGTCCACACCAGCTGCTCCCCGATGCACTGCCGAGGCCCTGCCCCTAATGTGAACAGCTTATCTTGGTCATTTTTGTTGCTGAAATGCAGAACAATGCAGGTCAATTTTTAGTGAGGGTTCTGAGAAAATGGGGCTTTATGCATGTGTGTAAAGTTTCATCCCAGATTAGCATGTGCTGTCTGCACAGGCTAACCAGGGACAACACTTTCGGCGTTCACTGGTTCTTTTTTTCTAAAGAACAAACTTTCTTAAAATTATAAATTCCATAACAATGGAATTTGTCGTCCCTGATAAGCCTTTGGGAAATGCAAAGGTTAATGTTGGACAACACTTTATGCACATTCATTAAGCCCAGTTTTATCAGAATGAGGCCCATAGAATAAATACAAAAAATCCTAAATACCTGCAAACTTGTAGTTTAAAAATCTTTGAAAGTAGACATAAATGTAGACTGCAGTGAGACAAAAATTATAAATTCCTGATGATCACATTGTGCCCCTTGGTTTAATACTCTTCACAGATTTCTTAACAAGAGGCCCTGAAAGGCCCAAAGTTGCTCACCTGAGATTACAAGATATTATTGGGACAAATCTTCTGACCAAGTTTCATGAAGATCGGAAAATAAATTTGGCCTCTAGAGTGTAAACAAGGTTTTACTATAGCCATATAAGGAAAATGCCCCGCCCCCTTGCAGCCATGTTTTTCAACCAACCAGCATCATTTTTGAACTCTTCCAAGATATTATCGGGATGAAACTTCTGACCAAGTTAAATGAAGATCGGACAGTAAATGTGGCCTCTAGAGTGTTGACAAGATTTTACTATAGCCATATAAGGAAAAATGCCCCGCCCCTTGGAAGCCATGTTTTTCAAGCAAACATAATTATTTTCCAACTCATCCAGGATATCATTGAGACCAATCTTCTGACCAAATTTCATGAAGATTGGACAATAAATGTGGCCTCTAGAGTGTTAACAAGATTTTACTAAAGCCATATATAGCCATATAAGAAAAAATGCCCCGCCCCTGGCGGCCATGTTTTTTCAACCAACGGGCATCATTTGTGAACTCATCCAAGATATTATTGGGATGAATCTTCTAACCAAGTTTCATGAAGATCAGACAATAAATGTGGCCTCTAGAGTACTAACAAGATTTTACTATAGCGATATATAGCCATATAAGGAAAAATGCCCCGCCCCTTGGCAGCCATGTTTTTAAGCAAACGTAACCATTTTCGAACTCATCCAAGATATCATTGAGACCAATCTTCTGACCAAATTTCATGAAGATTGGACACTAAATGTGGCCTCTACAGAGTTCACAAGGCAAATGTTGACGCAGCACAACGCACAACGGACCACGGACAAAAGGCGATCACAAAAGCTCACCTTTAGCATGTTGTGCTCAGGTGAGCTAAAAACAAACAAGCAAATTCGTTGAATTGATATCCCCCGCCAATTATCTTCTGGACACAAAAATATTTCATTTGACACTCAAAAAAGCATTTTTTCCAGATACAAAGGGCCTTTATTGTCCAATGGTGTACAATGCCATTTGGCGTGCATCATCCTCTTATCCATATATATATACTCATACCAAGTTTCAATGAAATCCGCCAAAGCACTTCCAAGATATGGCTCCGGACACAAAAAAGCATTTTTCCAAGATACAGAGGGGAATAACTCTGTTATTAACAGATGGTGTACAATGCCATTAGGCGTGCATCATCCTCTTATCCATATATATATACTCATACCAAGTTTCATTGAAATCCGCCAAAGCACTTCCAAGATATGGCTTCGACAAGTGCCGGACGGACGGACAGAAGGACAGAAAGACAGACGGAAGGACGGAAAGACAGACGGAAGGATGGACAACGCTAAAACAATATCCCTCCGCCTATGGCGGGGAATAACAACATTTCTTTTCCAATATCAAATCTCTTTTGTAAATAAATGCACAATTTTGAAAATTATTGGTAAACTCATAGATTAAATACTACTTTTTTCTCTCACAAAGTTACAATACAATCTCACTCTGGGACCCACTTTTCTTGTAAGTAGTAACACAGTTACACATCACTAACCTTTGACTCCACCTCTCTGGCATGAAGGCATCTGATTGGTCAAACACATCTGGGTCCCTGTGTGCAGCATAGGTCATGTACAGAAGAGCATGGCCGGCTGGGAACCGATACCCTCCACATGTTACTTCCTGTTGATGAAAAATCACTACACATTGAGTGTTTTATCCAGGCATAATCAGCATGGCGCCCCGCCATGCCCCTTTTATCGGAGCGCCACGCTGCGCCTTTCAAAGCTAATTAGCGCCACAGGCCCTTTTATCTAGATCCATATGTATCAAGTCTTATCTGCTTTTGCAATCGTGTGTTATCTCGGTGTCCCCAAGACACGCATATTAATGCATGACTGCGTATGACGCAATAAAAGAGAGCCTATTACCCGAAAAGTGCTGTAAACATCAATAATCATCCCGTAGCAGTTAATTTCGCGAGTTGGCATAAGCTCCAAATACGACATGTTAACTCCGCCTACGGCATTTTTGTGATGCATACATCATTTTGATTGGCTAAGCAGCATTTTTAATGGAAACAAATCAGAAATAGGTGTTTGTTCTTCTGTGGCCTCGACGTAGTTTTTTAACGTTGTTTTTCATGCATAAGAACGTCTGTAGAAACACAATTTCTTAGAGCGAATAAATTTTCTACATTAACAACAAATAAATTTAAATTGACGCAATCAATATGGAGACAAACTATTTAAATATATCCATCATGTTTAAGCTTACGTTGTCATGTTTTTTATGGGGAACGTTTGGGGCTTGTCCTAAAGCCGTTTCCGAACCCGTAACCTTTAAGAGCAAAGTCTATTGCGCTACCAATGGGTTATTTGGCTCGATCGGTCATTGACGGCTCGGGTACTACTTACATGTACCCCTGGTACTATTAAGTATAGTTACAAGTACCCAGGGTACGGCAAATATACTTAAACGCACCCGGTCAATATATTAGACTGTACCCGAGTTATATTCCTGCCCAAAATCCGGTGTCGTAAAACGCGCAACCTTTTTCGGAAAAAATGGTTTTGTGTCGACGAATTAATGATAGTAAGGTTTCTAAATGACAAACAACGATGACCCAAACTTCTTGCGCAGACTATTTATCTGAAATAAACCAGCAATAGTTGTTATCGCGTATGACTGGTGTTTTTTCGCTCACTTACAAGAGGTACAAATAAAATTTAACTAAATCAACGACGTTACGTATTGTTATTCAAACTAAAATGATCCAAAATCTTTTGTTAAAATCAGAAAATTCGTAAGACAGAAAAAAGTTGAAAACACCCAATGTGCCCTTTGTAAGAGAATCGCAGTGCGAAATGCCTTTTTTTAAGTCATGCGCCATGCCCCTCTGCCCTTCAATATCAAACACTAACATTGTAAAGATTATTATTTCAGTTGCGTTTCTTTCAATCAATGGAAGACACATTTTTAAGAAATTGTATCAAAAAATCTATGTAACAGCTGACAAAAAGATAATCAGTTCGAACTCTAACATGGGCATAGAATCACTAACATACTAACTTCAATATTCAGACTCAACATTTTATTTTCTGAATTTTTTAGATGTTTGACCATCATGCTCAATTCAATGTTAACAAAAGCTTTTTTGAGCTTTATGTCTGACTCAACCCTAAGTTTTAGGAGGACAATGTGCATTTGTTATAGCTGAGATTTGAGACTGTTCAAGTGCTGACCGACATTCTCAATACTCAGCTGAGTAGATACTCATATCTCATCTTCTGAGTTGAGCAAAAATTTGAGAATGTTCATGATACTGAGCCATGTGCATTAGCATTACTGGTTAATTTTCTGCAAATCCATTGAGGATTATTTCTTCAAATAATATCACACTGTATGATAGTCACAATTTCACTGGAAACACAAAAACACAAGAAAACATAACTTTCAAACAGCTTTGCAAGTTTGCATAAAAATGTCTGATTCTAATAAATGTTTTGTAACATCTTTGAAGTAGTTTTTACTGATCCCGAAAACTTAAACAATATGAGGTTTGATTATATATGGGCTGTGCTCTGTGAAAAGGGGGTTAAATGCATGTGCGTAAAGTGTAGTCCCAGATAAGCCTGTGCAGTCCACACAGGCTAATCAGGGAAGACGCTTTCCGTCTAATTTGCATTTTTGCTAAGACGGGACTTCTTTAAAAGACAATTTTCATAAAAGCAGAAAGTGTAGTCACGGATAAGCCTGTGCAGACTGCACAGGCTAATCTGGGATGACACTTTACGCACATCCATTAAACCCCCTTTTAACACGGCACGGCTCATATATATTCTATAATTTCTGGGCCAACTAGAACTCAGTTTTTCCTTGAAAATGAAGAAAAATCCAGTTAACTTCTCTTGTTGTCAGGTATAATATCAGTCCAGTTAAGAAAAAAAGTGTTGTTCCAGACAGTGTGCAAACTGCACTGGCTAATCTGGATTGACATTTTATGCACTTGAATTAAGTACGGTTTTCCCAGAGCACTTCATACTAGTCACATCAGCGTACCAAGATCAGTCTGAGTAGGGAAATTATCTGCTGTGATATTACTGAATAACTGTTGAAAGTAACAACAAGAGCACCGCATAGCGGGAGCCAACGCTCGGCTGTGGGTGCAGTTTTTAATAAATGAAAGCTTGTCAGAAGTGACCTTGACCTTTGACCTAGTGACCCCCAAAATGAGTGTGGCATGTAGATCTCATCAAGGTGCATCTACATATGAAGTTTCAAAGTTGTATGTGGAAGCACTTTGATTTTAGAGCATATGTTAAGGTTTTAGCACAACGCGGACGGCAGACGCCAAACGACAAGCTGGCAATACCTCGGGTTTTCTCCGAAAACAGCTGAGCTAAAAAATCATACCAACCAAAAAAAAATATAAAATATTCCCTAATTTTAACAAGAACATTCTGACCTCACCTCGCATATGATCCGTCTTCCAGCCAGGAATGGCGGGTACAACCTAACAACTTCCAGAAGGTGGCGTTCCAACAGATCTGGGTCTTCTAGCAGCATGTTTTGATTTCCAACCTGCAAAATCAAATTTTATTTCTCTCTAAACAACTATTGGCCTATCCCTGACAGGTTCAGACAGGTTTCACTGTTTAATGTTTGGTTCAGACAGGTTTCACTGTTTAATGTTTGGTTCAGACAGGTTTCACTGTTTAATGCTTATAATGAAATCAAACATAAAGAAAAAGACATAATCCTATTTTCACAATAAACAATTATTGAGTAACGATCTTGAAAAACAGGGCTTACTGTATGTGCATAAAATGTTGTTCCACAGGCTAATAAGGGATGGCACTTTCTGTCTAAACTGAATTTTCGCAACAGAGACTTTCTTTTAAATAAAAAATACCAAGAAAGCGGGAAGTGTTGTCCCTGATAAGCCTGTGCATTAAGCCCCGTTTTCCCAGAGTGGGCTCAATTTGTTTTTCTCTGAAAACCAAACAAAAGGCCTTTTCCCGACACTATATGGTTTAGAAAGGTTTCACTTTATAAGGCTTTGAAGGAAATCAAGCAGAAATAAAAAACACATAAACAATAGGCCCGTTTCTAACACTTATCTGTTTAAACAGGTTTCACAGTATAAGGCTTTTTATGAAATCAATCATAAATAAAAAGAAACACATGCATGGAAACCCATTTTCCCCGAGTCACCAGGGGCTCATTTCAATGCATTCCAAATTGCTTCAGTTTTAGTGAAAGAAAATTATGTTTACTTCATACAAAAATATTTTGCATGTAAGAAATGCATTCATTGATGCTTATCTTTCAAGGCATGGTACCCATTGAATGCCACTGCCGCCAACAACCAGCATAGTGTTAATATTTGATTTACTCAAGTGGAATCACATGCTATGTATGCATAGAAACTATCAGATTCATCAGCAAATTTGTTGAAGTGATATCACCCGTCATAACTTAAAAGTTTGTGAAAAACAAGCAGACTGACAGACAGGCGGACAGACAACGCCATACCTATATCCCTCCGCCTTTGGCACTGGATAATGATCATTATAACTGGCAACTTTTTTTCTGCTGGAACAAAATGCCCATAAGTAAAACTGTCTGCACAGTTAATTTTTTATAAAATAGTTGATGAGTGGGTCGTTTAAAAAATACTAAATAAGATATAATACATTTAACCCCTTTTACTGCCAATCTTGATCACAAACAATGTGAGAATGGACGACAGAGCCTTGCCCTGGGGAAACCATGCTTAAAGCATGTGTGTGCAGTGTTGTCCCACATTAGCTTGTGCAGTCTGCACATCTTTTACAACAGACTTGCTTTAACCACTCAGAGGCAAAGTGAAAATGGCTATGTGCAAACAGCTGAAACCAGAACAGCCTGCGAGTAACTCGCAGTCTGTTCAGGTTTTATGCTGTTTGCTGCTCATCAGTAACTAAGGGTTGGAAATGAAGCCTTCAAAACTTGAATCTAACAAGAAAGGTATTTAATTAAATTTAACTTTGTAAGGGACTACACATGCATCAAAATACGTACCTAAGTGGAAAAGGGTTTACACAAAATTCCATGCTATTTCTAACATTTCAGAAATACTACACACCTCACTACCGATCTCAATCATAAACGATGTGAGAATGGACGACAGAGCCTTCGGGATGAGGGCGGATGTAAACAGCAGCAGGTGGTTGTTCACCAGCACATCAGAGAAGTTTGGAAGTCTCTCAACGTGCTTCGGAAACTGATGACGCTTCTCCTTGCGACGCTCGTTGATGATCTCCAGGAGTTTTCTCTGAATGTTATATAATATGAGTTGTGTTCTAAGAAAACTGGGCATAATGCATGTGCGTAAAGTGTCGTCCCATATTAGCCTGTGCAGTCTGCACAGGCTAATCAGGGACGACACTTTCCGGCTTAATTGGATTTTTTCTAAGAGACTTCATTTAACGAAAAATGTAATATAAGCGGAAAGTGTCGTTCCTGATTAGCCTGTGCGCACTGCACAGGCTTATCTGGGAGGACACTTTAAGCACATGCATTATGCCCAGATTTCTCAAAATGCAACTCATACAATGGGGCCTGAATTATTACACATCATACAAAGAACTAATGTTATGATGCAACATTTTAAGAAAGTCTCTTCCAAACCAAAATCCAGATTGTCATAAAGTGTTGTCCCTGATAAGCCTGTGGAGACTGCACAGGCTTATCAGGGACAACACTTTATGCACATGCATTAAGCCCTGTAAGCCTTGAGCACAGCTAATTTATTAAATTCTGCAGTCTGAATTATAAAACATAATACAGAATACAGAAAACTGAAGTTATGATGAAACATTTTAACATTTAAGTACCAGGCACAAACCACTTTTAACAAGTATGTTGCAATAATTATTTTCTTTGTCGTTCTATCTTTAGCTTGCCTTTAATATTAGGACCATTTTGTTCATAAATGTCTATTTGCTGTCCAATATTTTTGTTTGTTTTTTGTACGTTACCAATTTACATTCACAATTCTCATTTTCACAATTATGAATTACTTGGAAAAACGGGCTAAATGTATGTAGTCTGCAATTGCAATTCAGGCCCCCTCCGCCTCAACTGGAGTTTTGCAAAGAAGAGACTTTCTTTCAACGGAAAATACCATAAAGGCAGTGAGTGTCTTCCCTGATTAGAATTTGCAGACCGCACAGACTAATCAGGGTTGTCACTTTTAGCTTATACATAAATCCCGATCTTCCCAAAACAATGCTCAAACGTATTTCTTACAAACAAGATAGTTTTAAGTAAAAAATTCATTTTCATTTATTGCAACTGATATCAATTCAGCATGCATTACTTTATTTTCTGTGGACAGAGGCTTTCAGAATGAGAAATAATTTAATTCTGAGGAGGTAATCACGTGACAAAGAAAATGGAAACGTCCATGCAGAGACAGGTATTTTTCGCCGTCTTATACCCTTTCTAGTTGTATTGATTGTGTCTTGTTCTGAAACAACTGGGCTTAATGCTTGTGCGTAAAGTGCCGTCCCAGATAAGCCTGTGCAGTCCGCACAGGCTAATCAGGGACGATATTTTCAGCTTTTATGGTATTTTTAGTTTGAAGGAAGTCCCTTTTTACCGAAAATCAAGTTTAAGCGGAAAGTGTCTTCCCTGATTAGCCTGTGCGGACTGCACAGGCCAATCTGGGACGGCACTTTACGTACATGCATTATGCCCAGTTTTATCAGAACAAGACACGATTGTTTAAATGCCGCTCACTTTCCAGTTGTATAAGCAAGAAAGTGATTAAGGTTTATTTCGTATTTGGTAGCTGCAATTTTGTGATCAGATTAAAAAATTTGCAGCCAGTAAAGTCGCCAGATAGAACGAATATTAATACGAAATAAACACTTATCGCTTTGCACAAATTTGCGAAAAATTCCTGTCTTGGCATTCACTTCGACAACTTGTTTGTCATGTGATTACCTCCTCTGTTACTAGTACCTTTGCATCCAATGCTTTACTGTATGTAGTCTCACTCATCATGGGTATTTTTACAGCAACAGGCACTGATATTATACCTGACAACAATTGAAGTTAACCCTTTACCACTTAGATACGTATTTTGAAGCAAAGACCTTTCTTATTTGATTTAAGTTTAAAAGACTTCATTTCCAACCCTTAGATACTGATGAGCAGCAAACAGCATAAAACCTGAAGAGACTGCAATTTACTAGCAGGCTGTTCTGGTTTTATGCTGTTTGCACATAGCCATTTTCAGTTTGATTCTGATTGGTAAAGGGTTTAACTGGAGTTTGGTCACAAAAGCAACTAAACCACCCCTGAACCACTTTGCAACAGGCATGGCAGCCAAGTCCAGTGCTAAGTTCAAGGGCACATAACATGTAGATCACTGGACATGGAAAGGTCTCTTGAACACCTACACTTCATGGTGATGACATAATTCATGTTTAAATACGATAGCTTGAGAAATATTTTATGCTTGTAGAAAAACAATCTTAGGAATAAGAGGTAATATATAAAAGAAATGCAATATATATGCAATATAGTTACAACATATCTTATAGAATATGTTTTATTGTTATGTACATAGAGATATGCATCGTCATATTATAATAATTCAAAAACTTTGCTTTTTCACATAAATGCTCCATTCTGATTGGATAATCGGCTCACATGGCCTGTGTTTGATATCCCAATGAACCATTAACGTTTGCAAACTAACTCATCAATATTCATTACCAAACTACTTTTTCATCAACAAAATAATGTTGTCATTGCAACTTAACGTCATTGCTTTTTATCCTTCAAAAGTGAATTACTGTTTGCCGCAAACAGAAATATTTTTTGTTTCATTAAAGATGAAACTCAAAGTTGAACAAGATGCGCACGCCAACAAATAAACGTCTGTTGTGGCTCTTGTAGTTTTAACGATTGCAGTTTTTATACACATAATGGTGCAACTTTAAGAACTTAACTTTTTTTCTGCAGAAGAACTGCTATTCAATTCTTACATATATAGTGATAGTGGAGTTTACTCTACATGAACTTTCCTTTGAATATATTAAGTGTTCAAAATGCAGTCAAGAGTGTGATACAAAGTAGATCAATGATAAAACAATAAGAAATAAGGGAGTACCATGCCAATGGGTCACGGTAAGATCTGTCACTAAACTCGCGTCTGATTGGCTGAAATCTAAGCCTAAGAACAGACTCAGACAAATCTCGATGGCAAGTTTCTTGAAGAACATGTATATGCAGACTGGTGCTCTGAAAAATGTGGTATGTATAAGAAATAATCTGAGAATAGTTCTGGGAAAACTGGGCTCAATGCATGTGCTTAAAAAATCAACCAGATTACATATGTAGCTTGTGCAGTCCGCACAGGCTAATCAGAAATGACACTTAGCGCCTTTATTAAAAAAATGTGTAAGGAAAGTCTCTTTTAAACAAAAATATATTTAAGACAGTAAGTGTTGTCCCTGATTAGCCTGTTTGGACTGCACAGGCTAATCTGGGACAACACTTTACGTACATGCATTAAGCCCAGTTTTCACAGAACAAGGCTCAATTAGTCCTTTATTTACACTTAAATATATAGAACAGACCTTTGGACTCCATCTGTCATCTGAGATTATGAATTATAAATAGGATTAAGATGTGAATCTTGTTTTTCACCAAAAACTTCCTTAATATGGAACTAGGAAAGTTAAAATAAACACTAGATGAAAAAATATAACCTTGGGATACATATATACTTGTATTAAACAAAATTAGCATATCTGAGACGTTGATACCAAATCCTTGCAGAAAAAAAAAGCGAATTATTTTACAGCCACAGTCTCCAACTATCTAGTTTGACCTAAAATCCTTTACCACTTAGCTACGTATTTTAAGGCATTTGTAGTCCCTTAGAACGTTAAATTAATTTAAGACCTTTCTTACTAGATTCAAGTTTTAAAGGCTTCATTCATAAGATACTGATGAGCAGCAAACAGCATAAAACCTGAACAGACTGTGAGTTACTCGAAGGCTGTTCTGGTTTTATGCTGTTTGCACATAGCCATTTTCACTTTGCTTCTGAGGGGTAAAGGGTTAAAGCTAGCAGTGAAGAAACAATCAGAATACTAACCCAGTAAGTATATCTTTAATGGCATTCTTCACGATTCTAAAACAAAGAAGTAATTTTGCATGCAAAAGATTTAACAAACCAAATGGCTACCACAATGTTCTGTTAAATCAAAGAGGAAGTAAAGTGACAATGAAGCCCTGGACGTAAAACTGCGGGACAGTGTACTAAGTATCTTCTGTCTAATAACCGGAACTGTCTCTTGCATCTCATACTATTCCCTAAACCAACAAAAAAGTCTTTGACCTCTTTTTAGCGTTTAATTGCAGTTTGCAATGTTTTGTTGCAAAAGTACCATTCTGCTGATATTATGTAACATAACAAATATTTTGGGCATCATTGTATAAATATAATTATCAAAATTTGACCAACGCAATAACCCTTATTTCAAATACTCTTCAAAAGACAGTCACGCCCAAAACATGGGCAATTATGATTAGTTTTACTGTATTTTATCAACTATGTTATAATTATACCTGTCTATATCCGACTGGTATGTTTTTATTGCATCCACTGTAAACAACTCGCTAAGCGCATCCCGCAGCCCTGTTGAGAAATCTCCTGAAACATGTTTGTAAAACTCATTACACACAGCAATCTGTTTCTCAAAAGATTTTCTTCTATATTGAACAATAATTATTTAGCACATGATGTTACATGTATAAACATACTTAAGACATATAAATATGAAATTATGATTTGTACACATATTTTGTTTGGTGATTGGTCAACTTAAATGTCAAATGGAAAAAGTATGCAGACCATGTAGGTAATATCAGTATTTACAGACCATTAACTGGTATTTATCTAATAAACAATCCTCAGTTAATAAATTTTGTCAATAATTAAAAAGTATTTTAAATGCTCTAGGAAAGTAGGGCAAAATACATGTGAATAAATTGTCGTTCCAGAAGAGCCTGTGCAGTCTTTACAGGCTAATAAAGACCAACACTTTCCACTTTCATTGTATTTCTCATAAAATTAAAGGAAGTCTCTTTCTTATTACAAATCTAGTTTTGGTGGAACTTAGTTTCATCTCTGATTAAACTGGGCACACTAAACAGGCTAATCTGGGACGACACTTAACCCACATATTTTTATCCCAGTTTTCCGAGAACAAGGCGTATTTTAACAATATTGGCAGATAACTTACCATCTGTAAACAAAATATTTTCACCATAAATTTCTTCCATGAATTGCTTGTAGCCCAATTCTAACTTATCACTGTGTTCTGAAATATTTATCATTTCATATTGTGAAAAATTAAACTTAAGGAAAATATTACTATAATTACTTAAAGTGATATTATGGGCATCTAACAGTTTATAGGTGTCTATCGCAACCGTTGTTTATTTTTGGTTTTCACTTCATATACACTTATATTTATTAATGCAGCATCAACATACTAAAACAATATACCAGAAAGAGAAAAATAATGCGTTTGAATACCAACCGTACTTTCGTTTGACAACTGATCATGCATGTACGATTTGAACCTAAATTTAGTTTTAGTGCAGATTCGTTCATACGACACAAAGACACAATTTTGTTTACGGATCATTTCGGCTTACAGGACTGGGTGGGTCACGAAAGAATATTGAATAAAAAATGTATTTTTATAAACAACTGGTAGCAAGATGAGTTGCAGATAATTGATCAGTAACCACATTTTAACTAACTCTTTTGACCTGTTAATTCTTTTCAGCTCAATTCAACAGTGCAAAATGCCCATAATATCACTTTAACAAATACAATATCATTCAACCAGCAATTTTAATCTCATCTATATGAACAAAAAATATCAAAAAGCAACCATGTCACTAGTGTTTGAACTTGCCTTAAATCTGGCTGGAATAATATATTGTTAATAATAACATACTCTATTATATATTCCATATAGTGCATTTTAAACAAATAACCTATTTTAACTAAGAAGTAAAGGAGCTTGTTAAATTCTTCGATAAAAAATGTATGCTAAACTGCATTATTCATAAAACTGAATATGTTCTCTGTGGCATAATATTAATTTTCTATTCAGTTTTATCTCTGACTTTTGAGCAAACCGCAGATCATTTTCAACAGTAGACAAGAGTGCCAAACTGTCACAAGATACGCCCGTTCAAAGGTTTTAAACACCTGATGCTCAATGCTTGAAATGCACCAAGTGACCTCGAGACCTAATTATTGACCTGGCATGACCCATATTTGAACTTGACCTAGATATCATTTAGATGTAACATCTGACTAAATTTGGTGAAGATTAGTTGAAAACTACTTCAATTAGACTAATGGGGTTATTTACCCTCGGGACTTCGGTTAAAAACCATTGCCCGAGCACACTGCTTGACATAAAACTCTGCGTTAAAAAGCCGAAAACGGCCATAATATGGTCAGCCCGATTTTACTGGGCTGTACCATTTATAATATAAAATACTTTGCAGTGTGGATGCTGTGCTTTGATAAAAATCTAGTAGTTTAAAAATAGCTTTACTTATAATTAAATTAGATGCGACATTAACGCAATACTCAATATAAACTGCATATTGACTGAGCCTAACGCTGTTAAAAAGCGTCGTTTCTATTGGTTGAAAGGCTTATATAACGATGGCGCTGATTGGCCGAAATTTCTTATTAAAAATTACAAGTAGGTCAATCCGTTTTAAAATAGAAAAATTTCCCAGCGGATGACCTTGACATTGAGTGCACTTTGCAGATTGTAAACAATAAGAATTTCTGTGCAGGAAATATATGAGATGAAAGAAAAATTACATCCAAAAGAACTTGAATTTAATGAAATACATGAATTGTTTTATAGTAATAAATTACTATGTTGTTGTTAAATTGTTATTCTTCTTCTTATTATTATTATTAATATGATAATGTTATTAGATGTTTAAAAGGAAAGAGAAAGAGAGAGAAAAGCCCAGTTTTTATAAGTAAAGATGGTGAAAACACATACTGTTGTATGTGGCATCATCATTACTAGACCCACTGTTCAGTATATACTGGAATGGGTTGTTGGAGTCTTTAGACTTTGTGATCTGTGTTTTAAATGTTAAAATCAATATAGAATTACTTACATTTTTTTTCTATGAAAGAAAAGAAATACACGGAGGTGTAATATGTTGGAAATAAGCAAAGATTATTAATATTTTACGATTTTACAGATCACAAAGTGGTTTAACATTGCCACTATGTATTAAATCTATGGATAGATGGGAATTTGTTGTTAGAGTTATATGTTATACAAAGAACTCTTAGCGATGGGAAGATATAAAGATTAATAAACATTAATTAATAGGGAAGGAAGAGCCTGATTTAATAGCTCTAATAAGAAGCTATTAGTTTATTTATAAGAAAATAATTTTTAATTATATTTTGTATTGTAATTGGTATGTATTCGTAAATGTGGCACAATGTTGAACACTTGCAGACAGGGAATATAGCCGTAATGCTCCAACATAAGACCCTGTCTGTTTGGAATCTCATGAGGATTGGGCTATGAAGAATAGACGGCCCCCCAGAGTGGCGTTAAGACAATATTTAAAAGGGATATTAGTAATAACCCTTATAAAATAAGGGCAATGACTTATGTGTCTCCAAACGGTCACCTTTATAGGGCCACATAAAAATTATAAGTAAAACAATGAACTTTACAGTTAAAAATGAGACAGAACAGATAAATCTATACATAAAAGTAGATTATTTACATTATGTACAGTACTATATGCATTTATTTATATAAAATACAAGTTGCCACCCTGGAGGGTTAAAAGAAGGAGATTTGAAAGTGTAGGCTGGTGTGAGTGGGCAATAAACCAGCAGGGGCATTACCACTAGGTTGGTCTAAGGGAGGTAATTGTGAAGGTGGAGTCTATGACGGTTGTTTCCCATGGACCAGAGGGAGTGCACGGTAGATGAAGAATAGTATGAATACAATTGAAGGAAAATTAAATCAGTGTGATATAAAATTGGTAAAAAGACCAATTAATACCTCAATGCAGGTAAAAACCCATAAAATGCTCTTATCCAACCAATATTATTTAAATATAGGGGATAACAAGAAAGAAAAAAGTACAAAAGTACCTTATCTGCTATAAAAAATAGCAATTTAACACAAAAATAAGGAAATTTGCTATATAAAATAGCAATTTTACACAAAAATAAGGAAATTTGCTATATAAAATAGCAATTTCAACAAGAATTAACGAAATATAAGGTACAAAATTTGCTATGATGTAAAATTAGCAATACTTAGAAAATTTACAATAATACCAAAGAATTTGTATTACCCTGGATAGGGCTAAATAAGGGTTTTGCAGGGTATGGGGCCCTGCACCGTGCACTCCAGTCCGACATGGCTCTTTGAGTTTGAAGGCGAAAAGGGTGTCAAGGGGGAAGGGAGGGGGTGCAAAAGTATGTCGCAGGGAAGACAAATTGTCAGTCCGGAGATTCCACTGACCCACGACAAATTTCTTTGCCATGGAGTAGATCTCAGTAGGCGCCAGGGGTTCCCCAGCATCTACGGCCCCCCTCAAGAGGCCCTCCTTAGCCCCCCTGTCAGCCTGTTCATTCCCAATGATGTTGGCATGTGCTGGACACCATACTAATGTGACCTTTAAAGATTTATCTAGGCACTGTTGATGAAGTTCCAAAATGCTAGCTAAAATATCAGGCCTAGATGTGCTATTTCTGTTTTTTATAGACTCAAGAAATGACATTGAGTCTGATAAAATAGCAGTTTTAGTAGGTTTATTGACCAATATCCAGCACAAAGAGTATTTAATTGCCATAAGTTCTGCTGAGAAAATAGAGAGATTGTTGCTGAGCCTGTGCGTTTTGATAATATTTTTAGAAGGAAGTAGAAAGGAGTTGGCTACCAAACCAGAGTTTGGGCATTTGGAGCCGTCTGTATAGATTTTTAGATGCTCAGCATACTTATTATCTATGAGTGAGAGAGCTTCTGACTTGATGAGTTGTGGCAAGTCAGTTTTCGTTATTTTATTAGAGAGTGATAGGTCAACATCAATGGGTCCAAGCGTCCAGGGGGGGGTCTTGGAGGGCCAGAGGTCTGCTACAGGTACCTTGTCGAGGCCAGCATCTTTAACAAGGGTCCTAATACTCGCACCAAATGGTAGGGCGACGTGCTTACGCTTAAGTGTTTTCCCCTTGATGAAGGTGCCAGTCCCAACAAGTTTGTTTACAGGGTTTGAGCCATGCCGAGACTTAGCCCTGGCTCAGAAGTTATGGGACTGTTGTTTTCGGCGCAAGTCAAGGGGTAACATACCGGCCTCCTCTTCAAGCAGTGCACCCGGTGTACAGTTTAGGGCTCTCAGAGCTATCCTAAGGGCCTTATGTTGAATGGCATCAATCATTTTTAGGGCGTTTGGCTTTGCACATGCATAGATCTGGGCTCCATAATCTAGCTTTGGACGTATAAGGGACTTATTGAGAGTTAAGAGGCTATTTTTATCTGATCCGAAACCTGTGCCTCTTAACATTCTCATTAAGTTTAGGTCCCTTTCGCACCTTTCTGCCAAATATTTGAAGTGGTGAGTAAAGGTTAACTGTTTATCTAGGTACATACCTAGAAATTTCACAACTTTTTCAAAACTAATTTTGGTGCCGCCTAAATTTAAGTCCAAAGAGTGCTGAATTTGATCGCCAAATAATACTCCTACTGTTTTGGTTGGAGAAATTTTAAATCCCCATTCAATAGACCATTTCCATATGGAGTCTAAGCCTGCTTGAGCCCTCTTCTGCAGGCGTAACATGTTAGACCCCTTTAACCAAGTGCCTGAGTCGTCGGCAAACTGGGAGATAACCATTTCTGAGTCTTTTACGGCATCAGGTAGGCCGTTAACGATGAGGGAGAACAGAGTTGGGGTTATTACGGACCCCTGGGGGGTGCCGCATTCAGTTATGGTTACCTACTTCAATTAGAGAAATGCTAAATGCTTGAAATGCACTATGTGACCTCGTGACCTCGTTTTTGACCCGGCATGACCCATATTCGAACTTGACCTACATATCATCTAGACACAACTTCTGACCAAATAAGGTGAAGATCAGATGAAAACTACTTCAATTTGAGAGCGGACACCATGCTAAATGCTTGAAATGCACTAAGTAAACTCGTGACCTATTTTTTGACCCGGCATGACCCATATTTTAACTTGACCTACATATCATCTAGACACAACTTCTGACCAAATTTGGTGAAGATCGGGTGTAAACTACTTCAAGTAGAGAGCGTACACCATGCTTACACCTTGAAATGCACTAAGTGACCCCGTGACCTAGTTTTTGACCCGGCCTGACCCATATTAAAACTTGACCTAGATATTGTCTAGACACAACTTCTGACCAAGTTTGGTGAAGATCGGATGAAAACTATTTGAATTAGAGAGCGGACACTGCTGTTGACGCCGCCCGCCCACCGCCCGCCAAGGGTGAAACTATAATACGTCCCGTTTTTTAAAAACGGGCGTATAAAAATGCCTGTATTATTTTTATTTTATTTTTCATGAACCTCACCATTCTTGCCTCAAATCTGAACATTAATTTAAATACATGCATACACATGTAGGCTTACCATTCAACAATTCATGAACAACTTTATTGGACCCAACAAACACTGTTGGCTTGTTCAGAAATCTCGTCAGAAAAACACGAGACTTGTTGTCCACCATATGTTTCATCAGGAATTTGACAGGATCCTTGTAGAATTCATAAGACTTGTCGCCAAGCAACGGAAGACCTGCAGTGCCTGGAGCACTCTTGGCCATCTTGAGTCCCAAATAACCTTGTTGACATCTATCTCAAAGACATATGGACCATTTCTACAAACAAAACCAAGTTTGACATAGAATTTCTTTTTATGTTGTTCAATTTAATGTTATCCTTTCCCACTTGGTAGCAAAGTGAAAATGGCTAAACTCGCAGTCTGTTCAGGTTTAATGCTGTTTGCTGCTCATAAATATCTAAGGGTTGGAAATGAAGTCTTTAAAACTTGAAACTAATAAGAAAGGTCTTCATTAAATTTAACTTTCTGAAGGACTACAAATGCGTAAAAATACATATCATAATGGTAAAAGAGGGGTGTTGGAAGCAAATTGACATTGGGGCAGCGGAGGGGTGGGTATGGAAGGGTGTATCCCCCTCCTGTTGGTGGTGGTCCGGGGGCCTCACACTGAAAAATTCTCACATTTATTATCAAATGGCGCATTCTGGTGCGTTTTTATGCCTGATACCTGACCTTCTACAAGTCTATTGTAGACATATTCTGAATGACAAAAGTTGTGACAGACAGACAAACGACGGAGAAGTGATCTCTATATGTTGCAGTTTGTACTTTGTAGCAGGCGACACAACGATAGGGATCATGTGGGTTGAGAGAACATTCTTCGGGATTTTTTTCCCGAAATTCCGTTTTGGAAATTTGAAATATGTTGGTTTGTTTGGAGAAGACATATTGAAATGACACACAAAAGTGGTAAAAACATTAAATAAGTTTTTTTTTAATAATTATCGATTTACTTTGAGTTATTACAATTAATTCAGGTATCTTGAGGTATCTTTAATTTTGTGATAATTAAGGACTATTGGATATCGGCACATTTGTTTCATGTCATATTTTCCTTTATATTAATAAAAAGAAACAAAGGCTTAGATCATACCGACAATTAAAGATTCCCAGGTTTAATTACTCAAGAATAAAGGGATTATCGTTATAAAAGAGACCGATCAATTAACAACATAATTGACAGGTACATTACCGCGGGCGGGTGATGACAATCAACAATACACTTGTTATAACCGCTAAAGCATGATTACCTTGCTTCGTGGTAAAGATATTTTCAAATATACGAGTATTGAAATGAAAAAAAAAATGAAAAAAATGGTCTTTGCCGAAATTTCATTTTTGCCGAAAAGATTGGGGCTGCGGCCGCCGCCCCAGCTCCGACGCCTCTGTAAAGGGTTTAACTTAAATATTAGCCTCCATTGCATCTTAAGCCATAGACTTGATGAAACGCTCTCAAGTCCTGGTATAATCAGTAATTGATGTCTTTGAGGACGGTTTAAAGAAAGCTTTCACAGTGGGGTTTCAACCGCTGACCTCACTTAGCAGTAACCATATTCATTACGCCACAGTGACCCACTGTTTATGAATATTGTTTTAACAGTCATTGTGGAAATGAATGTATACCCAACTTTTTGCAATAAGTGAAACTAAACGATATATACATCAATACGTGATCTTTTATTAACAAGGCCTAGATCAGTGTTAACAAGTCACAAACGCATGATTTTAGGTCACAACTTCTAATAATTAACTTACTCTAACTGACTTGGGCTTAAGTTTACTGGTAAGTCAACAAAAATAACCTTATTTACCGGCATCCTTACCAGTCATAATGTAAAGTGTTCCATAAATATATATCGGCCCTTATTCATATTTATTGGCATCTTTCAAGGACCGATGGACTTTCACAGAGAACGCCTTGATTAATCCTTATAAAATTGGGCCGTGCTCTGTGAAAAGAGGGTTTAATGCAACTTTTTTAATATTTTTAGTTTGAATAAAGTCTCTTCTTAGCAAAAGTCCAGTTGAGGCGGAAAGTGTCATCCCTGATTAGCCTGTGCCGACTGCAAAGGCTAATCTGGGATGACGCTTTACGCACATGCATTAAAGCCCCTTTTCCCAGAGCACAGCTCAATTGTATTTGATAAGATTCAGCTCAAACTTGGTTAAAACTGGAATTCTTAACACAAAAATACCTCTATCTTAATAATCATATTTGACCAAATTCAGTCACTTTTCTTCCAAAATAAAGCATATGTTAAGAGAATAATTTTAAAGCAATTATAGGGGGAAATACATACCATCTGATCAAATAAATGGATCAGATTTTTTATCCCCAAACTGGCCTTTAAACATCACTGTCTCCTGTGTACTGGCACCCTTCTGTGGTCACAGTGCACCAATCCCTGGCACCCTGCTGTGGTCACAGCGTAGTAAACCCTGACACCCTGCTGTGGTAACAGTGTAGCAAACCCTGACACCCTGATGTGGTCACAGTGCAGCAAATCCTGAGATCTTTCTGCGGTCAAAAATGCAGAAACACTGATTGACTGAGATCAATACACTGCTAAAATTGAATCAGTGAACTCAACCATTCGTTAGTCAGCTGAGAGATAATATGGCATATATAAATAAAGATTTTTTGGCGGACCCCATGGAAATGTCAGACATTCGATCCTCCTTAAATCAGGCTTTTTAAGGTAGATGTTTACAGATTTTTGTATATTTTAAAAAAAGGTATTAAATATGTCTACTGACAAACAAATAATGTTCTTAATAGTCCTATCATTTATGAAAGCAATAAAAGCGTATCATTTGAACCTGGAACCCAATGTGCTACAACTGTGACAAGCACATACTTATTTGATTAGTGAAAAATAAGCGCTATCTTATTACTCAGTATATTTTCCAAATTATCGAGGAACAGCTTTACAATTTATTATTTTCCCATTTCAAATTTAAAGGTTATAAATAAATGAAGATTATAAACATTTGTCTTAGGATGTGTTATAATTTTTATTAAAATAATGTGTACATAATTTTTGAATGCATGAAAATTATTTTGAAAATCATCCAACATTTTTGAAGGTTTTTTTTGCAATTTCGTCAATTTACCAAAACGTGAAAAGGTCCCTTAAAGAAGAGTGTTTACGGTACATGGGGACTATCCACAATAGCTCACCTTAGAAGGAATTAAGGTGAGCAGAAAATAAGTATTATTCAGAACTTCAATTTGAAGTTCGTTTACAAAATAAAATAATAAAAAATAATGAATTTCAATGATACGCTTACAGGCTGTACATAAAACAATGTAAACTCTGGTTCTTTAAGATTTGATTTCCAATAACTGGAAACTACATACCGGGTAGTTTTTATATCTTAACACTAACAGATACGTAGATAACAGTTATCTACGTCTCTAATCTGATTCTGTGGCTGTTAAAACATACCCTCAATATCCGGGTAATTTATTCATGTCATAACCAATGTATTTTTGATACGAACAATTGATTCGTCAATTTACAAAAGGTTAACAAACACTTAACGACAGGTGTTATTGCTATGGTATAGTGCCAGAAAGGCCGTTTACCAAAAAGGCCTTCCCAAAAAGGCCTCATGGTATACCAGAAAGACCATACAATATTTTGTATTATCATTGAATAGTTATGCTGAATATAATTATCAGATCTATACAATAGTCATAACTTGTTTATTAGTCTACTTAAAAACCGTTAATTTTATAATCAAAGTCGGCAAAAATATCGCGAATTATCGCATACAGTATGAATTATTCGTTAGTCACAGTATTTTTCGTTGAGTAATAGATGTTTCAGTTTTTTAATTAAAAGCCGTTAATTTTGTAATCAAAGTCGGCATAATTATCGCCAATTAGCACGTAGGAATAATCCGTTTAAGAACATTTTAATTTTCTCTGAACTCTCTGTTTGCATCTAAAAGTGTAACAAATGAGTAATGAAGGTGTTGTAAACTTACCTGTCGGGCAAATATGTATAAGATCCAGAATTATTGAGAAATATATAACCCGTTCATGTGTCAAAGTTGTCTATAATAGTTGCTTTGTTTTATTCGTTATCTTGGAAAGTACACCAGACTTTATTTGGCGTTTGAAATATAGTGTTTTTAAATCGTGTAAATTATACGAATTTCTTCACGAGTGTTAATTTATTGTGTGTTGATATTGTGTTGTGTGAGTGTTGTGGTATGAGCATTGTTATAATCGTATAACATAGTCAATGTCGTCAAAAAGTAGCATACACAATAATTAGTGTATGTAACGCTATTCTTGATTACTATGTTAAACAATAAAATAAATAAATAAAATAAATTATACGCATATGGATTAGTGACTGCTAAAAGACAAATATTTAATATATTTAACATATATAATTAAGTACATAATATATCATTATATAATATTAGTTTCCTCTTAAACTATTTTTTGGCAATTTTTTAAATATAAGAAGTTGAAAGAATTTGCATGTACAAAAAAACTCGCTAATCAGACCGGGTATCCAAGTGTCAAGGGTCATTCGCAGTTTGTGGCATCTGTTTTGATAACGGATTAGTAGAACGCCCACATATTGTGTAAAATGACACTTATTGGCACCTATTGATAATTACTTGCGCATTTTAAAATAGTTTCTTAACTTTTAACGATATAAAACTAGCTACATTAAATTCGGAAGACTTAAACCGAAATAAATAAAAATGCTTTATTCTATGTGATATTATTAAAAATTATAACAGATTGTCTATATTATTACGCATTTCATTATCATTAAAAAATATATTAAGCAAAGTTTTATAATGTCTTTTTTATTAGCCGACTGCATTAGAATGTCAGATTTATATAATGTTGGCCACCTTTGAAAATATAGTTTAAAATGTTCCTTTCTAATTTCTCTATATAGAGGACAAACAGGTAAAAAGTGACACTCGTTTTCTATAGCGTGTCCGTTGCAAAACTTACATTTTCTATTTTCGCGTAGTATCTTATTATAACGACCGCTGTCGATCTCTAATTTATGCGACAAGTATGAGGCGAAACAATGCACCACCTCAGAGTTCCCGGCCAAGGTCGGTCAAGTGTACGGTGTTGTGCTGGAGTAATGCACGTGTACCGGTATATTGTTTAAATTCTGTTGTATTTTGGCACGTTCACTGTATATTCTACGAATTTTTTGTAAATGTATTTTTTGTAATAAAGAAAATAAAAAAAAGTTCATACATGTTTTATGTCGTACTCCTTTTTAATTTAATAGAAAATGGAATTGACATGTTAAACAATATTATTATGTAATTGAAATTTATTGAAATTATGTATATTTTGTAATAAAGAAAATAAAAAAAAACTTCATACATGTTTTATGTCGTACTCCATTTTCAATTAATTGAAATTATGTATATTTTGTAATAAAGAAAATAAAAAACTTCATACATGTTTTATGTCGTACGCCATTTGATTTAATGAAAAATAGAATTCACATGTTTAACAATATTATTATGTTATTATGTTGTATTTTGTCAGTGTGACTGTATAACGTCTGTAAATGTTTGCTTGTAACTGTATATTTTGTTATATAAATTGTTTGATTGTGCTTGTACATTGACTGTATATATCGTAAATGTATATTTAAACATAAACAACAAATAAAGAAAATAATTAACTTCATACCTGTTTTATGACTTATTCCATTTTGATTTATGTGTATTTGTTTGTAAACAAAATTTGAAACCTATAATAACAATAATTGCTTTAAGGCCTTTTTGGTTCATTTTTTGGCCTTTTTGGTACGCTTTGGGGCCTTTTTGGTAAGGCCTTTTTGGTATTCGGCCTTTTTGGTATGCGGCCTTTTTGGTTTTCGGCCTTTCTGGACCTAAACCATTGCTATTTATAGTTTATAATGGAATCCCGGACAATCGCTCCCACGGATAATCGCTCCTACGCTAATTTTGACAAGGCGGACAGTCGCTCCTACGTGTGTTTGACAACCCGGACAGACGCTCCTACATTATTTTGACAACCCGGAGAGTCGTTCCAATATTATTTTGACAACCCGGACCATTGTTCCTACGTAATTCCTATCAGGGATATTATTTTATAAATTACGTTTATTGGAATAATTACCGATTTTGCGAATTGAATAAAATATAAAAACAGCATAAGAGGTTGAAATGTTGGTCTTTATTTAACTTGTTTATATAATATTATGCACACGGATGTACAGAAAGGAAATATGCACATATTAACATTTATATTATACATATAGATTGAGACACAATGAAATATGCAAAACAAAACACATAAAGACGAAAAGAAACACATATGTATATTTATACACACGGCTGGATATATAAAAGTCAATAATGGTTATTCTCAACATATCCTAGTGCCCGAGACGAATTCGATGTCAAACACCCGCAAGGCCGTCCAACATGCCACATATGTAACGAATTTCTTCATCCTCCTTAATTGTAGATACTTGCAAGCCCCTCAGTCAAGAAACTGTAACCTATAGTTATAAATTAATTTAAATCACATTGATCTGCTCATGTTGAATCGGCTTAATTACTGTTAACAATTTAGGTAAATTTAATTTTCGGCTTATTAACTATAGGTGTTAACCTTTGATCGGCGGTTACTATGTTTTAATGTTTCGCATCTAACTTTATATTGCCGTGGTGTTGAAATAATGAAGGAGCGACTCTCCGGGTTGTCAAAAGAATGTAGGAGTGATTGTCCAGGTTGTTAAAATAATGTAGGAGCGTCTGTCCGGGTTGTCAAACCAACGTAGGAGCGAATGTCCGCCTTGTCAAAATTAGCGTAGGACCGGTTGTCCGTGGGAGCGATTGGTATTATTGACAATGTATTTAAATGAAGAGACTCCTCTTCACTGGTTAAATTATAAGTTTTATATACTTGATCTTGTTAAATGTGCATTATTTGAATCTAATAAATCAAACACACAGATTCTGAATAAGCAATACTAGTTGATTACATGAACCAACGATTTATCGATCCCTGTTTATTGATATATGTTTTGTCAGACTCGACAAGTTCAACCGCAATATTATAAATCCATATACAGTACATCTCTTAGAAATAACGATAATCTCATTGAAGCAATGTTTTCTTGTCTAGATACAGCATTTCATACAAATATTGACAAAAAATCTAATTAAAACAAAAGCATATTACTCGCTGTCGAAACAGACGCGGTGTCAACAAGGATGTCACAATTTTCTGACGCGGTCTTTGCAAAACAGTGAGACAGATGGCAGAGCTTGATTAAACATTTTCAATGTGGCACATTCCAAAACGGTGACGAAAATATAAATTGTATGTCTGTTATCCAATGTTATTTTCAAATGTATACTTGTAATATATCAGAAACAAGATGACCGTGAATTATTTGTATGAATATTAATGCGGTTTACTATAAATGCCGTCAACTTGCCTACGTCATACGCTCATATATACAATCTCTTCAAATACGCAAAGACATGTTTTAATTCAGTTTAAATTTCTGTCATTAAAGAATGATTTCAAAGGAATTTCAGCGACATTTGTTTAAAATGTCGTCTAATAATACTATACAATAAACATCTTTTATTCATTTGCAACTCTTGAAAACTCAGAAAACAGTGTTTTTTTTAGAAATCAATATACACTATGAAAGACAGTCCGTAGGCAACACTGAACAGAACAGAAGGTTTATTCGTATGACTTGAACAAGTCTAGTTCATCGTTATACATACAAAACTGATAATATATAAGCAAGAACCACGTGCATAGCAATGCGAAAGTGACAAAAATAGTATATAAAATGTGTTAGGCCAGTATATTACTCAACGTTTGCATTTAATGTCTCAGTTCTCATTGTAAAAGCATTTTTCAATATTTCGGGAAATTCTTTAGAAATTTAGTGTTGGTATTTGTTAATAAATGTATGCATACTAGGTCGGTTAAAATAGAATTTGTCGATATATAGTTTTCTAATATTGGTATAAAGAGGACATACAATGACAATATGATACTCGTCCTCGATATCATTTGAGCTACATATACTACATCTACGTTCGTTTTTAGGAATACAAGTACTTTATGTTTCCCACAACACTTACACTTGTTATAATTTCTCATTTTTTTAATCGACGGATTGAGTCAAAATTCGGGATAAACGTCTAAAACAAAACAACAGCATATTTTAAAAGCTCCTATAAACTTATATTTAAAACCATCAACAGCTGTGCAGTCCGCGAGGGGTAACCAAGGACGACACTTTTTCCGGCTTAACTGGATTTTTGCAAAGAAGAGACATACTCTAAGCGAAGAATACCATACAAGCGGAAAGTGTTGTCCCTAAGTAGCCTGTGCGGGCTGCACAGGCTAATCTGGGACGACACTTTACGCACAAATGAAATCCCGTTTTCACAGAGCATTGCCCATTATTTTACCATAATGAAGATAATGCTTTTCATTGCGGCAACAAATAAATTTAATTGTTAAATGTTCCGGTGCGCACACCCTTTTAAGTAATACAATTTTAAACTCAAAGAAATTTCAACAAAAAATTGGTTAGATTTTTAATTGATGTCGGTAATTTATTGTTAAGGTTTGGTGATTTTATCAGGTCGATCTGGCAGGCAGGAGATCTGTCCGAAGGCAAACAAGCTCAAGAAAAAAACTCGTTTGTAGATGTATTAGTTTAGATGTCTGTATATCTTTACCGATCCCATCATTTATATAATTCCCTACGGCATTTAATGTAGAAAAGTATGTTTAAAATAACTTCATAGAACACTGTAGATTTTTATTAGCATATACTCTTTATTACACAAATACAATTATGAATTTAACTCGTTTGAAGATATGTATGACAAATATTAATTATAAATATTTATGAATTTGTTCATTTTAAAATTAATTTATACATACAATGCTATAAACGATACATATTCAGATACTTAACAATTTAAATTAAAACCCCGCCATATTTTCCCTATTAAAAACAACATTTTCCCTGTTAAAACCATATTAGCATCTGCATGATAAAAGTATACTAATTTATATATTGTCTGTGCTCGTATGTCAAATATAAACTGACCACGTCGCAAGCTTAACCCATTTTTGCCTTGTGGACTCTCACATCCTTCTAAATTGTAATCTTTTGTCAAATGGTTATTTTTATTATTTACAAGATCTCAACTTTATGCGGAAAGCAAAATGCACCCAAGCCGCGTTTGACACTTCTTCACACAAGTGCATTAGAGCATTAAACAAATAAACGCATAATCAGACGGTTCTCATCTTGATAGGTAGTCATCAATTAACGCAATCTGTCAAAATGCATTATAATTACACAGTTTATTGCAGTTTTTATCAGGCAGGTCAAACTAATTATAGAAATTAAGTCGGTCAGTGCGAGCACAAAAATAGCTCTCATGCGTATTGGCCAACAAAGTCACTTGACTACTTTAAACTCATCCGATTGGCTTACGCATCATTGTTTTGTTAGCGATGTAGACGTAAAAACAAGGCGAAGCGACTGTCAGCAACCTTTCAACATTTTCTTCTCATATCTCATCTTAGTTAACGTTTAAGTTTAGGGATTTTATCGAAAAAAGGAAAACAACTAACCAGCGTTATTAAACCAGCAATTTTTAGGCAATTTGAAAAAGGTTAACTGGGAAAAAAAAACGAAAAGGACGTCACCCAGTTGATATTCTGTCAACAACAAAGAGACGCCATCTTTGAAATATTTTTTCGGAGGATAACAGGACGGGACGTAAGCTTGTATGTCGTTATTACATTTGTATTTCTTGAAGATTAACTATCATTCTATACTAAACCGTATCTTTTGTTTGATATTATCATCAGCATGTCTTACGGTATGTGCGGAAACGAATTCTGCAATTTTTGGCCAGGTTCTTTTAATGCCCGAGGATGGGGACAACTTTTCTTTTATAAAACAGATAGGAGGGATAAAATACCAAACATTATTTTGTGGGTAACGTGAAGGTATATCAGCAGGCCTCTCATTCATTGACCCCATAAGGTTTAGATTTCTCAAAGGTTGATATTGCCTTTTTGGGAAGCAATAATGTATTCTTTATTCAAAATAAGAACCAGTGTGTGCCTCTGTCGAGATAATGTCAAATGATGAGCACTAGCTTTTAAATTTGTGTTTACAGTCCGACGAGTCCTGGTGAAAGTCTAGTCATTGTTCATTCGAAGTAATGACTTGGTCAGGCAACATGAAGCCTAGGGAAACAGGGAGACGCGCCGGTAGAAGGCGAACCAGCAGCGGGAGCTCAAGGGGTTCACCCTCGCCAAAACTGTTGGAGGAGCGGTAGGCATTTCACCTTTGATGTTTGATGAATCATTGATGACATGACTTAGACCAATTTGTTCTTGAAATAGGGAAATTAGAGTAATGTTTTTTTAGCATTACCCACATTCTTCACATTTTCATTGATTTGTTTTATGTCACCTTTTGTAGAAGTCAGGATATAGCAGTCAAACTATGTGGATGTGTTTTGTGTCCGTCTGTCGATACCTGTCTTTGTCAGATATTGACGGGTTTCAAAATAACTGCACACATGTAAAACATGTAACGCGTTACACCCCTTTCTCTACCTTAAAGATCAAAGTCACACATAAAAGTCAAAGATTAATTAGTTCATTAGCTTGTTCAGACTGTAACTTTGTCATGCATCAATCACGCAATTTGTCATAAAGCAAATCTGAGGCAGTGCCCCAGATAATTATTTGGGAAATAGGGTTTTCACCCATTGATTTTGAAAAATAGGGTGATTTCATTCTTGAAATAGGGTAAACTTAGTTATATAATTGCATACCTTATAATCATTTCTGCTTTTCATCTGTTGAAGCTGCATACTTGTATTGATTCAATAAAACTGTAAACAATTATAATTAACTTTAATAAACAGATGTTTCATAACATCTTTTACCCTTGAAACATTCCATAATATAAACTTTAAACTTAAAAAGAATGTTAACACGAATGATTCGGCATTTATTGGCTCTTGCTTTCTTGGTTCAAAAAGTTTGTGATCGACTGATATTTTGGCGCAACAATCGCGGACGTCTTTCGACCTCTCTTAGACATTTTTATTTCGCATTGTAGTAGAAACTGAAAGAACAGACGCTTTACAAATACATGCACAATGAGCGACGGATTAAATCAGATTGAAAACGCATGTATGTTGTCGTAAACGCTGTAATTAAGTTATGAACTCTAGTCCACAGAGCGTTTAAATAACTTTGACTGATTTCCTGCTCCGTCATCCAGGCGCTTTCTGAATAAAAGCGTCGCCGCGTTTCGAAAATAATTCCAAAGAGAAAATACCGAAAATGAGCAAAGCATTTTCGATCGAAGCTATTGTACGCATCAAATTTGACGAATTTGCGTAAAAGTCAAATTGGTTGCGTTTTCAATACGCATGATATTGTATTTCTTTGCGTTTTTAAACATTTTAATAGGGTGAAAGACGCAGATACGCAGCTTATCTGGGGCACTGTCTGAGGGTAATGTTCTTAAAGGCCACATGACTTGTTTTTAATCAGCAACTAGATAAAGTTGTTGCTGTGTATTTTATAGAGAAAATCTTTGGTCTATAACAGATGCAGTCCAGTAGAGGGTACAGAATTACCATTTTTTGCAAGACCTATGTTGTCAACATTGAGGGTCTCTCCTCCACCCAGGCCTGCTGATGCGACCTGTTCAAGGTCACCATCCCCTGAAGGGAACGCATACGCTGGGGCCAAGTTCCATGACCCCCCTTCACCAGAGTTCCTTCCAAAGCCCCCATCACACTGGTTTTGTTTCACTGCAGCCCCTGAACAGCCTGTGAGCGGCTGTAGTGACATATCGAGTCAGTTGAAAATGCTGCTCAAGGTGGCGCCACCAACAATGTAGGAAGTGGTTATTTTGTTGATGGACTAGATAACAAATTGAAATCATTCCACATTTCATTATTCATTTTTCATTGATAAAACATTGTAGAGCGATTCTCATGAGTCAGTATTAATTTCATAGCCATTACAGATATCATGAGTCTTGTTATGCATTCATTTCACATTGTCATGTATTTCATTCATTAAGTGATATTTCACTGTTCCTATTAAATATTTTCTTTCTTTCCATGCAGATTGTAAAGTTTGAACTAAAATGGGACAAGAAAAAGCAATCCACAATAAACAGAACAAGGCAGATTTTTAATTTGCAAAATATTGTTTTTGAATTTATTCACTTGAAATTACAGAGTAAATTTGTGTTATGTTTTCATTTTTTAAGTAAATACAACTGAGTAGATTTGTGTAATGTTACAATCCTCTTTTTAATGCCACTGATTGTTTATATTCATCTTTATATTTAAAGGAAAAGAAAGTTTTAACTTAATTTTATGCATGTTTTAGACCTTGCCACATTTTTTGGCCTTCCATTTTAGTTTAAACTATTTTATTTCTTTCACATTTCACTTCTTGCTGACCCCTTGTGATGAATTCTATTGTACGCAATTTTATTGTTAAACTCTTTCACGGGCTGAAATATCGGTGACGGTAAAAGCGATTCTTTCACCTCGCGATGTGCAATATTGTTTGTACAGAAATCGTCAAATATTTGTATATTCAAATATTTTTTATGTTTAGATTTTTAATATTTTAAACATGAAACTCTGTTTTTAGTATGGTGCATTTATTTGAGAAATGTCAGTGATGACATTTGTTTACAGAGGGTATTTGTTAAGTTGATGCTAAAGAAATTACGAAATCTGGGTTGATATATAGTTGATTTTTGTTATAATATTTTTTTTTTGTGTGCTAATGCAGCAATTGTGCCAGATGTTGTCAGGTGATCAGATGATCTCAACTGTTGTTATGTGTGGAAAATAATGTTAAGATGAAGAGCTTGTGTGCAACATCATTTGACATCTACTTGATTATTTATTACTTAACATAAAGTGTGCTTTACTTTTTGAAGGGGTTGGGAAATTAAATTTAACTAAGGTTTCATTTTATCTTACAAATTTGATGTTGCACAATGTTTGGGTAATGTGCTGGGAAAAAAGCAAGGAAATGGTCTTTGTTAACCTTACAGTTGGTTTTATTCTATTATCTGTGTATTTTGTGCTTTATGTAGATATTATATTTCTATTTTTCAGGAATTTCGGTGTAATTGTCTTTGATTTTGTTAAGAAAGCGTCTTTTGAGGGAAAACTTTTATAAATTGTGTAGGGAACTTTAAACATAGGGATTAGATTAAAAACTTTGAAATTTAAATAACAGCAAAGCAATGACTGAAAATTCCTGGAACAGAATGTTTATGCAAGCTGAAGTTACAATAAATTGAATAAAATGCACGAAATGTTTTGGATAACTATTTCCTTCATTTTATATGTTCATTTATTATAATTCTTAGAATGAATAACTGAGGTAAATTATTACTTACCATCTGATATTGATTCTCTGTTTTGAAACTTGGTCGGAAAAATACATATCAAAGTCTGACACATGTGCTGATCTGAAATGATTTCTTTGACTGATTAATTTATAATATTTGGATTTTGTTTTTAAAATCAAGGCTTAACATATATTTTTTTAACAACTTCCACATGTATAATTATAACAGCTATTTAAAATTGATTTACCATGTTGAAATTATTCATTTACCAATGAATTTGATTAAACAATCCCTCACAGATATTTAAGACACAAATATCTTTTGTCCAAGCCTTGATTTGTTCTTGGTATCTTCAGCTTGACTATTTTGTTATAGATTTATTTTGTATCTAAAATTGTGATATGATTTTAATGCATATGACAGTTCTAGTTTTGATTGCATGTTCAAATTGTACAAAACAACATATTTTGGTCTAACGTGATAAATGCTTGAGTATTTGTTAATCTTATGAAAAAAAGTACATAACAGTGTTAACATAAGTTCTAGAGACAAACCAAGTCTAAACATGTTCCATAAGATTTTATTTAAGATTCTTACATACCTTGTCAGACCATTGTTAAGAACTCTTTTTGTACTGTTGTCATATTTGTATTGTATTGTCTCGGTGCAGCATTGTTACTTACCCACAGCTGTGTGTGAATGATTCGAACACTACCCTATACTCCAAGGCTGGTTTGTTGAAAAGGACTTGAATCCACGGATACAGCCAGCTTGGGTCCATTGAATACTCGCTAACCCTGACATGATGTTAGTGGCATCTAGCCGCTACCCACCGAGCTGTGGAAGTTTGAACGATGTCTTTCATAGGGTATGCTGCCAAGAGTTGTGTTCATTCATCATTTGTGCATTTGAACTGTCCTCTTTGTAGAATGCGGCCATATTTACTACGACAAAATGTGTTTTGTCTTCAGGGATGTAATATTCACCACGAGACTTTGTAGGAATAAACGTTCTTATCAGGGATTATTTTGTGAATCCAGAATTTGGTGTCAAACACCTATGGAATGCTAGAGCATTTTTGGAAATGGAACTCTTTATCTAGCACGAGCGAATGATGTCACTATTTGGATATAATTGGAGATGTAAATAATCTCGGAAAAGTGTTTCACGAAAGGCTTAAATATGGATTGTTCAGCGAGGTTACATAACACAGACGTGTTTACTCCTTCAGTGATGTCTTTATCGACCAATTTGCATTGATCTCAGTTATGGAAATGAACTGTATCGACAGCCTGCTTGCTTGCCAGTTAAGTAGAGCTTAACTTATCCACCCGTGCAAATTACGAAGAATCAAAGTGTGAAGCAACGTTATTGTTCAGATAGACAAACGAGTCTCATGAGAAAAAAGGTGAATAAAATACGGATTATATGAACGGATGCGAAATGTTTATTGTGGAAAATTTCAGAACGATGAACAGTGTTATTGCTATTGTGCAAGTCCTTAATGTGATAAAGCAGAGTTTCAAAACAATACATGTTTTGTACAGACGGGAAAAAATCACTTCTACCGACCCGTGGATACTTCAGCCCAGGGATTCATCACAACGCGTCAGCGTCCTATCGTCGACCTCTCCGACCTCTCTCTTCCGACAGCCAGAACCTCCTTCTACCTTTCTTCTATCAGGGCCCTCTTCAGGGCCCGCCAATACTTCGAAAGAAGTATCTTGAAATTGTCACTTGCACTGTTGATTCAGTGCCCCGCCATCATGCTTGGCATGTGGTGGAAACCGTGTTTGTTGTTAATCTCCCCCGGCCCTTTGTTAAATTATAAAATTAAGCCTTCAAGCCAAGAACATGCCCAACAACCCGGGGCTGGGAAATGATTTTTTTGACTACTTTAATTATTTTATGCCCCCCTTCGAATAAGAGGGGTATATTGTTTTGCACATGTCGATCGGTCCGTCCACCAGATGGTTTCCGGATGATAACTCAAGAACGCTTAGGCCTAGGATCATGAAACTTCATAGGTACATTGATCATGACTGGCAGATGACCCCTATTGATTTTCAGGTCAAAGGTCACAGTGATTCAAAATAGTAAAATGGTTTCCGGGTGATACCGTATTTTACCATGCATAGCGCGCAGTTTTTTACTTTCAAATTTCAAAATAAAAATTCAGTGCGCGTAATACATTGACACAACGCTTTCCTGGTTGCTAAATTGCAAAAAAAATCAATTTCGTAATCGTAAATGTTTACAATTGCCGCCATTTTTTATTGCAGAAAACTACACCCTATAATGTGATAGACTGAAGGGGCCGTTGGCGAAACAACAAAAGCGGAAAAGGGTAGGGATGAACGGGGTGGTGACATTTTTGACAAAAATTAAAAGATGAAAAATGTCTTTGTTGGTGTTTTCACACTTCTTCATTGATTATTTAAAAAAAATCGAGGTATATCGATTCCCCGCGTCGTCGCGGTATTGTTTGTTAAAGTTTTTGTTGTCATGAAAACTCGTTGACTTACAACGCAAAACGTCTTATATGAACTGACGCTTATTATTTCAATCATATTTTTCAACTTCGCTTTTGCTTTAATTTGATAATTTGATCCAAAGTTTAATGTTAGCAATTCCGAAAATTTGCACTCTATGTGAATTGACAGTTTGACGTCATCAAAGGAAAGCCGCTTCCTGTCTGAAGCAATAAAGCGACAAGTTTCTCGCCGACAAAATTGGCTTCCTTTGTCTAGCAATCAGCAATCAACATGTTTCAATCGTGTGTTTGTGCCTCACTGGCAATCGTCCAATAAAATAATAGCACGTACAAAGCTCCGCCTTCGAACCTTTTGCAGAGAACGGAGGTGGAGTTTAACGGTTAATTGAGCAAGTGTTATACGTAAGTTGAGTTCCGATTTGCGGAAATTTCTCGGCCCTAAGCATTGAAACGACGAATACATTTATCAATGATTTTCCGATCTCTGCATTAATATGCTACCGTGCGAGTATACTACGTAGGTTACAAACCATCAATGAAGATATAGACTCTTTATTTTCTTTCAATAGAGACAAACATGATATTTGACTAATGGCTTTACGCCGATCACGCCAAATGTATGGAATTGAGCGTTCGGGTGTATTGTTTGTCTCACTATAAATACTGATCAACTAGACGCCGTGAAGGCGCGAAATACCGGGTCAAACAGGATTTAATGGGGAGCATCTCTTAATGGGGAAATTTTAAAGTCGCAGACCTGTTTACTTCTACGGATTCGCCGTAGTTACTACGGATTATTTGGCTTAACTACGCACTACGGATTTGTACTGAATAACTACGGATCCATCGATCAAAATGGTCAAATTTCAGTTTTTAATCCTACTTTTGCTTATTTTCGGTCTTAACGGGTAATGTATCAATCATAATCATTTTGGCGCCTACGTAGTAAAAAACGTTGAAATTCAAGCCTCCCGGGAAACGAGTACTGATCGAGCTTGTCGAGTCGTCATCGAACGACAACTGCATTGCATATTGGTTCGCAAATTTAGCCGAATATATACGATTTTACGTTGCTATCCAGTATACACATCTCTCTCTCTATTGCGGAGAATACCGACGATAGTCGATGTATCAGGATTGAGCACGCATGTTTTTACACACGTCCAAGATGGCGGCAAGCAGACGAGAAATTGCGATTAACGGCGAAAATAATAAATACCATTCAAATTAACAACGGATATCATATGGTCATTAGGGAATGATGTAATGCGTGTGTCAATTAACGCAACATACTACGTTTGAGATTTGAAAGAAATATTTATCAGAAATCTGCACAGTGAATGTGCGTCACGGAAACGAGTGTTGGAAAATTGTCTACTCACAAAGTTAAAGCATTTATTATAATAAGATGAGTATCGTTCGAAAATTGAAAGAGACAAACATGATTTGATTTATATGTTAGTGGATCTGTGTATAATCAGATTCATATGCGTATTCTGCTTTATTATGTTTGTTACGCTGTACAGTTTAATGAAATAGCATTGAACTGAGGTTGTCAAGTGCAAAATATTGAAAGGTAAACCAAAGACCTATAGATTCTATAGGTCTTTGGGTAAACAAATAAAATATATTATTGTAACTCCATTTAATATATCATTAACATAATAAGAACACTAAAGGATGTTTGTCATTATTTGTTTGTTTTCCCCTTATGATATTTAATTTAAAAAAATACTGAATTAAATTAATAGCTATTCTTAAAGAGCTTTTGATCAAATGGTATATTTAAGAATCTATAGATTATTGCAATTTTAATATGCATGTGGATGGATATTAACTAAATATTGTCTTCATTGTAAGAAGACATTGTAGCAGCACTTTATAATATAAAATGCTGTCAAACA
The DNA here is from genome assembly GCF_020536995.1 of Dreissena polymorpha. NCBI lineage: Eukaryota > Metazoa > Mollusca > Bivalvia > Myida > Dreissenidae > Dreissena > Dreissena polymorpha. The sequence continues at coordinate 14,686,016 of NC_068368.1, read as the reverse complement.
TGCACTTAAAAACAATTTTAATTCTGTTACTTATAATCATATGTATAATGCTGAATGTCTCCCAATTTCATGGTTTATCGCGCTATTTTTTTCCAATTTCGTGGTTTATTGCGCTAATTTTCCCAAACCAAATGGCACAGGCTGTAACAAATCAAAGCAAAACAATCACTTAACAGATTTAATTATTAGCAACTAGATTCATCTAATGCTTACTGTACCGTTAAACTGATATGTGACCTAGTCATGGTGTTTTTAAGCTCAAAATGATTGAAAAGTTTAAAACTACTGACAACAGCCCAAAACTACTGAGAGATGCCCTCCATACTACTGAGAAGCAATCGGTAGGGTAAACAGGTCTGAAGTCGTTGAAAAATAAAATGGGATCCACGGACGATTTGCGAAAAATTGGACATTGCGATGTTGCGGGTCTGCACAGGTCTGCAGAAGACATCATACTATGTTGTGAGCGGCAGGTAATGAAAGTGTTACACTGTTCAAATGTGAGGAATAGGTAATAGTGGTTCGAATTTAACGCGCAGGGGTCTTGAAAAAACACACTGCGCGGCAATAAGGACATATACGGTGTTCTCGAGAGAATATTTTTAAAAACTGTCGAAAATATAGTGCTATGCAACCCATGCTCCTGATCGTATAAACGCTCCCTACTTTAAATAAAAAAATAAAGCGCCCGAAAAACTTAAATTAAATGATTGCGCAATACAAGAATGGCGGCCAATTTCGGCCAAATTTTCAGGTTTTTGGTCTTGAATTCTTTTTTTTTCTCCATTTTGGCTTTAAAAAATCGCATGCGCGTTATACATGGGAGCGCTATACATGGTAAAATACGGTAACTCAAGAATGCTTAGGCCTAGGATCATGAGAACCTTCAAAGGTACATTAATCATGACTGGCAGATGACCCCTATTGATTTTCAGGTCACTAGGTCAAGGTCACAGTGACTTGAAACAGTAAAATGGTTTCCGGACGATAACTCAAGGATGCTTACGCCTAGAATCATGAAACTTCATAGGTACATTGATCATGACTGGCAGATGACCCCTATTGATTTTCAGGTCACTAGGTCAAAGTCAAGGTCACAGTGACAAAAAACGTATTCACACAATGGCTGCCACTACAACTGACACTCCCTATGGGGGCATGCATGTTTTACAAACAGCCCTTGTTATTGTGAAAGCTTATTTATGTTTCGCAGAAAGCATAATGATTCGGTCTAGAGGTTTTAATGTATTACGCTGAAGCCTGATGCAACTGAATTTGAATGCCCACTACAAGTCGTTCATAATTTATATAAGACGTCAGTCGTGTAACCATGGTAGCAATAAACATTCAAATCCTTAAAATACAGCTTCAATAAGCAAAAACTTTTACAATCTCTGATAACAATTTACGCCCGATACGTACACTAGCATCGAGGTACTATCTCTTGAGCTTAATTTTTCAGACATATCTTATAATTGATACTCTAAGAATCTAGCATAATACTTATTACTAATAATAATACTAAGATTAATAGCATAATCTTAATTATTATTTTATGAAATACGACGAAAAAAGAATGATAATTTAATAAAAATTGATTAAAACACAGATTATGAGTTTGTTGCAAATTTTCTAAAGTTATTGTCAGGTCTATTTTTTTTCCGTAGAGGTAGCGTTTGTAAGCTCAAATTTGATTGGCTGACGGGTTCAACGGCTTATTCTAAAAATAAATGCTTGTCGAGCAGGATTTTTCTGCTGCAGCAGAAACAGTAAATATCTTTTAAAAAGATATATGGCGTTGAGTGTGGTTGGAGTTTATGAAAGGTAAAGAGTTCAATGAATGAGATCAAGGATAGCGAATGTGTTTTTCTGTGCAGTTCGTAGCTGCATCACACGCAGTACGGGATGTTACGCGGAGTTTTGCGGCTTATTTTACATTATTACATATTGCTGGTCATGAACTTACAGATACAAAACAGAAAACCAAAAAAATAATGGAAGTAAAATTAAAATATATGAGTCAACCGGCCACACGCGAAGTATCCGTACATATTTTAAATATTTATACGTGCGTTCTTCGAACAAACCTGTTTTAGTGGTTTGTCGGGCATTGCTATTTGATTCGAGTATTAACAATATCGAGAATCATCGCGCTCATGCTTAATACATTAGTCAATATGGTTGAATAATTCTTGTTAAATAAATAAAATAAAAATATCTATCATGGTATTGTTGAAAACACATTAAGAATCTATTATTCACATACCATAATTATATCTCTTTTTGTAACATCTTTATGGTCTAAAGAAAATTCCAGTTCACCTAGTTCACGCTATAGCGTCTTTATTATATAACGATTGTTTTACTGGCCGCGAACTCCGGTCAGCACATAAGGTAGTCGTGAAGACGCAGCGATGACCCATAGACCTGTATATAAACTCTGACATTCACACACACTAACCGCGAACTAACGAAAGTGTAGAATCTACGCACAAATTTTATTGATGTGAAGAGTTGAGTGTAAAACTGTTCTATCTATCATGCCTTTTCATAAGAGATAAAATTGTTTCATGCTGAACACGCAGTAAAACAGTGTTAGAAAGACGCGGCCATGTTTCCGATGTTCTGGTGGTATTCTCAAATCAGCCAATGGACTAAATGAAGTGCATTCATTCGTGGGTAGCCGCGGGCATTTTTATGAATGTAACCTAAAGGTCACCTAAGGTCAAAAGTGACGTTAAACAGCTTCGCCGAAAAAATGCTACTCGGGCAGGAATTTTGCTGGTCGAGCAGCATCTAGATACTGCTCGAGCAGCAAAAATGCCGCTAGAGCAGTAATTTAATGCTCGAGCAGCATTTAAAGCGGCATTTTAACGTTTGGGGAAATTGACAAAATTGAAAAATGTTGTTTCAGAATCGCAAATTTTCGTTTTAGTTGTGATATTTGTGAGGAAACAGTAATACTGAACATTTACCATGCTGTAAAATAACCATTATATGCATCTTTTGACGATTTAAAAACCTGAAAATTATAAAGCGTTGCAACGCGAAACGAATTAATAATTTGGAGAGTTCTGTTGTTGTCGTTATATTTTGTGAAACTACGAAGATTCCTTATATAAAGTTTAAAATACTTTCGTCATTGTAGGATGGCCGAGTGGTCTAAGCAGGAAACTTTTTACTCCTGGACTCCAGGGGTCAGTGGTTCGAACCCTGCTGAGGGTTACCTTTTTTCTTTTTGTAATTGTATTCTTGATTTTTTACTGGAGCTTTTTATATCCAATGTTTACAATTATCAGTATAAAGCATGTAATGACAAACTTCAAAACATGCCAAAATCTGTGAAAAGGCCCCTTTCAATGCTGCTCGAGCAGTACTCTTCTTCTGCTGCAGCAGAAGTTAAAGTTTCGACCCCTTTGGTGCGCCATAGTTTCGAGTAATGAGCCTGATTTTGCCGTCCGAATAGGTCTAGGGGACGAAAAAAATAGCATTTTTGAACTTTAAACTGATACCTAAAAATGCCGTAGTCACAGCCTTGAATAAATATTCGATAAAATATTCAAACCTGGTTTGACTGCTCGATAAAATACGCAAGTCTTTAATGAAGGATCGATACAATATTCAAACCTTGATTGAGCTTCTATTAAATACGCAATCATTGATTGAAGCCTCGATAAAATAAAACAAACAAACATTGACTGAAACCCCGATAAAGTAAGAAAACCTTGATTAAAGCCTCGATAGAATTCGCAAAACTTGATTGACGACTTGATAAAATACGCCAACATCGATTGCCCCTTCGATAGAATACGCCAATCTTTATTGGAGACTCGATACAATAAATACGCAAACATGTATCGAAGGTTCAATAAAATACACAAACCTTGTTTGACGCCCGATAAAATACGCAACTATTGATTGATAATCGTCGATGTCGATGAAATTAATTAAAACTTAAAAGACAGTTCTAAGTGTTTATATGTTTGTTTTTGCATATGGTTCAAAACTGGCTAGAGTGAGTACTCTCTTTAAACAACGATGAATTATAACATTGGTTTTAATTGGTTTTCTTGGAGTTGTTAAGGGGCGAGATAGCGTACAGTTAAAATGCCTCACGTTCTGAACTATAAATAGAACTACATGGTTGACTCAATCTCTTAAGCTATTTTTGGATTGCCTTATAAGGCTTTGTTAGTAGGATATGCTATTTATAAAATAATGTTCACTTCCGCTATGTATAAATTCAATATTCTGTAATCAAACATGTTAAAACAAAAAAGTAAGTTATATTAAAACAAAAATTATAATTCAGGAATATTTTTCTACCTTACAAAGATTGATTTAAATGTAACGTTTTATGAATAATTATATTTCAGACAAGCTTAGATAACTTCATTACTTTTGTCAATTTAACATGATTGCGAATATAGTGAACGACAATAAATAATAATTTGACTTTAACAAATCATACTTACCTGGTACAGGGAACACCTTGATCAAAAAGGAGGTTTCCCCAGGAAGAGGCCCTTCCATTGCACTTTGGTTGGGCTGACGCCTGCGATAGCCCCAAATGTGGGTTACTCGGGTACGCAATTTATTTGTGTGGGGTCTGCGTTCGCGCTAACCCTGAAAATTATCAGAAATGCGTTATTAAATTGTGAAATGTCACAAAAACAATATATAAATGTTATTAAGTAGTGCGATGGGCATGATTTTTTTTCAGACGCCAAATGTAGTCTAAATTGTATAAACATAGCGCTTTTACGTTTTTTATAACGGCAGTTGGTCATTATGAACACTTAATTGCGGATCTGTGGCTGCAGAGACTAAATGATTTCAACAATAACATTGTGTTAAAGGTTTGAAAGTTTTGTCACCGAAATGTTTGTAACGTTTTTCTGTGAAATGATATTTTAGAAGCATTTTTTGGTTCTCATTAGTATAACTTTGATAACAAGATGATGTTTTTGTCAACAAGCAAATATGTATTTACGCTCTAGAAGTGTTATTGTAGTAAAATCTTCATTAAACTTGATCTGAACATTTTTTCGAATAATGTTTCAGTTGAGTTCAACAATCGTTGTGATTCCTCGAAAACCATTGTCACCAAGGAGCGGGGCAATTAAATTGGAAAGGCTATTGTGATACCTTGTACACTCCTTAGAAGTCACATTTTTAGTCGTTTGTTAGGATATATTATTTCCATTATTATTTAACCATGTAAATAAAATGTCTGCAATGAGTACATCACCACCAACAACAAAGGTTTATTGTGATATACAGGCAACCGGCCCCTGACACAAGTTCTGGAACAAAATTGCATATATACACAAGCATTGGCGCACAAAACATCATCAAACATGAACTGGTTTAGAATTAGCATATTGGGCAAGGTAGTTAAAGATAAGTAGCTACCCTACAACGTAAGTAACTCATTCTGTCTAACTAAAGCAAGGTGCATATACGACGCTAGGTCCTTAATATAAGTTTTATTTTGACTTGACATTAATGTATGAAATTTCATTACATTGTGATTTATACGAAATTTACTCGGAATTAATCGTGCCTTTAAATATTTAAACATTGGACAGATAAGAACAAAGTGATATTCCGTTTCAACTTGTTTTGGATTACAAACTTTACAAATTGTTTCTTGTTTTGGAATATTAGAATACCGGCCCCTTTCTATTTCAAGTTCAAGGTAACCTAATCTAAATTGCGAATAACAATCCCTGTATTTTCGCATGCATAGGATGCCAAGGTACGTACCTTTTATGACTGTACGATGACTTTATATTTTTATACATACTCAGTTTTGGTGAATTGTTAATAGTTTCTCTTCATGATTGGATGTATTGGTCTCTAAGACGTATCGTAAATTCGTTTAAGAAAGTGCTTGAATGTGGAACATAAACGTTGTTCCAAACGTATCTAATTCAAGCCTTCTGAGTTACAATTTGTGAATTAGTGCCCTTACAAGTCTTACGACATTTTGCAGCAAGACTCGATCAAGTCACATTTCAACGGTGCTTTACAAAATAAGAAAGGATGTGTGATTCGCACTGCTTTTCCGTTACTTTATGAATACAAGTATACACGTTTGTCTTAGTTATACAGTTTTTACAAGTCAGTGCGACCTTAAATGTGCACAAAACAAGTTGTTCCCCAATACTTCACATGTAAGAAAACAACGCAACACCTTTGGACCAAACTTTTAATAGTAAACCCATTCTTATCCAGAGTACAGTGGAATCTCGATATGTCAAAGTACAAAACAAGATACCGGTAAATACTTCGAGATAACAGATACTCGAGTCATCCGATTTAGTACATGAGCATTTCTTCAATGAAAGCTCCTTTAGAAGCATTTAGCATGGGTATCAGCCCGTATTAAGCAGTTGTTAAACTTTGAAATTATACTCATTGCTTTATATTTAGAAATAGTATGGATTTCAAATGTTAGAAGAGGCTTAATCTCTATTTCGAGATATTCAATAGTTCGACGAATCCGACTTTGAAATAACGGGAGTCAAATGTTTGCTTAACATGATATATTTGCTTTCGTTACATTTGCACAGACACACTTGTTGATTCCAGGAAGTAGCACAAAATGGTGGACATCCTGACCCGGCCCATTGTGGACATTTACTGGCAGCATCGCTGTGGTCTGAAAATAAAATGAGGAAATTTTATCATGAAGGTTCTACACAAAGAGATCACTTAAAGAGGTGTCATGGGTACCGTCTGATGCAGGACGGCATTTCGTCCGTCTAGCCAGGAAAGAAAGTAAACCCAGCTTGTGGTAAACTTGAGTACTGTTTGAACAAGAGGACAATATGTCACTTAGAATATTATCAGTTTCTGTCAGGTAGAATCTCGTAACCACCCACCAAGAAGAATACTACCACAATAAATTCGAGAATACTTTATAAACTCAAACAAAACAGTAGAGCGATATCGCACGTTTCACGATAACCTATTCAGAGCTTATCTATTTTGAATAAAGGTTTCCGTCTGCTTAGGTTTATAAAGGGAAGTAACGTAACCTTGTGCCAAACGACACAATTTGGACTGTCCTAAATTGAAAGAGGTCGCAGACGACAGATAATTAATAGAATATGGTAACACATATGGTAGGGTAGAAGTCATTGTGATAAAAAGAGAACGTGCTCATCTTGACTCATCCATTTTAGAAACGCATTAACTGACTGTATTTCAAAGTCATTTACTTTATGCCGTGTTTTGGATTCATTAAACCATGATGTCTTTAGGAACAGTAACTTCATTTGTTGATCACTGAATTCCTATTACAATAAATATCATTACCCGGTACGAAACAAGTCCTGGCTTTTACATATCTTCGAAAAGAACACTCGAAAAGGAAATTACTCTTAATGAGCGAGTTCTCCTTCTTCCTACAATTGATATTGGCCTACATGAGAAATCCGTTTTCAATTAAACCAAAATTTTATAAATGTTTTCGCAATTCGTAAGCAAACCCGTATTCAATCTAACGATCATTGTTGCCCAGTCCTTCCTTCAACTAGAAATGGCGCGGCAGAGGCCGACGCGTATCCCCACGCCGCAAGCTACCAGGTGTTTAAGTTTCAAGGTTCGAGTGATAATAGTGAAGGAGGAGATAGTGGCCAGGACGACAAAAAGGCAATGTTGGGTGGGTGCGGCCTATGTGGGCGTGGCTCTGGGGTGGGTAATGTGGCTTGGATTTCAAATATGCTGAAATAGCTCGGGATCTTGACCACCAAACTGGCTTAGATTTTAATAAGGCTGAAATAGCTCAGGATCTTGACCACCAAACTGGCTTGGATTTTAATAAGGCTGAACCACTTGGGGTGTTGACCACAAAACTGGCTTAGATTTTAATTATGCTGAAAAAGCTCGGTATCTTAAACACCATACTGGCTTGGGTTTTAATGATGCTGAAATAGCTTGGGATCTTGATCACCAAACTGGCATGTATTTTGAAAATGCTGAAATAGCCCGGGGTCTTGACCGCCCAAATGGCTTGGATTTTAATTATACTGAAATAGCTCGGGGTCTTGACCACCAAACTGGTTTAGATTTGCTGAAAAGCTCTGGATCGTGACCACTAAACTGGCTTTGATTTTAATTATGCTGAAATAGCTCGGGGACTTGACCGCCAATCTGGCTTGGATATAATAATGCTAAAATAGCTCATGATCTTGACTTCCAATCTGGTTTGGATTTGCTGAAAAAGCTCTGGACCTTGACCACTGAAATGGCTTAGATTTTAATTAGCTTGAAATAGCTTGGGGTCTTGACCACAAAAATGGCTTAGATTTTAATTATGCTGAAATAGCCTGGGGTCTTGACTGCCAAAATGGCTTGGGTTTTAATACTACTGAAATAGCTTGGGATCTTGGCCACCAAACTGGCTTGGATTTTAATTATGCTGAAATAGCTTGGGGTCTTGGCCGCCAATCTGGCTTGGATTTTAATGATGCTGAAATACATGTAGCTCGGGGTCTTGACCGCCAATCTGACTTGGATTTTAATTTTGCCGGAATAGCTCGGTGTCTTGACATCCAAAATGGCTTGGGTTTTAATAATGCTGACATAGATTGGGATCTTGACCACCAAACTGGCTTGGATTTTAATTATGCTGAAATAGCTTGAGGTCTTGTCTGCCAATCTGGCTTGTATTTTATTTATGAATTAGCTCTGGGTCTTGACCGCCAATCTGGATGTGAAGAATATTATGCCGGAATAGCTCGGGATCTTAACCATAAGATGTTCAGTATTAATTTGAAGTGAATAAATGAAGAAGTTATGTTAAAACACAATTTTGGGTTGGCGTGGTCTATGTGGGTTACCCCAGGGTTGGTAATGGGGCCAAGCATAGTTGAGATTGACCGTATTGTCCTAAGAGATGTTCAGTATCAATTTGGAGTAAATCGGTGTAGAAATGAAGAAGTTATTGTAAAATAACCTAAACTAGATTGTTAACAAGGTTTTACTATATCCATACAAGGAAAACTGCCCCTATAGCCATATAAGAAAAACTGCCCCGCCCCCATAACTTTTGATCCAGGGGTCAGATCAAAATTCCAAATGCAGGGTCGCACATATGCTCATAGCTTCCATGTGTGTAAGTTGCAAGGGTCTAGTGCTTATAGTGTAGGAGGAGATAGTGGCCAGGACGGACGGACAGACGCCGGAGATAACCACAATATCTTTTTTGAAAAGCGTGGGGATAATTATACGAACGTTTTGAAATCGTTTGTGTCTTGTTCCCTGCCGCTCCATTAAGTCAGCCAATAAACAGGTTTCATGAGAACAAAAGCGCGAACAGATTAAACAAATAACTAATTTACAGGTAGTTGATGGATAAGACTTTCTGCAAACACAACAAACACACTCAGATATTGTCGGTTTCATTAAAAAAGGATGTAACTTCAGATTGGAACAAATAACAGACAGTTATCTCCTTTTTAATGAAATCGACGACATACGCATACGGCCTATTGTTGTTGTTTTTCATTTGTAACTCACGTGTATAACAGGAGCAGGCGGAGTTTATGCACTGTTCATGGTATCCGTCCGTACATTTGTCCGAACATTCTGAGGTATCTGCACAACCCTGACACACTGTAAAACAAGAAACATATCGTACGTATCGATCGAAAAGGACGTACTTACAACTTGGTAAAGCTGGATGTACGTCCTTTTCGATCGAGGTGGACGATACGTTCCTCTACTTCATGTGGTTATTTAAGAGTTTTTAAAATGGAAAGCAGATGATGAAAAATGACAATTATCTAGTAGAAAACATTGAAACAAAGAGAGCAATTGCTTATTACAGGCAATAACAGCCTTTACGATTTCTTTAGTCGTTTACTACTGATATTCAAAACCATGTTCACAAGTAGTCATGGGCAAAATGGCAGGTTTATTTGATGCAATTTGGTTCATTTTAACGTTATTTTTAACATAATTCAGCTACAGTGGAGTCTCGATATGTCGGATTTCATAAACCATTCACAAAACTAACAGGCGTAAAGTGTAACACACCAACATGAAATTAAAACTAGTAGAACACAGACAATTTTCAATTCCTCCATGGTGTTGGTAAGTCGGTCACAGACTTGTCTGTGTCAGAAAATCTCATGATATCTTGTAGTGTTCTGTGTATGGTACACATGATATCTTGTAGTGTTCTGTGTATGGTACACGTGATATCTTGTAGTGTTCTGTGTATGGTACAAGTGATATCTTGTAGTGTTCTGTGTATGGTACACATGATATCTTTTAGTGTTCTGTGAATGGTACACATGATATCTTGTAGTGTTCTGTGTATGGTACACATGATATCTTATAGTGTTCTGTGTATGGTACACGTAATATCTTGTAGTGTTCTGTGTATGGTACACGTGATATCTTGTAGTGTTCTGTGTATGGTACACGTGATATCTTGTAGTGTTCTGTGTATGGTACACGTGATATCTTGTAGTGTTCTGTGTATGGTACACATGATATCTTGTAGTGTTCTGTGTATGGTATACGTAATATCTTGTAGTGTTCAGTGTATGATACACATGATATCGTGTAGTGTTCTGTGTTTGATACACTTGATATCTTGTAGTGTTCTGTGTATGGTACACATGATATCTTGTAGTGGTCTGTGTATGGTACACATGATATCTTGTAGTGTGCTGTGTATGATGCACGTCATATCTTGTAGTGTTCTGTGTATGATACACATGATATCTTGTAGTGTTCTGTGTATGATACACATAATATCTTGTAGTGTTCTGTGTATGGTACACATGATATCTTGTAGTGTTCTGTGTAAAGTACATTTGACATCTTGTAGTGTTCTGTGTATGGTACACACGATATCTTGTTGTGTTCTGTGTATGGTACACGTCATAGCTTGTAGTGTTCTGTGTATGGTACACATGATATCTTGTAGTGTTCTGTGTATGGTACACATGACATCTTGTAGTGTTCTGTGTATGTTACACATGATATCTTGTAGTGTTCTGTGTATGGTACACGTCATATCTTGTAGTGTTCTGTGTATGGTACACATCATATCTTGTAGTGTTCTGTGTATGGTACACATCATATCTTGTTGTGTTCTGTGTATGATACACGTGATATCTTGTCGTATTCTGTGTATGGTACACATCATATCTTGTAGTGTTCTGTGTATGGTACACATGATATCTTGTAGTGCTCTGTGTATGGTACACATCATATCTTGTAGTGTTCTGTGTATGATACACATTCTATCTTGTAGTGTTCTGTGTATGATACACATGATATCGTGTATTGTTCTGTGTATGGTACACATGATATCTTTTAGTGTTCTGTGTATGGTACACTTCATATCTTGTAGTGTTCTGTGTATGGTACACGTCATATCTTGTAGTGTTCTGTGTATGGTACACGTAATATCTTGTAGTGTTCTGTGTATGGAACACATGATATCTTGTAGTGTTCTGTGTATGGTACACATGATATCTTGTAGTGTTCTGTGTATGGTACACGTCATATCTTGTAGTGTTCTGTGTATGGTTCACGTGATATCTTGTAGTGTTCTGTGTATGGTACACGTGATATCTTGTAGTGTTCTGTGTATGGTACACATGATATATTGTAGTGTTCTGTGTATGGTACACATCATATCTTGTAGTGTTCTGTGTATGGTACACATGATATCTTGTAGTGTTCTGTGTATGGTACACGTAATATTTTGTAGTGTTCTGTGTATGGTACACATCATATCTTGTTGTGTTCTGTGTATGGTACACATGATATCTTGTAGTGTTCTGTGTATGGTACACGTGATATCTTGTAGTGTTCTGTGTATGGTACACATCATATCTTGTAGTGTTCTGTGTATGGTTCACATCATATCTTGTAGTGTTCTGTGTATGGTACACATGATATCTTGTAGTGTTCTGTGTATGGTACACGTGATATCTTGTAGTGTTCTGTGTATGGTACACGTGATATCTTGTAGTGTTCTGTGTATGGTACACATCATATCTTGTAGTGTCCTGTGTATGGTACACATGATATCTTGTAGTGTTCTGTGTATGGTACACGTCATTTCTTGAAGTGTTCTGTGTATGGTACACGTGATATCTTGTAGTGTATGGTACACGTCATATCTTGTAGTGTTCTGTGTATGGTACACATCATATCTTGTAGTGTTCTGTGTATGGTACACATGATATCTTGTAGTGTTCTGTGTATGGTACACATGATATATTGTAGTGTTCTGTGTATGGTACACAGAGATAAGTTGCTATTTCGTCTGGTTCGTTAAGTGCTGTCCATGATCGGCCTTTGCATGTCGACGTCATGGAGACAATGTCGTATCGCTCGATTCCTGAAAGTATGTTATGACCGAATTACTCTTTTCTACAATAAGTGGGTTATGGAGGGACATTGTTAACTCCCGTGAAAAGCATTAATGTCATACCGTGCTTGTTAAAAAAGACAATGCAACATAAGTCAATCTTGTGTTATATGACCGTCTTCAATACATTTAAATGTGTTCTATAAGACAAATGACAGCTTAATACAGGGTACTAGTCATGTGGAACGCTCCGGTTAAACCTTCACCTGGTTTCAGAGGTATTCATGTTTTGCTTCGGAGTGGTCGTTTAATACAAGATCGACTGTACTGTGTACTATAAGTTGCTAAAGATCTACAGATGAAGCTTTGATTTCGATATCCCCTATTTGTGGATAACGAAATCAGATCTCTTTGTGCATATGTATAATTGTACGCCCTTTCCCTCCATCCATGAACCGCACATGTTCTTCGTGTGGTATTTGATCCATTTTCTGCTCGAACGAACACAATTTGCTGCAGACAGCACACAATTGTTTAAATAGCTTATACCAAGGTATTACAGTTTGTGTGATTGGTTCATCAAAGTTAATGCAACAACATTTAAGCTAGAATTACGATAGTATGAGACTGGTTACTGCATGATAGGTAGTTTTCACGAAAGAAACTTAGCCGCGGTTGTACAAGGTCATGTGAGAAAAGGATAAATTCAACAAAAAGTTATACACAGGTGCAATAAGAAGCCACTCAACTTGAAGTCAAACCACAGGAACTTTTAAACACATAAATACAGAATGTTTGTTTATTCATGTATAAAAATAGTTCCCCTCTCTAAACCCACCCCCCCATCCAAACACACAAAACAGGAATGCACGGCATATTCGAGATCTACGGCTACCCAATACAGACATTTTACTAGTACTACAGATGTTCATCGCAATTTCGTGCGTTCTAGAAGCCATTGCATGGCGTCACAGCTTGCTTTCTGGCAGTGAAGATTGAGTTTATGATACAGCACGAGTAAAGGTCTATGTGACTTTAATTTCAGAAGTTTTCGGAAATCTTTACTCCATGTATAGAGCCACTCCCAAAGCAAATTATATTTAAAAATTAAATGTTCAAATTAAGCGCTAATGTTCTACATAAAAACGTCAACATACTGTTTGCGTTTTCGACAGACACGTCAACAATATTACGTCACGCAGAGCTGCATCCCATAATGGTATTTCCCACCACATTTTTCTTCTGTGTTTTAAAAAGACAAAACCAACCGTCAAGCATTTTTTATTATTATCTTCAGAAAAATACTTAGCATCAAGTTAAGAAAGGTCATACTTATACTTGTATTCACTGTTAAACGGAGGTTGTTACATCATGCGATGGCTTTTCGAACTCGCGAAATTCCGACGAAAGTCGGTTGTTAAAATCAAGTATCTGTCACGAATGGGTGCATATTTACTCTATTTACAATGTGTCGATGGTTGTCGGACATATGCTGCAAAGGCATCCGAAGACTTTGATATTAAGGCAACGTAACAATGTCAGTGTCAGGAATCCTAAGAAATCCTTGTCTTTTGACGTCAGCAAAACTATGAAACATTCAATGTTAACCGTCTAATGGTATCAAAACGTGTATGAGTGGCACTAAAGGGAGCTTTTTTCATCAATTGGCCGAAACAAATAAATTTTATTTATTTCTTTATATTTTGATGTCTCTTTGTTATCAAGAATGAGTACTTATCAAACAAATACACAAAAACCACTGATGTAGATTATTTTCGAGTATTTTTTCTTACCTGGTGTATATATGTTTAGTGCAACCTATGTCATAGGGTAGAAAACAACCTTTTAAGTAGATTTTTGGCATGTTTTATTTGGTGAATTAAGTTCACATGTGACCAATGACTTTATATAGGCTAGATATCTTGGAAAAATCTTGAGAGCCTCCCTATAAACCTTTCTCTATTGACACCTTCAAAATAATTTAAAGAAAATGAAAACTTATCCGTCTAGAGCACATTTTCCTTTTTTCCTTCATGCCTTCATTACTAGTATATCGTCGGCCTCGATTGAAAAGGACGTAAGTGCAGCTTGTGACAAGCTGAACGTACGTCCTTTTCGATCGAGGTCGATGATATTGTCTTTTTGGTGGGTTTGTTTTAAAAGCATCATCTGTATACACTATAAAACAGGAAATGATGTCCAGATTACCCACAATTATGTGTCCTTTCAAACTAGACTCCGTGCATATTAATCCGACTACCAGTCATTCTTGTAGAGTGCTTCAATATATTCTCTTTTTTAAATGAGGCGATCAGGAGTATTCTGATTGAGAGCGAAATAAATTACACACATTGATCCGTAATAGTAGACATTTTGAACACTCGATTGTATCCGTGGGGCCTCCTTGGCAGAGAGAAAGTGACACGGAACCATATGACTTCTTTAAAGTTGAATTCAAATCCCGGCTTGTCCTGTTTGATTTTCATCAGGTGAAGAGTCTGAGCTTCTTAGGTAAGGTCGATTTTGTATGTTTCGCAAGTGTTAGGTCTGGGAAGAGGACAATTACAACGAGCGAGGCATGGTATAGGGGAGATAACCCTGTGTTATGGTTAGATAAGGGTTAGGGGTCGGGTTAGAGTTAAGGTATGGGTTAAGGCTAACCCTAACCCAAACCCGACCCCTAACCCTAACCGTAACCCTCTAACCCCCCATGCGCAATACAATACCATGCCTCGCTCGTTGTCGTTGTCCGCTTCCCGTTTGGTCTTGACCTGAATGCCAGTTAAGTACCTGCGGGTTTCCTTTTACACCATTGATTTAGCCGATACTTGCAAAATAAATGGACATCTGTTGACGCGATGTGAGATACTATATATCAAGATGAGGAAATCTTAATGTAATCACGGAAGCTCGAATCAGTGTCTGGAATGAATGTTCATAACGATCATACTGAACAATTTGCTTAAACATTGCAGTCTGATTCCTTCATAAAGCGCGCAATATCGTTGGTGCGCTTCTAAAACGGTCGGCTAGCCTCGAGTCTCATACACACTAACACCGACAGAAAGATCAGGGGCTATCTTTCTCTTATATTGACCTTGTATCTTATCACTTGTAGACCACAAACCTAGAACAGAGTTGAACCAAACCATCTGCACAATGGTTGGAATTTCGACGATTACATGTTTCTTTGTCTTCCTTTTAAAAGATATTGGCGAATGTTTTATTCTCTTTGACGGTTCCGGGAACGGAAACGCAAATGCGTCTGTATCCGTAGACGTTTCTTGTGGCCGAATTACCGGACAATGGAGTTATAAGGACCACGGATATTCTTTCCTTGGAATTCCGTACGCGGAGCCACCAGTTGGTCGGTTGAGATGGAGACCACCCGTGGCCTTGGCTGTCTCTAATGGTAACTGTTGGAGTGGCGAAATTGACGCCAGGGTACCAGGAAACGTCTGCTTCCAACCGGATAATAGAAATATTTCCCAACTTGTGGGTGACGAGGACTGTCTCTATTTGAACGTTTGGACGCCAAGTCTTGATGTCAATGCATCATTTCCGGTAATGGTCTGGATCCATGGCGGTTATCTTTTGTACGGAAGCGGAAACGACGCGGATATTGGGTATGCCCCTTCCGCCAGACTCGCACATGATCTGAACGTGGTGTTTGTCAGTATGAATTACAGGCTGAATGCCTTCGGGTTTATGGCATTGGAGCTGCTAGTGACTGGCTCACCGACTGGCACTTCCGGGAATTATGGTCTGATGGACCAAATTGAAGTTCTAAAGTGGGTCAAAATAAACGTGAGAAAGTTTGGGTGTGATCCGAATCAGGTTAGTTTCATTTTCTCGTGGACCTGGTTTTGCATACTAACGCAAAGCAAATAATAGCACGTCCAAAATAATTTCTATCGTCAGTCTCAATCGAAAATAACGTAACTTAAACTGATAACAAGCAGCAGTTACGTCATTTTCAATAGAGCTGACAGGAATGGTGAATCTCAATATATAAACTTATATATTGAAAAGGTAAAATATTTACTGTTGAATAGTTTGTTGTAACCTTAAATATCGAATGTTGGCTACGCTTAAATGTGATTTCTGATTGTACTTGTGGGTCCAAAATATTATATTATACTAAGTCATATATCGTCAGTCTCGATCAAAAAGGACGCTACGTAATCTGGCGACAAACTGACAAATTCTGTTTCTTTTGGAACGAATCCAACAATGATGGTTCCATGATGAAACCAAAAGACCTACACAGTAATCGGCATAATATTATGGACATTGACCATCGTATAATTAACCATGAGCATCATATAATGGATATTGAGCATCGTATAATGGGCATTGAGCACCATATAATGTACAGTGAGCATCATATAATGAACAGTGAATATCATATAATGGTAAATTATCATTATATAATGCCAACGTAACATCATATAATGTAAAATCAAGATCATATAATGGTAAATAAAGTCATGTAATTCACATTGCCATGTTAAGGCAGCTATGGCGTTCCATATTTTAGGCTTGGTTTGTGTTAAATATTGCGTATCTGTTCGTATTCTCAGGTTACAGTGTTTGGCCAGAGTTCTGGAGGCACTTCCATCTTCGCTTTGCAAGCGTCTCCACTTACCGAGAACCTGTTCCATAAAGCATGGCTACAAAGCGCTTCACCGGTCATGAACAAAACCGCGGCACAAGCATTCAAAGACAATGAGCCGTTTTTGAAGAACACCGGATGTTCCGATGTCGACTGCCTGTACAACTTGACCCAAGTTGACGTGCTGAGAAGCATACCATGGAACGAGTACCCCTATTGGTTGATGGATGACCTATTGTCTTTGCCGACAGCCGGACTGTTTGACGGGGCCTTGCCCATAGTCGATGGTTAGTAGCGCTAAACTAAAAAGAGTTTCTCAGAGATAAGGCAGAGTTGCTGAGTCTATACAAGTCAGTTACACGTACTCCCTCTTTTTTCAAATCCTTGGTTGTTGGTACTCCATGGAATCGTTTCATCGAGACGATTTTAATGTATACATTCAACATACTGAATTGATCAAAATGAAGAAAGCTAGCATTTGAAATACCGTTCTTTATTCCATTAAATCAAATAACGCGGGAATCTTTGTGACAGAATTTGTTATCGAAATCTCTCTTATTGTTCAATAAAAAGTGAAGCAATGTGTCAAAATGAGTAATTTCAAGTAGTAAGCAAACTCAATGTGTGTTCAATTGTTTTCAAATGTTAGCTGCAGATTACCGTTTGCACCCCAAACAAACACAAATATATTTTGTTCACTGAAATAACCAATTTTGTAATTTTACTGTTTAAAGTACATGTATCCAACAACAATCAATCTTGAAAGGGTTATTTTTAATACGCCCTGTCAAAATATTACACACTATTTCGTCCCTATCGATGCATGATGTATAATAAGTATAATAAGCTGAAGGTCCGATCGACATTCTATGATAAAACATTCAACTCTATATCTTCATTAATTTTAGGCTATGTACTTAAAGAGGCGCCATTTGAAGCCTGGGTACACGGACATGGTCGGGATGTGCCGACGATCATAGGTAGGTTCATCTGGCCAATGAACTCTTCATCAAGCGACTCATTTTGGAATGTCCCAGATACAATTTTAAACGGGCATTGGTAGCGCAGAAATAATTGTGGAAAAAGAAATATTGCTCATTTTGACAGTTTATAGAGTAGTCTGCAACACACTCGTTTAATCTCGTTCTTTCTGGTAATGGGTTTATGAATCAAATTTGTATCATTTGCTTCATTTGATTCTCTTTACAAGGATTCCCTTATTTTTTACCTTCATACTTAGCCAATTGCAGACTGGGACACAAGATGGCCGCCTAGAAATGTCCGATTGCATAAACTTTAAAAAAAAGTCAATTTTGACATCAGTTTAAAAAAAAATAAAGTGCTGGAGACAAACCTGCTGGAGCAAAGATCAGGTCCCGCATATGTTGGACCTGATATTGGCTCCAGTCTGTTTGCAAATTTTTAAAAGTACTGATAGATCAGTATACCGTCTTTAATGGATTTGTTAAGTATTTGAATGAAGTTTTGGATTTTGCACAGCTTGCGTTCTTATCCGTTTCACCAATTTATAATTGCAGTCATAACATTTATCTGTAAAATCAATGGATTTGATTGGTTTAAACAGATCACATGATCAGAAACGTAGTTCCTTTCATATCACAATTAAGAAAATTCCTTTGTATGCCATTCTAAATGTCTCATTTTCTCTGAATTTGAGGCAATTTTATTGGATAAATGTATGTTATGTTGAATGTATTGTTCCTATGAATGCACAAGAACATACATTAATCCCTTTAATGTATGTTATTTTTTCTATGTATTTGGCCATTATTGATGAACACATATGTTTAATCTAACTCATACCCGAAAACAATGTTCTTATGATGCTTATACATCAGAATTGCTGTTTGTTCTAGTGAAATGATTAATCAAATTTTCTTCCATTTCATATTGTCTACTACAGACTCTTAAACACTAGGGTTTGCTCAGTAAAAGGCAAATTATCAAAAGTTATTTGTCTGTTAATGGTAAAATGTTAAAACAGTGATGGAATTCTCTACTGAACCCATTACTCCATATACAAGCCTTAAACACCTCTAAGAACTATTTAGTCAACCCTTTCCATAATATATACGCATCATAACGCACTTTTCAGCAGCATATATTTGAACACACCGAGACAAAGAAAGATTTGCTCAAGATGAGCTAATTTTCAATTTCAATTTGAAAAACAAAACAATTTTTCATAAACATGTTGCGTTTTTGTTGAGATGTTTTTAAAGTTGCCTGCTGCATATTTCTTAACTCAGAGAAAATTTATACCCAATCACGTGATCATGCTTATATTACATACTGTGTTGATTTTCACAGGTTCTACGGCGCAGGAAGCAAACGAAGAACAACATATACCCGAAAACCGAGCACTTACACCGTCCGACAACTACGAAAAATATGTCCGCCAAACTCTCGGCACATTTGATGACGTCATTTCCGAGACTGCTCTAAACTTGTATCCCTCCACTGTGATTTCCCCCGACTATCAGATAAATACAATGATATCGGACTTACGGACGATCTGCGCAACTGACTACATGACGTTAATAGCGTCGAGCGCGTTCACGTCAAACGTCTACCGTTACGTAGCCACGTTTGCGACGTCACAACCATCGAGTCCGTTCGGAAGCTCGTTCAAATCTCATTATGCCTTCCACGGTGTGGACAGCTTTGCATTCTTTGGGACTTTCGATAAACTAGTCAATCCGCCATCGAAGACAGAAATCCGGTTCCAGAATACTTTTCGAGAAGAGATCATGTCGTTCGTGAAAAATGGACGTCCGAAAAGCAGCGATTGGAAGCCGTATCCAGCATCAACCGCCCTGGTATCAGAGGTCACGAACGTAACCAGTGGTTACCATACAGCAGAATGTAACTTTTGGTTAAGGAACGGGTTTTTCTCATATGCGTGGATAAACTAATTAATAAATCGTCGATCTCGGAGGAGACGAAAGTAACTCCAGCCTCCGAAAAGCTGGACCTAAGTTCTTTTCGAAAGAGACCGACGACGTATGTAAATCCTGATCAGAGCAAACCATTGTGCTTTTGTTAAAATAAATAACCTTCATTTAGTCTGACATACCTTGAATTTTCACCTGCCTTGGACTGAAGCCGGCGATAGTGCTTATAGCAAGAAAGATAACTTGTGTTAAGTCGATTCCGCTTTATTTAATCCAGTTACTGTTCTTTGTCTATTTACTACATCATCTTTTTTCGGCTTGCAAAGGGCCATGTATCAAACATTTTCCTTTAATCAAAACCTTTTTAATGCCTTTGCAGCAAACGATATTTCAAATTAAGAGAGACATTGATAATTTGCTCAAGATAAGCAAATTATTGTGCCCCCTTTGATTATTCAAAATTCACGAAAATAGAAAGTTTTGCAAAACCAGTTTTTCACTTTGAACATCTTGTCATCTTCTGCAGATTTTGTGAAACTAGGGAAGGATTACACGCTCTTGTGATCACAAGGAAAATGAATGTATATAAGATGGGTACGATAAATAAAAAACTTAAGTGTACCAAAATTTGACGTAACGTACATTACAACCTCATACAAAATCTTACACATTTAAAGCTTACCCAAAAGGCAAAAAAACACAACACTTTAGACATCAGCATTTAGAAGAAACCACTTATTATAGAAAATACTCCGTTCATGTTCAAAGTTATCTTTTTAAATGTATTTTTGTTTCAATTCAATACCATGCTAAGTCAGTGTGCCTTGCCCAAGGATTCACTACCATTATCAACGAAGCCGGGACTAGATCCTTTGTACCCTTTTTAATTTATATTTTCCGTAGGGTAATAACTATGTCATACATTATTAAAATATCGTACAAATTCGTCAACATTATTTCATATATTTGCACGAAGTGAGTAAGTCGACATCGTCTCCATGACGTAGTCATGGAGACGATGTCGTATTACTCGATTCGTGGATTACCGACTACCGAACATTTTCGTATAACGCCATTCCCAAATGGACGAATTGCGTTAAACACTAGGCTACGGCTACTCTTCGGATTCTAAAATGAATACACACCGAGGGTCTAGACTGAATTTCTTTCGTCGATAACAAGTAGTACTTGACTCTTTCCCCAAAAGAAACGCATTATGACAGATTTGGAATAGAAAATATGGAGACGAAAGAAGATATTGCTTTTCTTACTTTTTACACGCACGCTTTCGTCAACGTTAAAAATGCAATCGTTATCACCCAATGCTAAAAATACATTTTAATCCGCCATCCGAGGCAGATATCCGATTCAAGAATTCAATCCGAGAAGAAGTCATGTCGTTTGTGAAGACCGGATGTCCAAAAAGCAGCAATTGGAAGCAGTATATAGCATCAACCCTGTGATCAGAGATCTCGAACGTAAACAGTGGTTACCATACAACAGACTGTAACGTTTGGTTAAGGAATTGACATGACGCCGCCTGTCAATCAAGTTCTTATCTAAGAACAGATCTACCAATCAGCGATCGATTAATCGGGCGCGTTAGTTAGCAACGAACTGTCCGCCATTTTCTAGACAAGCTATGTATAGGTTCACTTTTACTTTAGCGAGTTTCTTTTGTTTTCCTCTTAAAAAAGTAGATTAAAAATGGTTAAACGGTGTCGATGGGGACTATGTAACTCGGAAAATCGATATCCTGAAAGATTAGTTGGCGACATTTAATTTATATCGTTTCCAAAGCCGAAAAGAGATCTTGAGAAGTGTAAGAGATGTATAAATGCATGCGGTCGTCACCACGAACAACTGAACGTCAACACTGCCAAAGACAATTATAATATATTTTATCGGATATACTAGCAGATTTAAATAGTTTATGTTATCGATCTGATTATCACATAATATTTCACGTTTAAAAAGAATAGTTTTATCAGTTACTAGGTCATTAATATACAGAAGCGAGGTTCATCTGCATTACTTAAAGAGAAATTAAACCCAGCATGAAGCCTTATTTGTGCTGTGTTTTATTACTTTGATAGTAATGCACTTTATTGCCATTATACATGTTATTAGAAGGTGACACGTGATATATTATATTAATAACGGTATCTACACATGTGCAGACATGTGATGTCACCAATGAACGCTTTTAATCCACCTTTGAGATCGAATGCCTAGATCTCATTTTTTTCAACGAGTTTCGTTTGATTTGTTCGAAAAAAAAAGCGGTAATGATATAAGGCAAAAACGTTGTGAATAGGTTTTATGTAACTCTGACATTCGGTATCCATAAGTTAGATTAATTTAATATATACCATTTCAAACGCGGAAATGCGGTCTTCACAAGAGCAAGTGGAAGCTTCAATGTATAGAATTACCGAGATCACCCTTATGGAGCATTTATTTATTTAAAAAACTGGAAATGTTATGTTAGAAATAACTACGCATTATTAAGTATGAATTATATCACGTGTGCTTGTAGAATAATAGAGAAGATTGGTACCAACTTTGCGTAACTTAACGAAATCCCCGTTATAAATCGAGTTTTGTGTGTGTCAAAAACAAGTTAAAACGATTATATGTTTCTATTTTAATAGAAACGAATCGATAAATGCCACATAATAAGCTTTATTATTACTGATATAACCAATAAATGCCGAACTTGGGAGAAGTCGGTACCTGCGCCAGCGTCTGATACAGGTAGCTTTACTGAATTCCCCTTCATACAGCGCTACTTAATATATGACAATGACCAAACTTATCGTGCTGTCTTGCACTTTCAATTATAGTGATTGATAAATGTCCCATAAGCAATGTTTAATATTATTAATATCACTTTTATACGTAATAACATGTGGGATTTTGGTACACTCGGTGTCAGAAAGCGTGTAAAACTTCACCGAAATCCCAGTTTAAAGCGTTAATTTCGTGTCAAATACACGATTGGAAATCTTTCGTAAATAACATGGGCAAATGCCGTTGAAGAAGTCTTAATTTATTGCTAATACCAACATCACACGTAATAACAGGTTCGATTTCGGTCAGCGCGCAAGCGTTTGAGAGCGTTATTCATGTACCGAAAAACCCGTTATAATTAGCTGATGTTCTCTATAAACGTATATTTTTTGCATTCGCAGAATAATTAAATGACACAAACCCCTTATACAAGTGGCATATGGTGTCAAAAAATCCATAAAAATAATCCGGAATATCGCGTTAATCTACATGCAGTATATAGGCAATGAAGCCATTTTGGCGTTAGCTTGTCTAGGTTTGCTACCCGCTGAGCCACGTGATTAAGTGGGCGAAGCGATCATAGATAAGGCGTCATATCAATTGGACAAGGTGGACTTACGTTCTTTTCTAAAGAGACCTACGATATATCTGTGTTAATCCCTATCAGAGCAAAATATTGTCGGTTTTGTGAAAAATGAACGCAAATTAGGTCTGGTCAATTGCCCCCTCCTTTGGTTAAAACCGGCGATATTGCTTTATAGCTATGGAAGGGAAAGACCGCCAATATTATTTATCAACAGAAATGTTGCACTAGTTGATTATTCAGCTGATATTTTCCATGTTACAATTATAGATTATACATACATGTCAAATAATATATGTTCAAATAAACAAGGTTTGATATTTTATGTTCATCTTTTCCATTGTCCAATTAAAACTGTTCAATGACTACAAAATTAAATGTTAAAAATGTAAAATATACATTTACTTTTATTTTTAAATCGCATACACAACGCACAAAACTTTGTCACAACTCTCACGCTTCTTTACAAAGGTGAATGCTAAAGTATACAAATTTGCAACAGTAACTTTAACGAACTGCCGATTTCCACTCTGAGCATGTAAACACGTCTAAATTAGTCATCGCATATCTTTACATCTTGCAATGTTACAGGCCCGTACCCAGGCACTGGGCCCAGAGGCCCGGGCCCCCCCCCAGCTGGCTGTCGAGTTATGATTTTTAATAATGGGCCTACTGCAAATTTTCTCACATGAAAGGGCCCACAGTACACTTCCCTGCAATACAAATGTGCAGATGTGTTTTATTGCCCCTGATACACAAGCGGATTAGCGCTAATTTACTCGCCAGTGGAGATAAGCCCCTAGGCAATGTTTTCTTATCACCTTGTACACACATCCCCGATCTGTCAATTACCCATTGTGCTCAATGCTTCATCTTTTGATGGTGGGTGTAACACGTCTTTTGATTGGACAAGGAAAGAGAAACCGCGAATGGATGGAACTGATACAGAAGGTCGTAGGTCTGCACGATAATAGTGTTTTCTCTTTTGAATTCAAACCTCCTCTAGAGTCATAGCTTATAAAACTTTTCTGTGAAAACTGTGTTTTTGATGTTAAACATTTTATAATAAATTTACTTTGAAATTTAAATAGAGGAGGTTTGATTTCAATGAGAAAATACTAGTAGGTTATATGATAGTTACTGACATATAACCATAGTAGTATTTTCTCTTTGAAATCAAACCTCCTCTACAGTCATACTTTATGTTACATTTCATAATAAAGGTTTTTTGGTTTCAAAGGTTGCTTTTATATTCTTTATAAAGTGTAATACATTTCTGAAATCTAAAGCTTTAAACTTGTGTACACGGATTCTAGATTACACGGATAAGAAACGGGACCGTTACGCCAAATATCTTGTCGTGTCTAAGTCACGTGACCGTGTCGTAACTATCGATCTTTTATCGAAGCGCCGAGGTTATAAATTTGATGTACTCACTCACGTATTTTGTTAAATTATAGTTTCATTTCTAGGCCGATTTTGACAAATTATATATCATTAGAAAGCTAACGTAACGTAGTTTTCAGATATATCATTATATATTGAGTTTTTCTTCTGATTTCGGCAGCCCGGCGAGTTATAACTTTAACTTTTGCAAATAACATACCGTTTTGGAGTTTTAGAATCTAGATTTACGGTTGACATGTTCGTACTTTATACCGATTTGTAGCGTTTATATTTGGAGTTCAGTTTTAAAAATAACATCTTGCTTAGGAGAATAGAATTCTGTATACGATAGAAAAAAAAATTGTTTAAAAACTAAAGTAATTAAGGAATGAAGGCGGGAAAATGTAGCGCGCGTTCCTAACGCTCTGAACTGATGCTACGGTCTTGGCGATTATGCTTTTGTTTAGATACCGGCCATTGAATTTCCTTTGCCATGATTATTATATTTTTTATGAAATATATTGAAATATTTTGTTCTAGAGACATATCCATAAAGCTAAGTATTAATGAAGCTTAATAAATTTACGATTTCAGCTCTTGATTATAACACAGAAAGGGTGTTAATTTTATGATGAAACAGCGTATACAAATGTATAGCGGACCCTCTTGATATTTTTCGGCTTTGCATACTTCAAATATAATGGGTGTCAAAACATTCATCGTTTGTTGTTTATTATCAAAAAGGTAATTATGTAAAATTATATGAAAGGTTATTAACCATAAATTATAAATTAATTAAAATTATTTAAAGATTCTTGAAAATCACGGTCAACTGTCTATGCATGTATATTGAAATATCTTTATAAGTTAACAGAGTTATAAATATATAGAATTCTAAATTAAAACACTGTATTATTTGTATTTTTCGGAAAGATTATTCATACACTATAGGACTACGAAATGACGGAGTTTTTTTACCGGTACCCGCTAAATACGTCAAATGTTAAGTATAAGATTTTTTAAATGTTTAAAATGTACATGTATAGGTATTAAGCACTTATAATTATTGTGATTTAGCTGGCTGACATCTATACAGTATTTAGTTTATGGCAATCTGTATGGGCAGATGACTATAAATGTTTTCAATACGCTACATATCTCATAAACGCAAAATTGAGTATTGGGCGTTACATTACTCCAAGAAATGACCACTAATACCACGAGAAGACATGGAGGTATCATAAAAAGTGTAATCTGACCAGACATTGCCACCTGTGGTTAGGGACCAATATACAAGTATAGGTCCCTGCTGTGGCGTATGACACCATAGTGTTATTTAGTATTGGTCGGCACAGTATCTGATCATAACGAGATAATTGGTTTGTGCTGAACACAGGGGCAATAAAACCACAGATCTATCAATAAACAAGATTATTGAGATATCTTTTTTTGAACACCGCGATAAAAATGCTCAAACCATGGACTCTAGAATACACGGATAAGAAACATGGCAACATTCTCAGAATCATCACTGCTATATGTGTAATCACCTAACAATTCGTCTAAAAATAATTTATATATTTGAGTTGAAGACGATGTACTGTTGTTTAAGTCTGAATAAACTATCTGTCTGCCTGTCTAAATCCAAGCCGTCATCGTCCCGGTGAAAAAATCTGATTTTCAATAGTTGGACATGATGCCCTGATGTCAAAATACGAAATGACCCGCGTAACACGGACCGTGATTTTCAAGAATCTTTAATAAATTGATAATTTAAGGTAAATAACATTTCAAATAATTATACATAATTACCTTGTTGATAATAAACAGCAAACGATGAATGTTTTTGACACCCATTTTATTTCAAGTATGCATGCAAAGCCGAATAATATCGAGAGGGTCCGCTATATACGCTGTTTCATCATAAATTTTACAACCTTTCTGTGTTATAAACAAGAGCTGAAATCGTTAATTTATTAAGATTCATTTATAATAAGCTTTATTGATATGTTTCGTGAACAAAATACTACAATATATTCCATAAAAAATATAATAAGATGGCAAAAGAAATTCAATGGCCGATTTCTAAACAAAAGCATAATCGCCAAGACCGTAGCATCAGTTCAGTGCGTTAGGAACGCGCGCTACATTTTCCCGCCTTCATTCCTTAATTACTTTGGTTTTTAAACAAAATTTTTTTCTATCGTATACAGAATTCTTTTCTCCTAAGCAAGATGTAATTTTTAAAACTGAACTCCAAATATAAACGCTACAAATTGGTATTAAGTACGAACATGTCAACCGTAAATCTAGATTCTAAAACTCCAAAACGGTATGATATTTGCAAAAGTTAAAGTTATAACTCGCCGGGCTGTCGAAATCAGAAGAAAAACTTAATATATATTGATATATCTGTTTACTGCGTAACGTAAGCTTTCTAATGATATATAATTTGTCAAAATCGGCCGAGAAATGAAACTATAATTTAACAAAAGACGTGAGTGGGTACATCAAAATGTATAACCTCGGCGCTTCGCTGTACGCTAATCGTAAAAGATCGATAGCCACGACACGTTAAAACGCGCGGTGGTAAAACATAAAATTTGTATTTCTTGTGTTTAACTCGCTATAAATCCATTAATAACAACAGGAATATACTAAAAGTTATATTTTTTTGAAAGAGGAATTAATAAGCAACAAGATAACGTATAAACCAATAAAATCGGATGAATAGTTTTTGCATAAGATTGAATTTACTAAAGTAAGGGTCAAATACTCGATTCATCTCCTGTCAATATACACTCCGTGTTGTGTATGAATTTCACACCAAGGGGTCGTTGATAATGCATGTCACACTTTTTTTGACCATTTTTACCCCGGCATGTCACAAACTGTTACAAAATCTTGGACCCCCTCCCTTAAAGTACGTAACAAACTCATTTCGAACATTTTTTTAAAAATTAATACTTAATTTAAATTTAATCTAAAACTCAATTCATTATTAAACCGTATTAAAATTTCACTTACCGGTAAAAGAACTTTCACATTACAGGCTTTTATAACTGTAGGGTTGTTACGATGAGCAGTAGGAATATTTATCCACGTGTTAACCTCTAATAAAAACGAAATTATAATTTAGATTTTCTTTCAACCCTTTACTAACTAAAATGGAACAGTCCAATTATTTCGTCATTGAAATCTGTGTGGAGGTTGTGCCTATTGAATAAGCCGGCCCAGCCAAGTTGCCTATTAAACATTCGAACAACAGAATCAGGAGATACGCAATTCGTTTTATTTTGACGTAAAACTAATTCAAATGTTTCACAAATTTTTGAAAATTATTTTTAAATTCTACTAAAGAAATAAAGATAAATTATACATTTTTTTTAAACAAATGTGTGACATCACACATGGCCTGACCCACCTCCCCCATGTCACAAACTGTCACTTTCTTACTCACCCTCCCTCCACCTGGAGCGTGACATACTTTATGGACGGCCCGAAATGGTTAAAGCTTTAGACTTCAGAAAGGTGCTGATTTACTTGTTATATATCCATAAATTTATAATACAACATATGTTTCTATATGCATTAAAATTCACCTTGAACAGTGCCTAATAAAAAATATCTATTCGGGAGGGGCATCCCCTCCCGCACCCACCCCATTTGGGCCCCCCCCAGTCAACATTTCCTGGGTACGGCCCTGTGTTACAAGTTGACATTTGCACAGTTGTAAAGTCTGTAATCTGTAAATGTAAACAATGATTCTTCTGGTACACAGGTGTTGAACGAGTGGAAAAGTCATTTTAACACTATCAATATGTTATAAAAAACATTTTTCATCATTTTGACAAAACAAGTTTTATCTAATATCATATATATAACGTTCATCGCCAATTTTCACAAGAGTAAAAGTATAGGAGTTTATCAACTAACAACACAGATTTGTCTTTTTGTCCACACCAAACACTAATATAATCATTATGTTTGAATATTTATTTAAATCGTATACGATAAACCGTCCTTGACCTTACGCTATTTATCCAACTATTGGTTCTGCGCCTCAGAGTTACCGAATTCCTGAAACCGAGAACCGTATTTACCTAGAGCGTCTGATCGACTTGGAGCTGGACTCGAAATTGCCGATTAATTCCCGATTAACAACGCAAACAAAAGGACAAATCTGTGTTTTAAGTTGATAAACGCGTATTTGTTTATTGTACTAATGTGGATTATGTTAGGTAGCTGGGATATTTCGATAGTTTTACTCTTGTAAAAATCGGCACTGAAGATTTGGTCAGACGAGAGCCGACCTAGCATTTCTATGAGTTCGAGAAGTGTTTTCTTGTAGTTTATGTTAACAAGTAGCCGTTCGTGGTCATTTTTCGTCACGAGGCAACCTTTCCCAACAAAATGGTTCATAGTTTACGAAAATCGATTGTCATTTAGTCACCTAATGGCTTAAAATGTTGATATAGGTGATTTTCCTGTGTCAAGAGATACCTACCTTGTATATATATATATTATATCAGATTTGTGTTTTGTCAAAATGATGAAGAATGTTGTTTTATGACATATTGATAGAGTTTAAGTGACTTGGCCACGGGCCCAATACCTGTGGCTACTACTAATGACAATTTGTACCCTAACACCGATTGACTTGAAAATGCGTTGAAAAATGTTGAATTGTGATTCGTCAACTTGTATTCTGTACAATTGTGCAGTGTACACTTGTTAGATGCTGATTTGTAGCAGATTACTCAAACCGATCGTACAACTTAGAAAATATTCAACACGCTAATGTAGTTTGTCATCAACTTACTTTCAGATGGACCTATTATCTTTTAGTTATTATTATGACTACACTATAAAGTATATGAAGATGGAGACTTTATATATGCATTCTTCATTTTCAGATCTGTAGTTTAAGAAGTTACATGTTTGTTTTTAAACATTTAAACATTTTGTAGAATCGCAACATACAACCTTATACACTTTACAATTGTACAAAACAGATATTAAAATCCTGCAGTTTAAAAATTCTCTGTAAAACAATGAGCTGAATATTCAACACATGCAACATTTCTGGTGATGAATAATATTGGCGGTCTTTCCCTTCCATAGTTAGCAAGGGAGATAACTTCTGAAGTCAATAAAGCTTTATTTAACCCAGTTACTGTTCGTTGTCTATTGACTACTTTATCATTGTTCAACTTGAAACAGTCCATTTATCAAAGGAAACACTTAACATTTTCCTTAAATCAAAAGTTTGCTGAAGCCTTTGCTAAAACGATATTTCAAATTATGTGACAAATCGAACATTTGCTAAAGATAAGCAAATTACTGTGACCCGTTAGTTATTTAGATATACACGAAATATAGACAGTTTTTCATTTTGAGTTTCGTGTTGTCTGTTGCCGACTTTGTAAAAAGGGGAAATGATTACACGCAGGTGTGATTAATGTTTAACTCACGAGAAATTTATATACGCAATGGTATATACAAGCAATAGATTTTGTGAATCGTAGGTCTCGTTTGAAGGGGATGCAGTTTGTGTCAAACTGGAATTATGTTCTGTTTGAACGAGGCCAATGGTATAAAGAGACAAACATTTAACGTTAACCTAGTATAAATCATTATGACACTTGGACGTGTCACGTAAACATACTTATTAATTTATTCATCCTTACAATAGAATACAATACAATACTATTTTATTTTCATATTAATAGGCCTCTGGCCCAAAATACACACATATTTATAATAAGCATAAAGAGAGATGGTTTCGTCCTGCTATAAAGGAACTTATTTAGTATACGTGAACACAAAAAAAAAAGAAATTCAAAGTACTTATTAATCCACTGAGACATGTTTAGCATATAGAATATACTAATATTGGTAAACGGTTAGTGCACACAGGAAGAAATACAGAGTGTTATTATTATAAAGATAAACTACTTTACGAATTTGAAATGCCATATGAAAACATTTCTAATCTTTGTATATAACATTTAGGGATTTGCTCGCCATTAATGCTTTAAAATTGTGTACATTATTACCATGCGCCAAAATATTACCTATATTATATTGACGAATAGTATCATATTAAGCCCATTCAATAAAGAAGTGAAATTCAGTTTCAACGACTTTAATGTGAGCTTTAAAACAAAACGGGAAAATATTTCATTTTTATCTAAACCTAAGTGGAGACCCCTCTCTATCATTAAATCATGAGTTGAAGTTCTAATTCATAACATTGTAAATCTTTCAGCAGAGGGAAACATTGTGGCAAAGAGTCTATCATGACAAAATCATTATTTTGCCACCATGTTTCATATCGAGTTCAAAATCCATTTTAACTCTTTACCAATAAACACATTTTGGACAGTCCCAAATTGAAAGAGGCTGCAGACGACAGTTTAAATTGTAAAAGGATATACAAATATTTCCTTTTTATGGTAAAAAACTTTGTGATAAATGGAGAAATTTCTCATTTGAACAATTTCTCCTTTAATCACAATTATTTCTAGAGTCGTCTACAACAAACCCGTGTAGTGGGTGTGGGAGTGGGGGCATATCATTCAATTAACGCCGTGGAGGTTTAGTTGTATTTATTGACGCCGACCAATATAGCCATGACGGAAAAGACCTTAACAAAACAATGACAATATTTTACTAACAGAACAAAACAATCGATACTACGTACAAAATATTAATGACATAAATATCACAATAATTACACTAATTAACACACATTTCATAATACAATAATGTTAAATAAAGGAAAGCAGTTGAACATCTCACCAGGCTGGAATGAAATGATAGCCACGTGGACTTGCGTTCACGAGACGGTCTTGGCAAATGCGAGCGTAGTCAGTAATTTCATAATGAAATCAACAGTAATATTTGAATGACCAATGACAATCTTGCATCGTACCAATTCATTATTATGATTGGACATACCAATTATTGCATCAGCCTGCATGAGCGAACGAACACTAGAGAGGACAGAATTTCCACAAAAAAGTAAAATGTGTATTATATGAAAAGGGAGATAACAAATTTACCTGTACTACACAGTTCCCCTTTTCTTCTAAATGTCTCCAGACATTTTAAAATATAAGTCATTAAAAAACCATCTAAATTGAAAAAGATCTTTTGAAAATGTTTAAGTGAAATGAAACACATTACATTAGAAATTGATTTTGAAGTTACACACTAAGTGTTACTTAACTAAAGAAAATACAAACACAAATCTATAAGTTGCAAAATTGATAAGATTAGCCTTGATGTTCTTTTAAAATAGTAAAACACAATGCTGCTTTTGTTTAACTACTACAATCTTAATAGAAAACAAAAAATTATGTCGATATAGTATTACTCAACTTTCTGCAATATGAGCAGTATGAAACTTAATTAAAATGAATAGTTTTAACTTGTAAAAATACTAAGAAAACATGACACACAGATTCGAAACAATTAACACCTTACGATCACATTAAACTCAAAACACATCTATATTGGTCTCAGCAGTGTAAATTTGTACACATATGCTAAGAAAAAAAAAACACAGTGAAGACACATCAAAGATAACACAATTAATGTCTCTGTTATGAGCTTTTAAACTGCAGTAATATTTGTATTATTACTGAACAAGAATATTTGGATTTATTAAATCATCTTGCAATTATATTACCAAATAATGGTTAACATGGTCATTATAAATGACACCTGCACAAAGCAATTAATATTGATGCAAATGTGTTAAGTTGCACAAATATTCAAAATTCTTTTAAACAAAGTTTTCACTGATGTTAACAAAACACAACAAAATGTATGTAGCTGAAAGCATGATTTGAATACTTAAATCAACCAACATTCACACATTCGAATATGACCTCCCATATTAACAATTTTCAATAACAAATTACTCATATATTGATTTCTTGCCATGAAACAAACATACAATAAAATGTAGAAAAGTCAAATTGAGGATTGATAACATCTCAAAAGGTACATAAACACACTGACAAATACAAAACTTCACAACACCCTTAACCAATGCACACATTAAGGAATGATCATCACCATTGTAAATTTAAAACAACATAAAGTTAAGAATATTTTAAAAGAATTTCTTAACTATCAAAAACAAACCAAAAGACTATACTTTTAACTCATACTTAGAAATAAAATGTCTAAAGAAATAATGTCAAAGATTTGTTGATATGTACTAATTTTCCAAACAAAATCAACATGTTTGTTTAACCGTTAAAACAAAACCTCAATACTGTATTAGAATTTCATATAAGCTTATAATTCTCATGAACAACTAATTGGTAATTCGATAAAGCGTATAAGCTCTAGTGGAAATGTACGACAACAATGACACGTTTGATGTCACGATTAAAACAAATAATTTATGCAAAAACTTTATAATTGTCAAACTATTACAACACTAACAATATTTATAATTTTACTACTATTCAAAGGAAATAAAAGAAGTCAATACCACAAATTAACTACAGCATGTGGATTCTAATTTGTAATTTAACCTTCAGGCAAATGAATGAAATCTAGCGGTCACGAAAACATATTACAAAACTATTATTAACTGAATAGAACTGAAAATTGTTTACAAAATTGAACTTCGCTACAAACGTTTCTGAAATACTTACAGAAAATTATCATGTTAAAAATTAATTAAATATTCTAAAAGACTGCACAAATATCGAACTGAAATAAAAAAAACGTGTTTGCGTACGTATTGTTTACATTTGTTACCAAAGGAACTATTTGTGTGCACATACGCACACGTAATAAGTAGTGCGCCATAAATATTAAAACAAAAAAGTTGATATAATAGACTTACATGGTCAGTCCAATCGAACATGTTTAAGGAAACAAACTAACATTAACACATCCACAATCATAACGTCCACAAGGAACAGTTACCAAAATGTCTAGTGACGAAATTCACAATTTAAAAGTACAAAAGTCACGTAGTGTAAACAAAACGTCACATAAACACTGAAATACACGCGGAATTCTCTTACGAGAAAATGCATAATTAATACACAATTCAGCTGTCTTTGCCGAATGTACTGGAGGTTCTGCCGAAACAGTCATATGAGCTGGACGGAAGTTAAGGCCCCTCTTAGGGGTTGTTTGGGACTCCCGAATCCAACACCCCTCCGACAGCGTGGGCCCGCCCTGAACGAACGTGGTTCCCACCGAGCAGCCCTCCGGAAACCTGGTCCAGCCGCCAACCTGGTCCTTCCGTCGCACGTCTTGCCCCACGTTGGGCGCCATTTGTAGTGGGTGTGGGAGAGGGGGCACATCATTCAATCAAAGCCGTGGAGGTTTAGTTGTATTTATTGACGCTGACCAATATAGCCATGACGGAAAAGACCTAAACAAAACAATGACAATATCTTACTAACAGAACAAAACAATCGATACTACGTACGAAATATGAGTGAAATGAATGAATATGAATGAAATGAATATCACAATAATTACACTAATTAACACACATTTCATAATCACGCTGGGTATGCGGATACTTTGATCACAGATGGCACTTCGATACCAGATAACAACGCGAGAGGTAAGTTCATCAGTTGTTTTTTTAAAAGTTATATCATAAAGATTAGTTTTTTAGACATGGCGCATGGTCGAGTTTATAAATGGTGTATCATTTTCTATTGCAAAGAAAAACATCACGGAAGAATGGTAGATTTTTCGTCCAAAAATAGAAAATTCGGTCGGAAAACAGCATAAACTGGATGAACAGTAAACATTTCAACAAAATAAAACTACTTAGAAATATTGCAAGAAAGTATTTGATATTCCAGCATGTAGAGTAATCATTGTGCTTCAAATACTGAAATTTTGATAGTATTCAATGAAATATAAACAAATAAAGAGCATGTTTTAATAGTTGGTATTCGTGAAGTTGCGGATACTTTGATTCCCGATATAGGGCACTTTGGATAACAGAGACTTTCAACAAATTGGGCACTCTGATAACCGAGTTTTATCTTCTTCCTGAAATGCATTTATGTATATTATGGCTATTCTTACCAATCATTTTGAAGTACGAATCAATTTGCATTGTCAAACCCGACACATTTGGAATCTATGCATAACGTTATTGCATACGCATGTAAAATTACTATTAATTTATATAATTAAAATTATAGGTGCAAATTTTAAATAAGATTCAAATTCTTATTTCTGACGTAACATATTTCAAGTGACGACCGAAAATAATTGTCTTGATAATAAACTTGTTTTTAGTGGCAAATTGAGATCAAGAGAATTGATAATTCAACGGATCATGTGGATCAACACGACTGTGTTCAATTGCAGGACTCTAGATACGGGGAGCAAGGGGTCTTAAAGCGGCCAGTACACCTCATAAAATCTTTTGTCATTGGTGCTCATTAGAATCGCATCTTGAAGACGATACTAATGCGTAGCCACAAAATTTAAATAGATTTGAAAAATTCCTTTTATATTGAGCTTTACATTTCCATTTCCGTTTTATTTTCATATTCCAAAGGGATAAGAACATGTTTCGGTAATTCGTTTTGAATTTACGTCAGTACATACATTTTTATTTATTGCCTGCTTACTATAGCAGTATTCAACAGCGAATTCTGCATTTCTGATTCACTAAATAGAGTGTGTTTTATCTAGTAAAAAGTGTCGAGTTATCTGAAGTCGAAGTGCCGTTGTCTTTGAGATGATCGGTAAAAGAAGTGTCCATGAAAATTTGTCATCCGACTCTTAAAACATTTGAATTTCCTCAAATACGTTATTCAACTAAAATTTAA
Organism: Dreissena polymorpha; assembly: GCF_020536995.1. NCBI lineage: Eukaryota > Metazoa > Mollusca > Bivalvia > Myida > Dreissenidae > Dreissena > Dreissena polymorpha. The sequence goes on along the minus strand of NC_068368.1, from coordinate 14,650,534 downwards.
CATGTTGTAACATTAATGGACATATTGATCTTTTATTTCGATTAGTTGGCACGTTCTTGATTCATTTCCAAGTATTTTTATTTTGTTGAAATACGTACTGATCATCGAATTCATGACGATTATCGATGAAATTTTATCTCCTTTTTTATAATCCACTGTTTTTGTTTCACGACTTTCTTGCTCCGCAATACGAAGTACTATACCATTAATCGACCAAACAATGTAACGTGTCTGAAAACCAAATGAACAGAACATAAATGCAAAAAAGCTGAAGAACTCAACTCTTGCGCGTGGCTTTTGTTGTTATCTGGGTCCGGTTTAATAAAAAACTACAAAACACGACTGTAGTCGCGCGACTGTGCGGTCGACCGACGGTTGTCGGCCGCCAACTGACAAATTGTCGCGTTCACGGAGAAATTTGCCGCGACTGTGGTCGCATGACTGTGTGGTCAGTCGACTGCGGTCGTTGTAGTCGCTATTTTTAGAAAATTATCACTTCCGCCATCAACATTTTTTTATTTATTGTGCGAAAACTCATATCACGAAAAGTAAATCTTAAATTTGTTAAAATAATATGATATTATTTGTTTAAACAGAATTTGCTTGCGGATTCTTCGTCAAAGGTGTGTTTGTAATAATATTCATTAAGTGTTAAAAGTTCAAATACAAAATCTGACGCAATGAAATAAAATCTACCACTATGGTTCACGCGTCTCTGGACAATGTCCTTTCGCGTGTCAAAATTGCAGAACCTAAAACATACTTGCCAACGCAGTTTCAAGATGTTGGTACTAAAGACCGTACATTTATATGAATATTCACCATATACCAATATGAATTAGTGCGCTCAACAAATCGGACGGAAGGAAGGATCGACTGAATAATGCTCGTAGATCGAGGAAAACGCGTGCAAAAACTGCATTGTGGAGTCTGGATGTCTACGGAAGTCTTTAAAACCAAATAACGGGTTTGCAATCAGCTCTGCAATTCACTAATGATTATGGACATACTGCTGAGACATTTTTGTTAAAATGTTCTTTTATATCTGGCTTCTAAATCTGCCCAATAATTATTGCGCTTAAAGGTTTGATACATTGCATTATCGTCTGCAAAATTCATATTAATGAGAATCTATCTAAATAAGGTTGATATTTCTATTTTATAGGATTGAACTTATGACACTTTATCTGGGCAATGATCGTTTTGTTAGTTATTCATATTTCATTGTAAATTTCACTTCAACTTGATACACATACTCGAATAATATGTATGGGACTCTTCTAAATAAATCTAGGTACATGGTGCTGAGAAAATTGTATTTCGGGGAGTTCGTTCCTGCATATTTTATAATACTGTCAACATATCTGAGATTTGCTTTATTGATACCATGCTGTTTTGTCTAAAGTAAACGGTATTTTTATACAGGATATATTTCACATCTGATCTGAAGAAAAACGTCATGAATTCGTACTGTCGGTACTAGGAGATTAATCAAATGAATATTTGAAGCATCTGTCAGTATTACAAAAAAGTTTACTTACACTTATGTTGTCAGTATTTAAGATATTAGTCTGGTTATTGATGGCTCGAAACTGATTTAGTAATCCGAGTGTTTTTTAGCATTATTTTTGTGATTTAATTTTATTATTGATGTCTTTATCAATATATCATTTTATTTCCCAACCTACAAAAATGACGTAATGTTTCATGAGGGAAAATACTTATCCTTTATTTGTTGATATTTGTTTCTGTTTTTCCCTTCATTCGTTGTAACCACAAATTCTTTCTTCTAAAAGCCATTATTCATTATTAAAATTGATGTAGGTTATATGACTCATTCAATATTGTTATTACAAAATTAAATTGGTACTGTTTCTTATATATAAACACGAAGTGATGAAGCTATTGTTGGATTAATTATATTGCTGAATATCTTCATTTAACATATTTCTATTCTAAAGAAAATTCCAGGTTACCTAGTTCACGGATAGAGTCTTTATTATATAACGATTATGTTACTGGCTGTGAACTCCGGTGATGAACTGTATATAAACTATGACTTTCACACACTGGCCGCGAATTGACCCGAAACCTCGCGGGTTGAAATGCAATGCATTAAAGTGAGGCCTCGCTTCCACTGCTCTTTATACTTTTACATGTTAACATGTTGACATGAATATGGAAGTAAGTACTAAATATGAGAACATAGCCTTTAGTATAAACGCTTTTGCGCTGGTGTTTCTCTGAAAATAAAAGGTGCACGCACAAACTGTATTTATGTCGAGAATTGATTGTAAAACTGTTCTATCTATTGAGCCTTTTCATTAGAGATAAAATTGTTTCATGCAGTATCACAGTGTTACAAAGACGCGTATATGTTTCCAATGTTTTGGTGTTATACTCAAATCAGCCAATGGAATAAATGAAGTGTATTCATTCGTACCTAGCCGCGGGAAATTTTATTTGAATATTATTGGACACTTACAAAGGTCAGGTCAGGTGAAAAGCTGGCTTAATACAGCACGCCGAAAAACTCGCTCTCTTCGAAAATGTCTTCGCATTCGATGAACAAGTCGCATGGAGGCCGCCATGATTAAACTCGAAACTATCCGCGTTCATTTTGCACGGGTTTTGAATGCCGACAAAGCGTCAAGCGACGAGTAGTCGTGGTGTGAGGGGTAGACTGCGGTCGCTCGACAATATGTCGAACAACGCGCGGTCGATTGACGACCGTCGCTCTCCATTAAACACGGCTATCGTCGCACGACGATTATTCGCTGGTACAACCATAGTCGCCCGACCATAGTCGCTCTCATTAAACCGGACCCAGGTATCGTATTGCCATCTGTCATCAACGTATCCGCATACCCGGCGTGATAATACAACAATGTTTAATAAAGGAAAGCAGTTGAATAACTCACCAGGTTGGAATGAAATGATAGCCACGTGGACTTGCGTCCACGAGACGGTCTTGGCAAATGCGAGCGGTCAGTAATTTCATAATGAAATCAACAGTTACATTTAAACGACTAATGGACATCTGGCATCGTATCAATTCATTATGATGATTGGGCATAACAACTATTGCATCAGCCTGCATGGGTGAACGAACACTAGAGAGGCCAGAATTTCCACAAAGAAGTAAATGTATGTTATATGAAAAGGGAGATAACAAATTGACATGTACTACACCCGTAAAATCCCGTTATCGTTTGGTAATGGGTTAATTGATCAGCTGCATATATGTAACAAGTAAGAATGAGTCAGCACACTTTACCGACCGCATAACTCGACATAATGCATTAAGAATAAGTCAGCAGACTGTGCCGACCGCATAACTCGACTTAATGAATTAAGGATGAATAAGCACACTTTGCCGACCGCAAAACTCGACTTAATGCATTAAGAATGAATAATCACACTGTACCGACTACATAACTCGCCTAAGGGCATTTGTAGAAGACGACTTTGTAAACAAAACGGGTGAAAAGAAGAAGAAAATTGTTGGAAATGCACAATGGCACAGTTTTTCCCACTTTACCCTTCTAGAAGACTATTAAAAGCGTGTTACCATTTATGTTTATATATTGATGAATAGTATACAAAGGTCACGCAATTGTTGCAACATCAGTATTAACCATTTACCGAACAATAACGATTTTTTTTTAATTTGCCTAAAACGAATCTATAAAATATTGCGGGAAAATGAAAACTTGATTAGGATGAGTAATTTGTCCTTATTCAACAATAATTTCTACGCCATAAAAGCATTTTTTATATTCTATTACAATTTTAAATTGTCGTCTGTAACCTCTTTCAGTTTCGGAGAGTCGAAAATGTGTCGTTTGGTAAAGAGTTAACCGATACAAACGTACACCTTACTCGATTGAAAAGAATGTAAACAAAACATAACGTAGACATTAAGGCCGTGTGATGACCGACTCATTTAAGACGGAGTAGATCCCCAAATTATTAACTATCCACTATGGCAATAGGGCACTATCAAACAACTGGGTAGAACCGTCGTCCTTCCGCAAGCAGAGACGATTCCACCTATGGAAAACCGGATCAGGCAAGCCAGGAATCGAACCCACGCGGAGAGGGGAGGCGGAAAACTACAACGGGCGAGGCATGGTATGGTATTGCGCAAGGGGGGTTAGAGGGTTAGGGTTAGGGTTTGGGTTAGTGTTATGGGTCGGGTTAGGGTTTGGGTTAGCCTAAACCCAACCCTAACCCTAATCCGACCCCTAACCATAACCCTTACCCTAACCCTTTTTTGGGGTTATCACCCCTGACCATGCTTCGCCCGTTGTAGTTTTCCGCCTCCCACGCGGAGAGGGGTCTAGTGACATATTGAAATAGACCAAATTAGTGATTCGTCATGTTCATCTAAGCAGAGGTGTTCATTTAATCCTACTTATAAATCCTTACAAGTAAACAATAGTTTAGCATTTTAGCATTAATAAACAGAATAAAAGACAATGAATATTGAGTTAAAGATGATGATGCCATTGTATTTGGCTAATCAATATATGATTTCATATTTTATTTAAGAAATTATTTTTGTTTGGGTTCATGCAGGTATGAACCAAAAAAACAACTTATCACAATGTTTTTTGGGTTCATACCTGTATGAACCCAAACATCAAAGGTAAGAGTAAATAACCCTGTTTTTCGTCGATTCCAGGCAGTAAATTCATTAAAAATGTCAGTGAAATAACGCCCTATATTTTACGGCGCTTCAAATGACATTATCAATTTAGCGCGTGTATCACGTAACTGCTATTTTTTGGTTCATGGAGCTATGAACTGAATAATTCAGCCTATCAAAACGTGCCATTGTTTATGAAAATAGTTAATATATAATTTGAACGCAACACACGTGTTATTTTCTTTTATCTTTAATCCTTTACATGATATAAATACGTTCGTTAGTCGTCATGGAGAATCTTTTTTTTTAACTCGTTTCGTATGCCACGTAACCAACGAATGTTTCCTCATTTAGTAATGCTGCGGTTTCCTTAACATTGAACTTCCTCTCCTACCGATATGTTTAGATGTTAAGGGTTTCAAGTGTCATTGTAACATAAATGGCGAGAGACACTTAGCATCAACTACACAACATCATGGGACACTTAGCATCAACTACACAACATCATCCGAACAAGGGACTCTCATCCGGGAGACCAGGGTTCGATTCGGTCGCCGGTCATGGTGGAGTATCCTTAGGCAAGGCACTTGTCCCTAGATAGTACTGGTTTACATGCCAGTGACCATGAATAAGTGAACTGTCGCCGCGAAATAACCGAGAAATTGTTGAAAACGGCGTAAAACCTGAAACAAACCGAACAAGGGAGAGTATTCCCTCGAGAATATTGAGAAATAAACTATGTTAGAGTGATCACACATTAACACACACGCCTGCACCTGTGATTTCTTTCTTTTTTCGGATCAAGTCCAAATGTTTCATGAACAATTTGATTCTTATCGATTAGACGATTATACTGAGTACCAACAAAAACGGATTTTAAGTGGCATGTGCCTCAACAATGTATTACATATAGAAAGCATTTTGGTGTGAACGTATCTACCACTGAACTAGAACGATGTAATTATATACTCGTTAACCCTTAACCAAACGACACATTTTGGCGTGTGCCAAATTGAAAGAGGTTGCAGACGTCAATTAAAATTGTAATATCATGTAAATAATTTGCTTTGGTGTGGTAGAAATCATTGGGAGACAAGGAGAAATATACTCGTACTCTATTTAACAGCGAATGTTCTGGGTTTGGCAAGGTTATACATAGGTGATTAAACATAGAAATGATTAATGTTTTTATAACAACAATTTTTCCTTTAGGGTTAAACTTGGTCTTTTCCATCGTTTTAAAATTGATTCCATTTTTTTAAATGTTATCATTACTATTTTATTACAGTCTACATTAAAGTTAATGCCTGACAAGTTAAACTTATCTACGTTCCAGATGAGTTTCCATTTTGTTTTTATGATATTTGTGCTATATTTATTTTACCAATCTGAACAATATCAATTTTATCAAAGTTTACATTAAGACCAGACATTTCAGAAAAGGAAGTAAGTGTGTCGAGAGATTCATTAAGGGAGATATCAGAGCCATCAAAAATGACTGTCGTGTCGTCTGCAAATTGTGAAAGTTTATGCTCACAATTATTTATCGGACTGTTATCTTTAATATTCAAACGACACTTTGTGGACTGTGCCAAACAGAAATAGTCTGCAGACAAGGTGTAGACTGTGCCAAACTAAAATAGTCTGCAGATACAGTGTGGACTGTCCGAAACAGAAATAGTCTCCAGACACAGTGTGGACTGTCCCAAACTAAAAAGTCTGCAGACACAGTGTGGACTATCCCAAACTAAAATAGTCTGCAGACACAGTGTGGTTGAGGTTGAGTCGATACTGAAAGTAAAAACAAGATGGCTGATACGACAACGGCGGAAAGAACGCTGAGAAAATATTATCAAATTACATCATCAAAAAGTGGTTTAAATGAACCCTACTGTGCTGTTATGTAGATAAGTATATATTGCGTTGAACAATACTAACATTTAACAACAAAATCATCCATAACTTTGAAAACGAGCGTAACATAGTTAAAGAAAATTGCATGGATACTAAGATACATTAAAAGCTTAAATGGGAGTGGAAATAAAACTTCATTATTATAACAACTGGCAAACATATGCATTAAGTAGGTTGTTTCGTGACTATTAAGAAACGACTACATAATTGTTGTGGTTCATCCAGTCCAAACCAACAAAAGTAAGTATGAAAGACTCAACAACAGAGTTTCAACTCAAGTCAATACAAAATAAGTGATTTGTATAATGTTAAATTTAATAATGCTTATTTGAGTTCCCACTCTCAACATATTTGAGTTTCCATTCTCAACATTATTGTCCCTGTAAATAGAACAAACAATGACAGTGGGCCAGTGCAACATATGTATCATATGATGTTAATTGTCAGTCAATTATTGACTTTGTATGTGTGCCTGTTGAAATATTTGACTGCGTAAGGAATTGTATTGTTATGGATGATGATTGTATGAACGTTTTCAGACACAGACCTGGCATTTGATTGATGGATGTACTCACTCGTAAAACTGATGCATGTCATAATACGAAAATGTCTGTTAATTGGCGTAAATGCAATGACGCTCACTTTAATTATTATAATAAATTATTAATGTATAATTGTGATATTAACGATTTAGAACACTGTAACCTGAAACAAAAACACACTATAGAGAGAGAATTCTTTATTTGTACATAAAGGCCTCCGGCCAAAAATACATGTCATTTATACAGTTGTAAGTGTTTAAATTGTGTCAAACTTCAATGTTCATGAGATATCAATAACATCAAGTGGTATACATAAAGAGAGATTTTCCTAACAATATCAGCATCCTAAGAAGACATCAGTACATAGAAATCTTGTGGATCAGTACCATGTGTATACCAGTTAAACAAATATGAATTTCTAACATCATCATATTTATGACATTTAAAAAAGGCATGCAATTCACAATCAATAACTAACGTGTTTAAATTTTGTAGGCAATAACTACATATACGGTTTTCTTTCAATATACAACTATGTCTACCGAGTTCAATATTTAATTTATGATTTGATAATCTAAATCTGGACATGGCTGCACGGTATTTGAAATAAATATCTAATGACAAGTATTTCTCAACATTTAAAAGACTTTTAAAGTGCCTATAGTGATAATATCTACTCAGATTTTCAACAGAAGCGTGCCAGTCTTGCGTACAGCAGTCGATAGCACGCTGTCTAAATATTCTAATAAAGCTATTTATTTTTCCGACATCTTGACTTATCCATATGAACCCAAAGCCGTATTTGTATAAGAGAGTTTTTTAACATTGGTTACCCAACATTTTCTGCCTACATCGTCAAGCGATTATAGCATATTGTAACATTGTTTTGGATATCTGTGTGATGGCATGGTTAATAAAGTACACCAGTATCGAATACAATTGATAAAGTATGTCGTACATAAAGGTTATCTACCACAGTCCCCTAGAACCATACACGTGTTTGTGGTTTTTGGAACATGTATATTTTTGCAATATTTGTTTTGAACAGTTTCAATAGAATCAACGTATTCATAGCCCCAAATTTGGGACGCATAACAAAGAATTGGCTTCACCATAGAGTCAAATTTTTTAAATGAATCTGGAGTTGAAAAATAGCCAAAAGGTTTTTGAAATGTTTTGATCGAAAATAGAGCTCTTTGAGCTTGTGATACTCGTTTCGAGTGGGCAGACGACCATGAGAGACCTGATGTTAGCAATATACCTAAATAGTTATAAACAGAAGATACTTTGATTTTATTTCCACGATAAAACCAGTGTTCGTATTTGCGCAGAGGACCGCTATTTCGAAAAACGGTTATCCAAATTAATTCCCATACCAAATTCATAACAAAATTGGTCAATAATATTAATTTGCTGTTGAAGTTTTGCCGCAGTTTCAGCACATCCGGCCATATCGTCTGCAAACATCAAGCAAAGAATGTCTGGGATATCGTCAGTAATAAATATACCAGTACTACACCTGTTGCGTAAAAGGGCAGATAATTCATCAATGAATAGATTAAAGATGGTCGAACTTGATTTGTCACCTTGACGCGTTCCGATGTTACACGGGAAAACATCAGTGATATGGTTTTGAATTTTGATACATGACTTGAGTTTTGCATAGAGAGCTTTAAGGATTCGAAGAAAGTTACCATGCACGCCTTTCTTCTCTTAGGAGATAAATAACTTGCTATGATTGATTTTATCAAATGCCTTACGAAATTCCACGTAGATGCAGTAGAAACGACCACCTCTCTTAGAAAGGTATTTTTGTACCATTGCATGTAAACAGAAAATATTATCGACAGTTGAATAGCCCTTTCGAAAACCAGATTATGATTCATCCATCTTGTTGTTATCTTCAGCCCAACTTGACAATCGATTATTTATAATGCCAGACAATATTTTGTATAATGTGGTAGAAATAGATATACCTCTGTAATTGTCAGGAATGTTTGTCGGACCAGATTTGTGAATAGGAGGTATGACACTAGAACCCCAAGATAAAGGGATACTACCGGTTTCTAATATCTGATTAAATAGAAGTATCAAGATAGGAGATATGTCATCCGTGGTATATTTGAAAAATTCTGCTGGTATACCATCAATACCGTTACTTTTCCCAAAAGATAAGGTAGAAATAGACCTTTGAATCTCCTCTATTGTGATTGGTTCATTTAAGACAATGGCTGTAGGATCAGCGAGATTATGTGAATTATCAGTACATGGGTCTTCATTTTATAGTAGCATTTTTATCATACAAAAGTCTGAAAAAGTACTGATACCATTCAGACGGTGAAATACTATCATCTAAAGTCGCAATTGTTTTACCTTTTTTAAGAACTTTCCAGAAGGAGCAGGGATCGTTTCTGGTGTCAAATAATAATTTTCTGTTGGATTCCTTAAATTTATTAACTGAGGATCGGCAATATTTTTTGAAATCATTTCGCTTATCTTTATATGTCCGTAAGTCAAGAGGAGAATTTGTTTCTCGAAATGTTCGTAATGCTTTATATTTTGTCTGCTTGAGGGTATCACATATCGAATTCCACCACGGGGCTTGGAAAAGGTGTATTTACTAAAATGTTTGACCAGCATACACTGAGCTGCGTTATAGTACAAAGAGGTTATGGTTTCAACTGCTGAATTAACATCCTGAGCAATGCAGTAAGTCATATATGGTTGGCAGTAAGTGTTTAAAATAATCCTTAAATTGTGTAAGTTTATCCTGTTTCCATTTAAATCTTTGAATAGGTAAAAGATTCCCTGTCATAATATTAACAGGTGTTGGGTTAGGTAGTTAGTTAAGCTTATACAAACATGAGATTGGGAAATGGTCAGATTCATCTCGATCGATCACACAAAAATCCTTTATGTAATAAAATAAACCGGAAGACGCTAACATGTAATCCACCACACTGGCGCCATCATTTGAGATACAGGTAAAATTACCATCAATATCACTAGAAAATCGCCCATTTAGAAAGTGAACATCAAAAATACAACATAGGTTGACTAAAGACTTGCCAAAGTTATTTGCACGGAGATTATCTCTGTTAGAACGAGGTAAATCAAAATAGCTACCTTCGTATTCAACATTACCAAAAATATGAAACAATGTATCATCAGGTATAAAATCTAGGTAATCTTTACATCTGCTATTCATATCTCCTGCAATAAAAAGTGGAGTGTCAAAATATTCTGTTCTAATACATTCTAAGTGTGAGAGCATATTTATAATACCATCCTTTTGTTCCTTATCATTGTAATAGCATGATCCTTCTGGTGAAATATAGGCAAAATACATAATAATATCTTCACACTTAAAAAAGGATGAAAATTCACAGTATAAAACAATGCAATTATCAAATGTATCAAATATACGGCGAAAATTGATCCGTTTAGCAAGAAAGCTTTTAATGTACACGCTCATACCTCCACTATTCCTTATAGATGTATTTTTCATATTTCTTACAAAATCAAAGTGGATGTAAGACTCTAAAAATTCGTTAAATTCTCCGTTAAATTTACTCCATGTTTCATTTAGTGCAATTATATGATAGTTGTAGAGAAATGCTTTCACTTCACAATTGTCAACAAACTCGTGTAAACCGTTTACGTTCCACGAGAGGATATTTATATCTTCAAAGGGCGTGCTCTCATAGGTTTTGCTTAAAACACATACTGGGTCTGCCACATAACACTGCAACTAACTTTACTTTATGTGCTATCCATGCCGTGCCTATGGAGACAATAGTTGATGACAGAAAGCTGGTTTTTCTTGGACAACTCTGCAACCTGCCAAATACATACATGGCAAAACATTTGATTAATAGCAGACTCATATATTATGAAAACTTTGACAAACAGCACCATGGTTTCATTCCTGACATACGTGCGATATTGTGCAAGTGCGAACTTTACCACATCATGGATCAATACATTGCAGAAGGCCTGTTCCCGGTGAAAAGTGCGTGGAAAGCCATGCTTCGCCGGCACGTTACACAAAAAGAAATATAAATCTGTTTCAAGAGTGTTCAGAGAAGTACCCGTTTCTTTGCTCAACAATATTACGGTCCGACGGAGAGTGTGGTTTATGGACTATCGCCAGAAATAATCATGAACTCTCCTCTCTCTGTAGTAAGACAATGCGAGTAATTGGGCGACTTATAATGCCCGCATATATAAATACATGTGCACTTTGTAATGGAGTGAATTCGAATAAAGTGCACCATCGTATTCTATTCTATAATGTGAACTCTAACACTCGTGAACAGTTATGGAATACCATTTAAGACACAAATGGACTTAGTGCTTTCAACCAGATGTGTCGCTATAGTCTTTCTTAGCATGTGGAGCTGGCCATTCACTCTGTTTATATAAGAAGAAATTAATTATCGCCATGTGAAATGTCGATACATTATACTAAATACACATTCAGTACTCAAATGATTCTTATCTTAAGACTGTTCTTATCAAACGTTAGTGAATCTTATTCAACCTTTATTTATTATATGTTCATTTGTAAGCCTTAAATATCCGTATAGAGAGTTGGCGGATTTTATGTGTTAGCTGCTTAAGGCCGGGTTTCCATGCATCCGTGTCCGCGCTCCGCGTCCGCGTTCCGTGTCCGCGTTCCGTATACGGACACGGAGTATCATTTCCATGCATCCGCTTATTATTTAAGCCTTTCCGTGTAAAAAGCTCATTCCAAACGTGGTGGTACTTGGATTAGGATGTCGTTATTAGAAGAGCACACATTTTTTATGATGACTGCTGCGGCAGCACTGCATGTTAGTAGACGGAAACGCAGACATAGGTACTGGACACGTATTAAGAAACCGTCAAATTTACGGTACATAAACTACCATCTTGTTAGAGAATTAGAGCTTAACGATGAAGAGTTCAGGAACTTGGTAAGTTATTAATAATTATTAACAAAATATTTTAATATTTTTATAACCAAAGGTATAAAAAAAAGTCCTAATTATCTCCTTGTCCCATACCGCTATCAGCTAATTTCTCCAACACCACAGTACAGAAAGCCAAAACTAGCTGATAAGCCACTCTGGACAGGCTGAATTAATGACAATTAGCAAAGTTATATCGATAAACATTACTGATTATTCGTTTTACAGACTTCAAAACTTGTATGTGAACCCGCATAGACAAAAAAGAACATAAATAGCGACTTCTAATAGCGTTATATCTTGTTTGAAATATATACTGTGTCTTTTGAAAAGCGAGTATAGAGTGTACAATATGCAGACGATATATATTCGCAATGCTTGATGTAATGTCTTTGTCTTTGTATTCTTTCATACGTTGGTTGTATATTTCAGGTCGATCCCTTACTAAATATAATATTTTTTCACTAATATTTATGCTTGAATGTCGACCATTCATGTTCACTATCGTCCGTGCACTGAGTCCGCGTCCGTGAAAAATCGCTCACCGAGCGATTTTTCACGGAAGCAATACGCGGACGAAAAATGCGGACGCGGAACGCGGATACATGGAAACGCTCCAACAGATTTCAACCAGTTCGTTTTTTCGCGGACACGGACACACGGACACGAAACGCGGACGCGGATACATGGAAACCCGGCTTAACGCTGTGTTAACAGTTAGAGGAGGTATTCGCTGCCAGTAGTTTGATTTCACCTGACCATTTCATAACATTCGATTCTTAATTTAAAGTTTCCTTTAATAAACTTACGATATAGAACACAGAATTCTACCTTCTACCGCGTAAGTGCCTAAAAAATTGATTGAAAGCATATACAAACACCACCTTTTTATTTTTAATTTGTTTTATGCATATTTCAATCTTATCAAATTCTTAATAAAATTATACATGCGTTTTGCGAAATTATTTATCATCTTAAAATGGTACTTCTTCTTTCCGCGTTTAAGATTGTATAATTCTTTTACAGATTGATCACGCGACTATGAATTATCGTGCCGCACTGTTTTACATACATTTCATTCCTTCGCAACAAAACAAATACTTTGTTTCTGTTTTCTTTGAGTGTTTGTAAGCTTCACCCATAAGGCTCGATACAGATAACATCTTGACATTGAATGCAACATCAAACTGAACAACTTAAACAATCTCTACTCACTTGAAACGGAACTTCTTTTGTGAAGTACGAACAAGCGAACAGATTATAATCTGACCCAGTGTGTTTGTTCTAAAATTGTGTTGGTTATTTAATAACTACCCGTTAAGTCTGCAAATGTGTATCTACTACTGTCACTTGAGGCAGACGTTTATAGTTTTTAGCATAGTTGCGGTTACTCAACTATGCTTATGTTAGAGCAACATTTCGAAAACCGACATGGAACGGTTGACCATTATGAAGCCTTACCTGATCAAAAATCAGACGAAATATATATTTAATATAGTATATGTTAATTCTAACATTTTTTTATTTAGAAACGTTTTTCTAACGTTTTCTTCCAAGAATATTGCTGACACCGTTTTAGTGAATTTTTCTAAGACCGTTTAACATGAAAAAACCTTCTAAGAATCTAAAACAAATTTCGTTCGTAAAACAATTCTGTTCTGGTTGATAGTGATCTCACACCTACTTTCTATTTCCTTTTTTAACTGTTCTGGGAGAGGTAAAATTCATTAGGCCCTGGTTTAAGGATATGTTAGAACTTCATTGGTTAATTATAAATAGAAATTAACATATTTTCAACAGGAAGTGGGGCTTAAAGCACTTTCATTCTTTGTAAATGTGTGAAAAAAAATAGCGAGTACGATGAATGTTTTCTGATTTATGACATGGGTTCTGACCTGCCTTTCTATGGATTTAATGAAGTACAGTTTGAAAGTAATAGAGATGTGTTAATTGAAATTTAAATGATTTACTTTGTGCCAGAAATTAACGTTACGAGTAGAGCTAACGGTTTAAATGTGGCATCGAATTTAATGGATTCGCGCAAATTCTGGACGAGTGTTGTGTCTGTAAAATATTAAATGGAATGCTGTAAATGTATCAAATCGGAAAAGAAAACGGATGGTTGCATAATGGTATGCGTGAAATAATGTAATTCTACGTATTTATTTTCATAGTTATGTCATTTTGTAACCATTCACTTTCGTCACGATTTGGAATTCCCGTTTCTAAAAATAGAACATTTTGGTAGCATGAACCAACAAGGGAGGCGACTCGTGATGTCAGAAATTGTTAAGGTTACAATAAACTATATAATCGAGCCATGAATAATCGAGTCATGAAGGTCTGTACTCTCTAAACCAGGGACCTATACTGTATAGGTCCCTGTCTAAACAAATCATCATATTTTCCTCGACGGCATGTTTTACACTTTAGACTGTTGTTCTGGTTTTATCGTTTGGAGATATTGATAGGGTAAGCATAGGTGTTCACTATTAAATACCTGAAATAGGATAAAGTTAGAGATTAAAGTAAAAAAAGGTACTGCAAAAGGTTACAATCCACTAGAAAACGGCCGAAAAAAGAAGGTGCAAAAACAGTCGATTTTGATTTGAATCGAATTCTTTTTTGGTTTGAACATGACATATCATTTTTATTGCTTAAATCGATTCAGCTAAAAATGCCCGTCAAGAAAAGATATGGTTATGGGGGTCTCTATGTGCAAAATGTTGTATTTATTTTCGCTCAAATTTGTCGCTTTTACATTGAAACATATAAGGAAACTATTTAGTATATTTTGACCTTAACATTTACTTCAGCAGCATCTTCCCTGTATCTTGCAACTATGCTTTCAACGCCATCGGCGCTCTCGTTTAACCTGTTCTACCATTCTGTCAGTGTGTTGTGGCAAAAGTAGCATATTGTTTTCTTTCAAGAGTTATCTATTTAATTCTAGCAACTTCTGCCACATCACGACGTTTCAAACCAACATAGATATGAAAGCAAACTTTGCTATTTAATAAAATAAGGTAAAATACGTACGTGAGCAAAGAAGCCGCGCTTTAAAGAGATCTGATCCTAGTTTATTGAAGCATAAATTAACATTTAGTTAACCCTTACATTTTGTGTCATGTCATTTGAATATTCAGGGTTGCTCATGCGTTGGCGATTAGTTATTTAACCATGATTTAAAGTGGTTTCGGAAATTTATCTGTATATCTTAGGCCACAACAAATTGATTAAATGTTCGATGGATTTCACGCACCTAAAAAACTTAAAACGAAATAAAAATATTTTTATTTTGCGCCCGCAGCAACAATTTGTGCTCCGCACATATTCGTTCAATAATTTAGTTTAATTTAGCCTTCGTTTTTTACGAGATAGACTGTTATAACGCTTTCCGATATTGATTGGTTTATTGTAAAAGAATGGCGGCGTCCGTCTGCCTCGTTGTGTCGGCGAAAGATTTTAATTGAAATGTAATTTGTCCGCCCGTTGCAATAAATCATCGCATTACTGATGATGTCCGTGCTTTGTTCCTCGCAGCAGCATCTACATCTTCCTGAAAGTAAGTTTCTAATTGCACTTGATTAAAGCTTCTCAAAGTGTTTTTTTTGGAAAAAATAGTGGAATAAAAGTAGAACATTTTTTTCTGTTGAATGAATTTTACAATCACATCAGGTCGGTAAATATGGGAATTTTTGTAAGCTTTATAACATACACTAGATTTGTGCTGTTGAAATAGTGAGAATAATGATGGCTGTCAATTTTGTGAAATAGGTCTATAACATTTTTCTTTCTTGCAGGAGGAATTCTTGCAGAACATCAAGACATGCCAGTCGCATATCTGTGGAGATCAGTTAGAAGATGCACATGGCCTGTATGTTCGGAGATTACTTAGCCAAGTGTCGGCATTACCTTCTGTCAGTGTGCATCCACTGTGGAACTCCTGACAGTTTGTTAGATGACAACGATGCATAATTTTATGTTGCAAATTTGTATTCAAAATATTCCATAGTCAGACGAATGTGTGTATCTTGTCGACATTCTGGAAAAGAGTGTTTAGTCTTTTCCAGTTTTACTTCTATTTCTACAGATTTTATTTGTTTTGCCATAAGATTTTAGCTGATTCTAGTCATTCTTGACTGCATGTTTCTTGGGAAAAAAAATGTTGTTTTTTATTCCTCGCCATAGGCGGAGGGATATTGTTTTGGCGTTGTCCGTCTTTCCGGTCGGCACTTATATGTCCGGACCCATAACTTGGAAGTTCTTTGTGGATTTCATTGAAATAATATATATAATATATATAATAAAACGCTTTTATTAAATTTGCCGTAGCTTTCGACTCCTCGGTCTTCTTCAGCGGCGTTAATTTGAGAATAAGCATATCATCTTTAGCGGAAGTGACGTTATAGTATCGCACGTTACATTGCGCGCCAATTTTAGTCTTTTGTGTTTAGTATATATGGTTTGAACGTCCTCAGTTTGCGCTTCCAAAGTTGTTCGATGGTCTTCTGGTACTCGTCGGTTCCATTTAATTTTTCGAGTCCCATGACCCGGAAGTCTGCGACGCTGTAGCCGTTTGTGTAGAAGTGCTCGGCTACCGGGTCGTTGTGTCGAGTCCGTATCCGGAACAGGTTTAGAAGATGTCGCTGGTACAGGGTATCTCCCGTTTCTCCTACGTATACGAAGGTCTTACACCGTTCGCAGTGTACAGCGTAGACTACATTGGTGGATTTGCAGGTGACCTCGTTCCGCACATTGTAGCTTTTGCCGGTGGTGTCGCTGAACTTTTCAGCCTCCATCATGTATGGACAGATTGCGCACCTCTGTGCCCCACAAGGTGCGCTCCTGTTGGGAACTCGGAAAAACATTCGGTTGTGTTTTTTATGAAGCAATATGTCTTGAAGGTTGCAGTCTCTTCTGAATGCTGCTAACGGGGGTTCAGGAAATACGTTTTTCAGATGATCTGAAGATGATATGCTTATTCACAAATAAACGCCGCTGAAGAAGACTGAGAGGTCGAAAGCTACGGCAAATTTCATAAAAGCGTTTTATTTATATAAACGGCTAAAAGCGACTTTATTATATATATATATATATATATATATATATATATATATATATATATATATATATATATATATATATATAACAAAGTCTCCATTAGCCTTGTTGTATTTAAACAAAAACGCTGCAAAAAATGAATACAGCGTTTTTGTATATATATATAAGAGGATGATGCACACCCATTGGCATTGTACACCATTAGATAATAACGGAATTATGGCCCTTTGTATCTTGAAAAAATGATTTTTTGTGTGATCGGAGCCATATCTTGGAAGTGCTTTGACGGATTTCATTGAAACCTGGTATGAGTATATATATGGATAAGAGGATGATGCACGTTGGCGTTGTCCATCCGTCCAGAAAATTTTGTGTCCAGAGGTATATTGGCAGGGGATATCAATTCAACAAATCTGCTTGTTTAAATTGATTTGATTAAAATATTGTTCCCTCTTATTGTTCTACTACTATTGTTATAAATATATTGTAGTACTAGTCATTATACTAGAATGTATACTAGTCTTTTTTGCACTCAAATCAGACCAATATATGTGCTATGTTAAAACATAGTATCAATTTATATAAACAATATTAGTTTATTTTATTCTTCGCTTTTCGCTCGCCTATGATTTAAAAAAATGGAAAAAGAATAAATTTATTTTCATTTCGCTCGCTCAATTTTTGGTTGGCTAAAATCCATAGAACACATCATCAATTTGTTGTGGCTTTAAAGAAATATAGATTTTTTATGAGTTTTCACATAATTAAATCTTTAAAGCATGCTGCAATATAAAGTTTACCCAGTTCATTTTTTGTTCTATTTTATACGCGTGAACAATAATGCATGGGTTAAAATACGCGTATTATAAAGTCGTTACCGTGCGCTTTTAATAGAAATATTAACTAATTAATTTACAAAATCCGAGTTTTTTAAGAACGTACAATACTAGTTGTACAAAGAAATTAAAAAAAAAATACACTAAACGTTAGCCTAACTATGTTTTGAACTTATAAGAAAAACATACATTTACCACAATATAGTGTGTGCTTGTTTAAGGAATACATGCTTATTACTGCTGACAGGCAATTATTTGCTTTTTGTTCAATCAAAGTTATGACCGATTTTAGCCCCTTCGTCAGCTTCGTAATCTATATTCGTGAGTTATTCATAGAAGCCAAACAAAATACTTATTACATTATATGAACGCCATTACATTCAGATTATAACACAACGTGATGAAAATTTGATAACAGTGAATTTAGTTCTAGATTGGTGGTTGTCGATATAAGTATTCTTAATTTAACCCGATTAATCTAAACAAGAAAAATTATTATTAATATTTTAAAGTGACATTAACAACAACAACAATAACACAGGATATAAACCAGTTGAACGTTCAAACGTACATTGTATATGTTGCCATAGCGGTCAGCAGTCAAACAGATATGTTTTATCACTCCTTTGATTTTATAATTTGAAAAGCATATCTAAGGGGGGGGGGGGGGCGGATAGTTCTAGTTTGTTTTGCAATGACAACTCTTGTCAATTTGTCAATCCGAATATTTTGCATAGGATACAAATGTATATTGCCATTAACGTAAACCGTCACTAGATTGTAATAAACTTTGAAACACAAAAACGAAGTTAAATGTAATTTACGCATATATTAATCAGTGTGCGTAATTAAAATCAAAAGTGTATTAATTACTAATTATCGTAAACATTGCTTGTAGCATTTATTAATATTAGCATTATTAGTATGAAGTACATGACTTCCTCGAATAGGCGTGGTAATCATGTTAGCACATTTCACAAAATTAAAGTGGAACATGAGCTTTACTCGAGAAATATACATGTAATCATGTTATACTCGAGAAAACTGAGTTCTTTGATAAATTCTATTCGAAGAATCCACGTTTATTGTTTCAATATTATAATTTCAAATCATCCCCGTTCTGACGCTTCAATAACATCCGGCTATTAGCGACAAATCTTTGAGTGGATGGTAGGCTTTTATTTTAATGAGCTTGGGTCTGGTAACGGAAAATTAAATTCATTGAGAGTAAACGAATTAATTTATGCTTCAATAAACTAGGATGTAAAATATTTCATTTGTTTTTGATGACAGTAATCACATTAAATTTCCGTGCATTTGATGTTTGGTAATGACGCCTTTAAATCAATATGTGCATTTGTAAAACAATATTTAATAGTTATTTTAATGTTTTCGCCTCATCTGAAACGTATGGAAAATGTGCGCATTACACGTTTTAGCCTGGTCAAATAATATTTTCTATTAATGGTTAAAATCCTTCAAGCATTTTAAAGAGCAGGGTATTATAAGTTCATTATATTGCATACAATACGCAATGTACAGTAAGAGCTTAGGCAATCCATTTGTGTCACTTTAAATGTAATGACTAAACATTGGCAGACTCTATCTGGTAGTTTGAGCGACAGACATTCTAAAATAGGTTTATATTTGCTTAAATTCACTGTGAAATCCTTAGTACGGAAAACTCCACCAACCGGTCTATAGAAAGAACGCGCGGATGAAAAAAATCATTGTTACAAATTGACCCCTAAACCTTCCTATTATTTTGAGCTAGGAACACCGTCAATACTAAATATGTTCGTAAATTACTATGAACAGATTAATTAAAAAGAAACGCAAAACATTATTTCATTAATATGATGTTTCACATGATTTCCTACAACTATGCAATCATACACAGATTTTGGCTTTATATGTTTGTTTGATAGAGACATTGAGCTTAAGCCCGACATCAATACAAACGTTACGCTGACACTGTATACAAGTACATTATCACCAAATTGTCTTCAAGCATATACGGAGATTGTGATACCTAGCTCGTACTCCAGTTTAAGGTATCAAAGAAAAATATTTTTTACTTCATACGTTAAAAAACATTAAATCAGAAAAAACAAAATAAATATAAAAACCCCAGAAATTGTCGAGATTTAAATTGATGTTGGAATTTCATTACAGCACAGGGTATACGTTGATTTGCTGCTTGTTTTTTTAATACAGGATATACATGTAGGCGTAGGCTAAAAGATTAAAAACTACTGTAAAAACGATTAACAAACCGCTTTTACAGTTGTTTTAATCTCTAATCAAGCGTGTTAATAGTGAGTTGTTTGTGCGTTTGCATGGTTTAAACGGAAAATTCGGTGTTCACGTTGGAGAACGACGTTAACTTATTGAAGTCAATGAAATCAACGAGATTGTGGTGACTTATGTCGCGGATGTATTTTTAGATGGTCGCTTAGGTGGTTAGTCTAAAATTCAGGTCGATACGCCTTAGCTACTAGGAGCCCAATACCCGCTTACTACGCGTATCCACGCGAGAAAGAGTTGTATAATTTATGCAAGAGGTTTGAGTTTTCCAATAATATTCATTCACAAATGGAAACATGATATTAATATCGTGTTAAATGCAATAGTTTCGAACGGTGCTTTTATAGAAAAGAATCAATAAACAATGATCGTATTGTACCTGTCGCGGAGGAGATCGTTTATGAATGAATAAAATAGTCCACTTTCTGCAGCGTCTTCATGACGTAGTATTTTTGCTCAGTTCATTCATGATATGAGGCTATTAAACGATTTTCTCTTATTTTGACACCATACTATTTCGCTAATGATTGTTTTCTCATCTTGGAAGCGAAAGTGAAATTCTGCGAGATGGATTGTAACGCGTAATTGTTACAGGGTCACAATTTGTGTCGTTTGAGCATACAGAGAGTAGTCCGGAATTCCTTACACTGAACAGTGCTACATCCTTTGAATTGAGCACATACACAGTGATGTAGCAAATATTCAGAGGTTGTATCTCGAATCAGCTTATTTAATATACGAAAATATTCATGCGTGTCTGTTGGCGTTATGTTAAAGTCACTAAGATGAAGACTGAGTAAAACAGCTACGCCTGAAAGCGCATTAGTGCTCTAAACCTATGTTTATGTCAGCGTTGTTGACACCGTGTGAACTGCTCGGGTAACAAATAAAGCATAAACAGCAATGTTTATATACTTTTATTCCTCCATATACAAGATACGAAGATTATTGTATATTTTGAATTTGTATATGGTGTCAAAAATCAAAAGTTTTGTACACGGAACTTTCATTATGAATTTATATTCTTGGTGAGATAGTTATTTGATATTAGAAAAAATATTCCTTTAATATGATGGTGACTGCAAATTTTCTTTATATTAAGTTCTCATTACCATTTTCATCATACTTCCTATGCTTTCAGAACGTCCAAAAAGCATGCTGTTTTTATTTTGTCTAAGTTATTTCTATGAAATAATAAGGATGATAAAAAGTGCACACAAAACTCGACCCGTGCGCTATGACACACACTATATAAAGTTGAATGGCGTGTGTTCATTTCAAACTTGCGGTTGATTTTGAAAAATGAATTGCGTGTTAAATTATGCAATAGCGAACATCTTCAGTGCCTTCAGCGCTTTGATTTGTCTAATTTTTTCAATTCACCAAAACGTGAAAATGCCCCTTTGAGACCACCGCGCATTGTTTCGCCTTCGATTATCATCGCAAGGGTTAATGATAGAAACGGAACGATGTGATTCTGCTAGTCCTCTGATAGGCAGCTCGATATTGAGAATGAATTTTGTTTTATCATTATATGTATTAAATTGTCAAATAGAAGTACGCCAGCACTTTTTGAAAAGGTGTTATTATAATAAATTGAGTATGTTTAAAAACGTTCAGCTAATGCTTATTAAAACTACAAACATCTGAAATAATATGACAGTCTAAATATGTGTATTTCGAAAATAAGCATAGGACCAACTTTATAAATATGAACCAGTGGCATCACTTGTTTAGTGGGAGTTAATCTTATTCGGCTATTTGCACATGTGTTTTTAAATAAAATTTCAGTGTTGCTATTAAATGCCACTTATATTGTACAATCATATGTATTTTATGCCAAAGTTTGTCGTTGTTGTTTGTAGGAATGATTAAATTTTATTGATCAGTATCAATAATACATAATTTAGTAACCATTTTGTTCAATAATACTTAGATTCCTGATATAAAACTCGCATCGAATATGTTACGAACATTCTCCGGAATTGACGTAACTTCTGTCAATCACTTTTCCTTGACATGCTAGTTTGATAATAAGTGTGTCAACAACAGAAAATGGACTCGGTAGCCACACTATTGAGCACGCCACGGCCTCGTGTTCGGACACGTGCGCCCTAAAGAGCTGTGCGCCTTATATGGCTTGATGGTGACGGTAGCCATCCGTGGTCATAACATATTCTGGCATATAAATTGCGCTGTCGTCTGATGGTTTTCTCAAACCTTGCCATACTCTTGAAGCGACAATGATAACTGCATTCCGCCACAAGGTTAGACTTATTTAAATTGTAATAATAATAATAATCAAAATAATGATAACAGTCAAAATTTTGATAACCATAATAATTTTTTTTCAATTGTTATATATTGTTATAGCTAACCCATCAATTATTTGAATTATTTCCATTATTTAGATGATTTATTATAATATATAAACAATCAATATTAAAACGATAATTTTCGAATTATAAATTAAAATTTTAATCAATCACAAAACCATCACACGTGATGAATTCTTCTCCTTTGGGTTGTGAAACAATGCAGTCGACTGATTTCAGTTGAGTTTGTGTGTGTTGTTGTTTAAATTTGTTTATTTTAAGTGACGCTTACCACTGGTAGAAAAATTAATCATATATGGTCTCCCATGTTATAATTTACGAATGTTTATTATTCGGTGATATGAAAAGAAGACTCATATGTTATTTGTACTGGCTTATTCAAAATAAACATGATAAAAAACAATACAAAAGAACGGTTCTTTAATAAGGCATACACTCCTAAAAGTTATATGTATTTAATAAATACTAAACATATTTGTAACTAATATACCATGCATATTCAATTTTTGCAGTTCTAATTTGAAGTTTGATTTTATTATCTAGGTCTATTCGCTGAGGTCACAATGTCAGCTAACGTTTCCGACAAACTATTCACGTCAGCAAGCCTACTTTTCTCAAATGGAGACGTCAACGTGTATTCGACTGCCGACCCTTATATTTCACGTTACCCGATAACTGACAACGTTTCAGCCACTCGCGACCAATGCGAACCTATCAGCGGGGACAATAATACTGAGGCTACGACCGACGAGCAGTTTGTTCCCGGCAGCGGATATGACTTTCCGGTGTTCGGCATGGAGGACGGAACGTTTGTCTACCTTCACAGCCTTGCCATTGGTTGCCTGATCACCAGCCTCATCTCCGCCATCATCACAATCGTTTTCTCTTTCCGGAACAACAATAACCTCACTTTCTTCAGCAAGTGGTCCCGTAGCGAGCGCTACGTCGTCTACATGGCGATCTGCGACGGTATCTTCAATTTTTGGCACACTATTGAGCACATGCACGGCCTCGTGGTGTTCGGACATGTGCGCCCTAAGGAGCTGTGCGCCTTATATGGCTTCATGGTCACGGTATTTATCGGTGCCCAGAACCTGCTGGTGAACGTCATCGCCATCAGCGTGTTTTTCATCATCTACTTCGACAAGAATATCAACTTCGGCAAGAGAGACTGGAAGCTCCTTCTCTATTGCTTCGGAGTACCGTTTGTTGGGGCTGTAGCGGCAGCGGCCGGCGATCAGTTTGGACCAATAGAATTATTGTGAGTGTATTTCATTTGTTCATTTGCTCCATCAATAGTGTTGTACATCTACATCCGGTCCATGCTTGCGTTTATAAATTGTATTAAGAATTGTTAGTTTCTTCAAATATACACGTGCATTAAAAACAAAAACAAATGAAATATACACAATATGTTATGGTAATGTAACCCTCATTTCTATTTGAGTGCACATGTCATCTTCAAAGTTTGATTGAATTTAATTGTTATTCATATTTATAATTACAAGTATATGTTTACAATCATTACTAATATCAGCTTTGTTTGATTTCAGCTGCGCATTCGACCAGGTGAAAGGCAGAATGAGCAACTTCCTCTTCAATACAATCGCGATTATCATTATCACCGCCGTCAACAGCACCCTATATATTTTGTCATGGAAACATATCCGTGACGAGACCCGCGAGACGAAGCAAGTCCTAGGCAATGAGAATTCTAACATTGCTATCATGAAGAGGTCCCACAGGGCGGCAAGAAACATGTCCATGTTCGTGGTCGCTTTTTTCGCGCAGCGGTCAGGTGTCGCGGTGCACGCTGTCTGGGGGCTCGTCACTCCGAACATTCACATGGTCCTCTATTTCCTGATCGTCTTCTTTGCCAACATCGGCGGCCTCTTGAACCTCGTCGTGTTTCTCATCATCCGCAAGTCGCGCAACGCCCAGAAGAGCCCGGGCAATCGTCAGATGCTAGTCTTCAAGAGCAGCAACGGGACGTCCGGTACAGAGTCAATGGATTCATCATCCGCAAGTCGCGCACCGCCAAAAAGTGCCCGGACAATCGTCAGATGCTAGTCTTGAAGAGCAGCAACGGGTCGTCCGGTACAAAGTCAATGGATTGGAAGGTTGGAATTATATACTTTTTTCTGTCTGAAGCGTATCTATTCGCAACGCAAATAAACCGATACTAGAACGATATAGAGTCCAACCTGGCTAGCGGTCACCTGCCTACAACGGTCAGCAAAATTCCTTCTCCAGACGAAAATCATTCTATATATTACACCTTAGTATACGGTCACCTGGCATTAGCGGCCAATGGTCAGTTCATTTTACTCTGAAAGCCATTTATCACCTGTGTTCGAAAATGCAGTTTTTACAGTATGTTTAACATGATTTTAGACAACGTGATTGTAAAATTAAAATCTGAATTTTTTGTGTCATCATCTGCATCATCTGCAGCATCACATTCCCACCAGAAACATAACTACCACCGTCAACATTAGGAACTGCGGAAAATGAACAGGCGTCATTGACGTTTTGACATTTAAAGAGTGCTCGCCACGTTAAAAAAAAATCCTAATTACTTCTTTTGTTTTGTATTTTTCAGACGTGTTTTGGAGAATGAAATTTGTTACAAGTTCTTTTTAAATCTTTCATCTTTTGAAAATAATTTCAATTTTCCGTCCGTATTATAATCAACACGATTTCAATCAAATCGTCGTTTTCTTTATTTCGTTTAAATATAACAACTTGAGTACTACAATTGTTATTTAATATTACCATAGATGGTATAATTCATGTTGTAGCTACAGAGTTGAAACTTCAAAATACGTTTGATCATTTGATAAACCTGCGGTATTGCGAGCTGTCAATTTTAGAAAGGGACAAAGTTCTGTATTGTGTCTGATTTTGTCTGGTTGTTTCTGGTTTTATCTTGTTGTGCCTGGTTGTGCCTAGTTGTGTCTGGTGTCTTGAGTTTCTTTTGTTATGTATTATATCTACAGGGTGATATGTTGCAAAGGGACTTGTAATTGAAAATAATTTGTAAATGTCTATCAGGCTTTAGTGTTGTTTACCGGCATTGGTGCATAGGTGTGTATTTCATGAAAATTATATTTTACGTTGTTATGAAATGTGTATATTAACCCATTTATGCCTAGTGGACTCTCCCATCCTTCTACATTGGATCAATTTATTTCCAAAATTAGGGATGTCTGGTATATTTATTTATATATTGAGAATATTTCTTACAGATAATTCCTTTAAGCAAACAGCGCATCATGCGGCGTCTCATCTGGGTCTACGTTGTTTGCCAAGGCCTTTTTTCTAGACGCTAGGCATAAATGGGTTAACAATATGCTTGCTATTCATTGTATATAACGATTGGTTTGTGTGAGAGTATAAATAAATGTATGTAAATAGAATTAAAAAATTAAGTGTGTGTGTAAGTATTTGTTTGTATAATAAGAACTAAAAAATGCTTTCACTTCTAGAACTGCATTACAGCTGTGACCGTTATGCAATGTCCGCGGTGACGCAGCGATTGTGAAACCACCGCGGTTCTGGGTAAATTTTGGTCGTTGTTTCAGTATTCCGCGACAAAAAATCTACACATGAAATAAAACCGCATGCGTTCGCCCACTGCGATCCGCGGCGAGTGTCGCGGCGAAAAACCGCACAGTGTTACAGCGAAACGCCATGACGTTATCTAGATTAATTTACATGAAACTTAGACTTAATGCAATATGCCTTTACAGTTTGCATGATTATTTTAAAACAAACGGGTGAATGTTTGACACAAAATCGTACAGAGCAACCGTTTCAAAGATTAAACAAATACACTCTATTGTATATATTGTATCGAACATGCATCGCACAAAAAAATAAGTATTACATTCACATACATTATTGTGGATTTAATTACGGTTTATTACGATAGAAAACATTTTAAAGACGAAATTGACTAAAATACGTTACAGTTGTAATGGTCGGCGAACGATCGTCCATCAATGGTGCCACCTCTTATTGAAAGATGCATATATAAACGAGCCAAAGATACGTCCGAGGTGGCACCAAAGAAGACATTAAAACAAAAAGATGGAGAATCTTGAGGGTGAGAAGGCTCATTGGGTATCTAGTAATGTCATATGTCTGATGTTCATGAAGCTCGAAAATACTCGTTTGACTTTATTTCTGACAAGTTTGTAAGCTCTCGCGAAATAAAAATAGAGCCACCAATGTTTTATCTTAAATAGAAGTTTTAAACAAATTAAATAACTGTTTGTGTTCCTATAACATATGTTCAGTAAATCAAATATTTAAGTTTAGTTGGCCTAACGCGTAGTGAATGTTGTTGTGGGTGTGTAGGGAATCATCGGCTTTCAGTTTGTGTGGTTAAACACGCTTTAAAATAACAAGCTTGACATGGATTGAACGGGGAAAAGAACGTACAAAAACAAAAAGTTATTCATAAAATTATTTATTTGTAACAGTGTCATAGTTGTAATTTATATGGTATTTTAAATAATGGACTTTAATAAGCGTTAATTGTTTTTATTATTATTATAATGTTAGGGTCTTGTAAAGAGTTTTAAATAATTGTATAATTGTTGCAAGCAAATTATCGTTATCCTATAAAGGAAGCACCAAAGATAATCATTCTGAAACACTTTTACAAGAACACAGTTCGTGAACCCATTGCTTATGGCATTAAACCCTATGCTCTAAACTTTATAACACTATTTAGTGTGAAATTCAGGACTAGTATCGCACCCTATATTTGCAACTTGTAGCAAATCACTGGTTGGATGCAAAACATGCGTGATACGAGAGTCCACCAGGACGGCGCACGACGTGCCGTGACTGGGCTTCATGAGGCAATCTATGCTTTCAGGGGAATTGTTTAACATACTAAATGATTTATATGTTTAGCAATAATGTGGGGCTTTTTTCTTTTGTTAATAAGATATTAATACAATTTAGTTAATAGTTCAATTGTTTTAATTTCTTTAAGGGAAAAGCTATGCTTAAACAAGATATTTTATTGTGCCATGATAATCAAAATGCATGTTATACATGTACTCAAATCCAATGATTTTTAACAAAAGCAGACATGTACATTTGTATTATAATTTAATGTTACTATATCTATCCATTTTCCCATTAGCGTGGCCTACAATAGCTGTCCCAAGACTCGACTATTTATGTTCTAGAAATGTCTACGTGTTTGTTTAAAAAAAAAAAAAGATCTAAGGGAGATAACAGCGCAAAAAGATCAATCACAACTTATTTTCCCAAAACAGCGGAGCGCCCCTCGTTTTACGTATACTATTTTGTCAATTCAAGACTAATAAATGGAAACAGGCACACTGTGTTTCAATTTTCATATATTGATTTTTGTTCATTAAAATTGAAACGAAATATGAATAGGGAAATACGATTCGTGTTTTGTTTTGTAATAAGTACACCGAAAAACGATACAAAGAATTCGAATTTGTTTTGGTTTTTGTTTTTGTTCCGGTTATAAGAAAGTCGGAATCTGGACTAATACACGTTGATTCTTGTTTTTTGTTGTGTCGAATGCATAACGAAAATGAAAAATACGGTATATTCACAGACCTACACGGACCTCTTTAAGGTAAATCGTTTATTATTGCATTGTATGCATGCATTCAGAAATTGTGTTACTCGTTTCCTAACCGCTTGATACGCTGTAACCGGAGAATATGTATTGCAATATTTATTGCAATGATTGTGTCTTTAAAACAAGCCGTTCAACTACAATACTTTAATCAAAATATCGTTTCCATCCACCTTTTAAAGGGAACTGTTCACAGATTTTGGCTTTTTTTTCAAATGTAATTAAATATGGTTGCTTACAAATCTTGAATGTTTTTTTAGTTTTATAGGAATCGAACCAGGGTCATCAGAATCCTTAAACGGATGAAATACCACGCGCCACGCAAACTTTCATGACTTTTAGCAAAACATATTACCTATAAATAACTTTATCTATATCGTCTGCAATTTTTTATACCATGAAAAACACGCGCCAGACTGCGATGCGTGTTCCTGATTTTCGGTACAATAGTCTATTGGCATTTTGCAAATAGACAGAATGCCAATAGACTAATGAAATATAACATTTCAACTGAAAAAAGGTTCTGATAATTCATGTTGTACAATATGTAAAGGAACAATGATAATTTCCGCGGTTGAGAAAAGAAATACAATTATCATCTTTAACGTTGGAAAAAAGTTATAAATATGTTCGATTTCAATATGTTAACCTTGGTTACCACACACCAGGCCTTAGCCGGGACCGGTAGAACAGACCCCTTGACCGCAATTCAATTCAGTGCAGCCAGTCAAGCGAAAACTTCTCTTCGAAGTCTCTTAACCCTTATAGCGCTGGAACCGAATTTTAAAGGCCTTTGCAAACAGTTTGGATCACGTTTTGTGGCGTCTGATATTGATCCAAACTGTTTGCTATTCTGATAGTGGTCTTTGAAAAAAAGTGAAGAAAATGATGATTTTAGAAATTCAGCAGACACAAATTGAGCAGACGACAAATATCCCAGCATACAAAGGGTTCAACCCGGATATCATAAACAACTGTTGCGGAGGGTCTGTAGGATCTGTCTGTGACATCGTCAATATCCCCATCCCCAGGTTGTCTGTGACATCGTCAATATCCCCATCCCCAGATTGTCTGTGACATCGTCAATATCCCCATCCCCAGTTTGTCTGTGAAACCTTCTTACCACTCTTTTGGAAAAGTTGTTAAGTTTTGATATTTTCAGTATATTCGGTAATTAATTTTACTGGGTACAGGTTACCAGTTAACTATAAATAACGCAAGTAGATTGATCATCATCGTCACGTGGTTACACCAGGACTGCAACTTGTGCATGCGTAGTGAATTGTATATATAGTACATATATATATATATATATATATATATATATATATATATATCATATATATATAGATAGAGAGAGAGCGCGACGCGACGAGAGAGCGCTGACTCTCTCTCTCTCTCTCTCTCTCTCGTCTCTCTCTCTCTGCTCTCTCCGTCTCTCTCTCTCCTCTCTCTCTCTCTCTCTCTCTCTCTCTCTCCTCTCTCTCTCTTCTCGTTCTCTTCTCTTCTCTTCCTCTCTCCTCTCTCTCTCTCTCTCTCTCTCTCGCTCTTCTCTCTAGCTCTCTCTCTCTCTCCGCTCTCTCTCTCTCTCTGCTCTCTCTCTCTCTCTCTCTCTCTCTCTCCTCTCCTCTCTCTTGTCTCTCTCTTTTCTCTCTCTTTCTTCCTCTCTCTCCCTCCTCTCCTCTCTCTCTCTCCTCTCTCTCTCTCTCCTCTCTCTCTCTCCTCTCTCTCTCTCTCTCTCTCTCTCTCTCTCTCTCCTCTACTTCTCTCTCTCTCTCTCTCCTCTCTCTCTCTCCCTCTCTCCTCTTCTCTCCCTCTCTCTCTCTCCCTTTCTCCCCTCTCTGAGACAGAGAGAGAGAGACAGTGAGACAGAGACAGAGAGACAGAGAGACAGAGAGCAGAGTAGGTAGGTAGGTAGGTAGGTAGGTAGGTAGGTAGGTAGGTAAGTAGGTAGGTAGGTAGGTAGGTAGGTAGGTAGGTAGTCAGGTAGTCAGGTAGGCAGGCAGGCAGGCAGGCAGGCAGGCAGGCAGGCGGGCAGGCAGGCAGGCAGACAGGCAGGCAGGCAGGCAGGCAGGCAGGCAGGCAGGTAGGTAGGTAGGTAGGTAGGTAAATGATCAATCTAAGTGCGTTATTTATAGTGTGTATATCATTATGTCACCTATTTTCGCGATGTACTTTCTATTTCACATCGCGAAATTTTATGTTCGATATACTGAAAATATTAACTTTTTTCAAGTAATGTAATATACAAGTCGTGATATTTTAATCAATATAAACTAATAATTGTAAATAAATACGGTATTTTAGATTGTTTCTGTTTTCGTCATTCGTGGGTGACGGCCCCTTTAAAGTGTTTTTCTGGAATTACAATATGCAGTCAGTGCAGGCTACCAGTAATCTTGGACGGCACTTTCCGCTGGTATGGTAAGTTTCTTCGAATGGTAAAAATCCAATTTAGGCGGAAGTGTCGTCCCAGATA
This sequence comes from Dreissena polymorpha, assembly GCF_020536995.1. Classification (NCBI taxonomy): domain Eukaryota; kingdom Metazoa; phylum Mollusca; class Bivalvia; order Myida; family Dreissenidae; genus Dreissena; species Dreissena polymorpha. Next base: position 14,619,818 of record NC_068368.1, on the reverse strand, counting down.
AGACTTAACATTGCTTGATTAAGATAACCCGACCGACCCAACCAAAGTGCCCATATGATTTTTTTTAGAAGTCTAAATAATTAAATATTTTGCCCATACTAATCTATAGCTGCTATATCCACATATTGAAGACACGTGTTTGTTTTTCTAGTCCTCTGTAACTGCTTCATAAATTATAAGGATGTATGTTCTATAAATGGGTTCTTATTATACGCAGTCTGTTATTGTTATCATCAAAGATATTTATCAATAAATCAATATATAAAAGAAATCGTCAAAATGAATTTCGCTGGCCTACAATACCGACTGCCGTGCTTTTAGTCAGGTAATCCCATACAAGAAATATACTATAAAAACACGATTTGCGTTAATGCCTATTGTGTTTTTTTCCCATTAAAAACGATCGTCCCTAAAATCAACAAGATTAATGAGTTATGACTAACGTGGTGTGTCTGTTTTTGACAAGCTCAAGCCGCATATCTGGAAACATTCAAATGTGGACAAACCTAGCAGAACAAGAAAACGTCCACGCAAAGTTCATCAAAAATGTATCGTCCACATAATTATATGAGCCGCGTTCTGAGAAAACTGGGCATAATGCTTGTGCGTAAAGTGTCGTCCCAGATTAGCCTGTGCAGTCCGCACAGGGTAATCAGGGACGACACTTTCCGCTTTTATGACATTTTTCGTTTAAATGAAGTCTCTTCTTAGCAAAAATTTTGAATTTAGGCGGAAAGTGTCGTCCCTGATGAGCCTGTGCGGACTCACAATTTTCTCAGTACACGACCAATATGAAACCTACAAACAACGAGTCGATAGCAATATCCTATTTTTCTCGTACACCGGATTTTATGGCAGCGGTACACGATGTGATAAATGTTTGATTGTAGTGTTGTTTATTTGGGCGGTGCTCTTTAAAAAGGGGTTTAATAAATGTGCGTAAAGTGTCGTCCCAGATTAGCCTGTGTAGTCCGCACAAGCTTATCAGGGACGACACTTTCCGCAAAACTTGATTTTTGCTAAAAAGGGACTTTCTTGAAACAAAAAATATCAAAAAAACGGAAAGTGTCGTCCCTGATTTGCCTGTGCGGACTGCACATGCTAATCTGGGACGACATTTTACGCAAATGCATTAAACCCCATTTTCACAGAGCACGACTTATATATAATCTTTATTTTGGGAAATTACTATAACACGTTATTCTTTCTTAGAGCTAATATCTTGATAATAGTTTGTGACTTTTTAAAATGTTGCAAAAAGTAAGAGGAAGACACTTTGATTTCAATTATAAGATAGTAAGTGTTTGTTGGTCTTAATAAGGAGATACGTATAAAGTGACTGGTCTCAGGTTCAAGTTCAAAAAGGGGCTCGCTTAAATATCCAGTTGTCAACCCTGCAGTTAGTTAATTCGAGAAGTACCGATTTCTCCCCTGCAATGTTAAGTTAATGGACGCTAGACGGCGTTCTGTACGTGTTTAATTTTCTTAAATTTAACTATTGTCAGTTAATTGAGTTTTCTGCTATTTTCAGTTTACAAACTTAAAACAGTATACACGTTTAATATTAACGCCTCTGATCGAAACGTATTATATATATATATATTTATTTTTAGTTGAAGTACCGGTATAGAGCTATACTTTAAGCTTGTTTCACGAATGTTCAATGTAAAAAGAGCAACATCTATAAAGTTCTTCAATTTAATATATTTGTTCGAAGGACGCCGTCATATGTTTACCGACATTTGTTTTAAATAATTGACAATGGATGTGTTTTTTTTAATTGTTTTTAGATATGAAGTAAAAATTACAAGTATAAACGTTGATTTGACTACCATTTCATTAAATAGTCGCAAAAGTATTCAAATAAATAAGTAAAGGATGCACTCTTTTTATTATAAAAACGTTATTCATGGTAAATGTTGTAAACTATAAAAGTAACATTACTATTCAAAATCAACGAAAATTTCGTACAATTGTTCGTAAAATAAACTTAACCAATTAAAAATCAGTGTTCCTTATGGCAATTGTCGAAATTTCAACGCCAGATGTGGTCTGGTAAAATAGATGTTTGTAGATACAAAATGCTCGTTTTTATGTTTGTTTTGCATATCTATTCATACGACACATGAACACTAAAATGGTGTTCGTGTGTCGTATGAATAGATATAATCGCGGGAATTAATTGTGCCCACAAATAAATAAAAACGAGCATTTTGTATCTACAAAAATCTATGTAATCATACCACATCTAGCGTTGAAATTTTGGCTATTGCTATAAGGAACACTGATTGTTAAGGTGTTAACTTTATTTTACGAAATACTTAACGAAAAATTTTCGTTGATTTTGAGCGTTATAGAGACTTAAAAGTATGGATAAATACAATGTTAAATGAATGGATGTTTATGGTATGATAATTATACAAGAAAAACATAAACAAAACATATAAAAGAAGTGTATAATACAAACGTAATAATCTCTACATATATATGCACGCAATTTAAAATATATTTTTACAATATTCCCGAGATCTCCACAACACAATAGTCCACTGTCATTATATCTAAGATTGTGTAAAATTGTTTTTCGATTGTCGAACCTCAAGAATTGATGCATAAGGGGCACATTTTCATTAAACGGAGAATGCCATTGTTCAATTTCGAAGAGAAATTGAGCGCTACATTCACTTTAACATATATCCAACATCCATTCGGGTGGCATCGGTTTCGGATATGTGTTGAGGACACTGTAAGAGCCCGGATGTACCTTAAACACCCTGAAAATATAACAATTTACATCTTATTGGAGCTTCGTTCAGAAAAAAAAAACGGGTTTAACCCCTTTACCCTGTAGAAACGTATTTATAGTCCCTTAGAAAGTTAAATTCAATTAAAGATTTTTCTTACTAGATTCATTTTTAACCCATAGAAACTGATGAGCAGCAAACAGCATAAAACCTGAACAGTCTGCGAGTTACTCGCAGGCTGTTCTGGTTTTACGCTGTTTGTACATAGCCATGTTCACTTTGCTTCTGAGTGGGAAAGGATTAATTCATATGCGTAGAGTGTTGTTCAAGATTAGCTTGTGCACAGGCTTATCTAGAACGACACTTAACGCTCACGCATAAAACCACATTTTCCTAGAACAAGACACATACATTTAAAACTGTGAAACATCTTCAACGTTTTGGCAACAGTTATTCAATGTTCTGAACACAAATTAATGCAGTTGAAAAAGTTTTCGTTTCGGTCAAGGCATGTTTTAACGATGAAGGTTTTGATATGAAATGTTTTATTTATGTGCGTTTTTGTAATGGTATGTTTTCAATTGTACCTTTATGTCAAGTATGTTTCCAATGTGCTGGTGGTATGCTCAAATCAGCCAATGAAATAATTTAAGTGTATTCATTCGTGTCTAGCCGCGGGAAATTTTATTTGAAATTTATCGGACACTTACAAAGGTCAGGTAAGGTCAAAAGTGACGTTAAACAACTATGCCGAAAAACATTCGTTATTGTACGAGCACGGATGGTCAAGTGGTCTAAATGGTAGACTTTTACTTCAGGATTCAAGGGGTCAGTGGTTTGAACCCTGTTGAGGGTGACTTTTGTTTTCTTTTTTAAATTTTATTCTTGATTTTTTTACTGGAGCTTTTATAGATCCAATGTTTACATTTATCAATATAGAGCATTAAATGACAAACTTTAATACATGCCAAAATCTGTGAAAAGGCTACTTAAATCCATAAACCTTTTGCTCACAGTTTATTTAAACTGTGTACGTTCAGTCATGATATGGTTTGGAGCAAACTTCGGAATGGTAATGCTTTGTTTTATCTGTGTCCGTTTTGGTCATTATATGTTTGAGCTATGTATGCATTAGTCAGGAAGGTATATTGACCTTTGAAAATAGTTCTTGGTTCGTTTTTACCATCTTGTTTTATGTTACGACACTAAACATTTTGAAGTATAGTTCTTTGATACAATTTAGTATTATTTAAAGTTTGTTTCAACAAGTGTACATTTGTGCAATGTACCACCAACGGTATGCGTTACCTAGATACCGTGAAGTGAATTTGTTGACCAAACCATTTCGAAGTTTGCGTTATTCAATCTTTATTTATGGCCTTTATAAAGAGCCCCCTATTAGTCAAAATACAAAAGCCACTTATAAGCGATTAAACATTCATTCGAATGCAATAGCACATATATGTAAGAACTGTGTTATTCAAAACAACGGACGGACATGTTGATATTGCGTTGTTTTAATTATTAACACAATACCCAAATAATTGATTAAACTATTAACATGATAACATTGAACTGTTTTTTAGTCAGGGACTCCTCAGAGATGTAGGTTCCCGCTATTTTGTGAACAGAAATCTCCGTAGTGCATGTAGTGCAAATGAAAGAAAAAATATAACGCTTTTTTACTTACTTGTCTTTCTTGAAAAAATAAATGTAGCCATCTTTCCACCGTAAAGCGCCCTCTGGTGACTTATGTAGTCCATGGAAATACTCCGCAGTTTGGAGGGGATACCCTGCGCGTAAGACATCCGTTACCGTGCTCCACTCCCAGAAAAGGTCAACCTAAATATCAGACAGCGAGTGTTAATTTGAAAGTATTCATTCTTCGACAAGAGGCCATGCAACAGTAAGCTATATATCAACAAACTATTAAAAAAATAAGTCTGTTATTTGTGTACATATTATTTGAGTCGCGCTCTGAGAAAACGGGGCTTAATGCATATTTGCGTGAAGTGTCGACCAAGATTAGCCAGAGCAGTCCACACAGGCTTCTCTGGGGCGACGATTTCCTTATAGAAAAAAAGATACTTTCTTTCAATGACAAATACCATAAAAGCAGAAAGCGCTATATCTGATAAGCCTGTGTGAACTGCACGTGCTAATCTGGGACGACATTACGCATATGCATTAAGCACAGTTTTCGCAGAGCGAAAATCTATTGATTCTTCGACAAGAAGAAATGCAAAAGTTTTCTTTACATTTACAAAAACATATAAAATGCGCTCATACTGTTATTTTTGTACATTTTAAAAAGTATTAACAACTAGGTTTAACAAAATGTATGTTTTTGTTCCGTTCTTTTGTGTGCTGTGTCAGTCTTTTTGGCAATTGGTCACCGGCCCAAAATTGAAGGCGATCGTTTTTTTTGTCCAGAGGTATTCCTCTTGCCGGTGCAGCTGGGGTATTTGCTTTGTTTAGATTTGTTACCGCAGTTTACTTGTTTTGACGTCGCATTTAAATAAAAAGTATTAGACAATAACACACGGCAGAGCTGGGCCGGGCGTCTATTATCGGCCCGCTGCCGACATAACGGCCCGAGGGCCTTTGGCCCGAGGGCCATTATTCGGCAAGGGTCGATTGTAGACGCCCGGCCCAGCTCTGTCGTGTGTAATCGTTTATATCACATATCATACTATTTTGGTCCTTCACGAAAATTTATACAGAAACAGCTTTCCATACTTTTATTTTCATTCAATTGATTACGCAGTTTATGACGTACCTCATGTGACGTCATTTCAATCACTCTCTGGATTTAAGGACAACAACAAATCGGACTTGGAAGTTGGAGTGTTTTATTTAACAGTTAAATATTTTGTTAAGCATCGAACGATAAGTGTGTGTGTTTACGATGGATTAATATAATATTATGAATGTGAATAACAGTGTTGGGATATAAAACTGGAATGAAACTGGTGAGACTGCATGTTCGATTTCGTTAAAATGTCGACTCGAATAACGCGATGTTTTGTTGAACAATTGATGGATTATGTCCAAATTTAAGATAAGCGTCAGTGAATGGTTCTTTAACTGTTTGAAGGAAATCGATGTTGAATTAAAAGGGTAATTTCTTTGATGAATACGTCCTTCCTTTGTCAGTCGATCAAAGAATGCCTATCCTCAAAGAATTGCCTGCTTACATCCAGTCCTTTTAAATGGAAAAGATGGATGGCGATGAAGAAATGTGTCCAGAATTTACTTCGTCATGGAAGCAAATTAAATTTTACGAAAATAAACATGGTTATAACACAATTTCGGTGAGTAGAACAATAACCAGTAGATGATGTTTTACTTCTTTATGGATAAGACTGAATGTGGACGCCATATTGATTATTGTTCAGTATTAGCCACGCGATCCCATTCTTTTCTGATATGAAAAATCGGCCCGGCTAAGCGGGCTGATATGATTTATATCGGCCCACCGGATATGAATAACGGCCCGCTCGCGACGTCATTTTGTTACTATTTATAGTAACGATATATGATATTACCAATTACCGCACTGTTTTGGTACCGCTAAAGCTAGTAATCAAAAACTAATTTCATCGGAAGGGAATATCGTCAGATTTGAAAACGTCAAAGCTTAAAAGGAGATATTGTAAAGCATATAAAAACATCCGAATTGCGTAAATTGAATACTGCTGATTGAACCGCGCTCTGGGATAACTGTGCTTAACGCATGTGCGTATATTGGCGTCCCAGATTAGCACAGCATAATCGTAAAATACAGTATCCACTTTGATTGAATATTTCTTTATAAGTATGTCTCTGTAAAACGGAAATCCAGTTTCGGCTGAAAGTGTCGTCCCAGATTGACCTGTTCAGAGTGCACAAGCTACTCTGGGACGACACTTCACGCTCATGAATTAAGACCATTGTTTCCTAAAATGCGGCTCATTGAATGAATAATGTTTTCGTCAGGAGGATCAATGGTGACCTGCGGCCGTCGAAGTGCTCTTACCCCAAACAGAAATAGTCGTGTGATTCCATACTGGTCCCGGATGAAGGTGGCGCATTTCGGAACTTCTGGTAAGCCTTTGATTGCTTTAGGGTAACCGAAGTCCAGGTCAAAGTTTGTATACCGCCATATTGTGTTGTCTGAAAGGAATATATTTTTTTTACGTGATCATCCGCCATGATCATGATCATCATGATCATCATCATCACCATCATCATCATCATGATCATGATCATCATCACCATCATCATCATGATCATCATGATCATGATCATCATGATCATCATCATCATCACGATCATGATTATGATCATCATCATGATCATGATCATCATGATCATGATCATCATCATCATCATCATCATCATCATCATCATCATCATCATCATCATAATCATCATCATCATCATCATCATCATCATCATCGTCGTCGTCGTCATCATCAACATCATCGTCGTCGTCATCATCATCATCATCAGCAGCAGCACCACCATTATCATCATCATCATTTTTTATTCGTGTAGTAAAAATGACGTGACGGCCTACTATAAAACATGTACGTCTGCTTGCGTTCCTCCAGGAACGCCACTGCATCTACTTCCGGCGGGCCGTTCTTGTAGACGTCCGTAATTTTTACTTTCTTTGGCGTCAGCACCAGTTTGCCGCGTTGGTCTATCTGTGTCAAGTGCGACTTGCGGAAGATATACGTGTAACCGTCCGGACCTGTGAGTAATTGAAACCTCTTTAGTTGAAATGGTATACTTATTTGTTTTCACAAGTAGTGCTTATGTATGTAAACATCTACATAAACATCTAAACTATCTACAACGTTTTCCATATTTATTAAGCGATTAATCATTTATTTGAATAAGTTTAAATCTTATCCTCATCTTATTTATTCCACAAGTACAGATACTATATTCAAAACCCTAAGAATCGACAATATTTCCCATAAGTATGCGCGGTAAATTGCTTAGTTAAATCTTTAAAAAATCTTATTTTAATCACAAAAAGTTTAAACATGTGATATCGCCCATTTAGGAGTTGTTATTTTTTGTTCAATAAGATCCCTGATCCCGTGACTTACCCAGCTCGATATCATCCATGTTGAGTTCACACGCCTTGGGGGCGTCCGTTTTGAGCTCCTTGGCGGGTAAGGGAGGGTCCTTTACCTCGGGGTTGGGCCCTAGAAAATAAATCCGCTCTCTGTGAAAGCAGGGCTAGATGCATGTGCGTAAAGAGTCGTCCCAGATATGCATGTGCAGTCCGCACAGGCCAATGATGGACGACACTTTCCGCTTTTTTGTATTTTTGTTTTATAGTTAGTCTCTTTATAACGAAAATCCATTTAAGACGGAAAGTGTCGTCCTTTATTGGCCTGTGCGGCCTGTGCACACTATCTGCGACGACACTTTACGCACATATTTTGACGAAGTGTTTGCAAATGTACTCATTTGTTTTAAAATTTAAATCGCATCTTTGTTAATATTTTGTACGATCGCTGATGATTTTCGCATCATCAGTTGTATGTGGCTGCAGGTCACATGAGTAAATTAAAAGATACTAACTGCATAAAAAGCATTTTGCGTATCTATAGACCCCCTTAATACATGTAAGTTGAAACCTTATAATTTAAGTTAGATTGCATCGTAAGCTTAATGAAACGCTCTCGAGTCCGTTTCCTGGTTAGAACCAAAACGTGCTGTTTTGGGGGAAATCTAATGAACGCTCCCACAGTGGTCGCTCCACAGCCGGTCGCTTGACGGACGCCATATTCACTGCGCTAAGGAGACTCCTTGGAAAGTATATGGGGCATTGCAACTTTAATACAACACTCACCGTACAAGATCTGCGCGTTTTCGATGTCTTCCTGACTAAGATCGAGGTTAGTCCTCACAAATGCCGGATACATGACAGAGCGAGGGTCCCGGGAATGCACCAACCCTAGGGCGTGTCCTGAAACAATAGAGTGGGGGTGGAGTGCACCTTTGACAGCAAAATGGTATGTGACTATTGATGGTCATAATGATCTGTGAAAATCAGCAATTGTTTTGAGCCAAATGCTGACAACAGTGCTGGCGTGACATTAAATACTCATCGGCGACCCAAGATGGTTCCAATTTACTCTATAAATACAGATACGCATTTCACGAACTTTAACCCATTTATGCCTAGCGTCTAGAAAAAAAGGCATTGGCAAACAGCGCAGACCCAGATGAGACGCCGCATGATGCGGCGTCTCATCTGGGTCTGCGCTGTTTGCTTAAAGGAATTTCCGTAAGAAAAATTCCAAATAAAGAAATAAATATACTAGACATTCCTTATTTTGGAAAAACATTGATCCAATTTAGAAGGAAGGGAGAGTCCACTAGGCATAAATGGATTAAAGTTGCAATACAAATGTGAAAGCGAATAGCTGTGAAGCCTTAAAGGGGCCTTTTCACAGATTTTGGCATTTTTTATCTTATTCATTAAATGCTATATATTGATAAATGTAAACATTAGATCGTAAAAGATCCAGTAAAAAATCAAGAATAAAATTAAAAAAAGGAAAAGAACATTGCCCGGAGCAGGTTTCGAACCAGTAACCCCTGGAGTTCTGCCAGAGTCCTGAAGTAAAAACGCTTTAGCCTACTGAGCTATTCCGCCGAGTACACATACTAGACGTATTTTATACCTTATATAAGCAATCTTCGTAGTAATACACAATTTAACGACAAAAACAGAACTCTCCAAATTATTCAATCGTTTCGCGTTGCAACGCTTTATAATTTTTAGGTTTTATAATCGTCAAAAGATGCATATAATGGCTATATTAGAGCATGGTAAATGTTCAGTATTACTGTTTCCTCACAAATATCATAACTAAAACGACAATTTGCGAATCTGAAACAACTTTTTTCAATTTTGTCAATTTACCAAAGCGTGAAAAGATCCCTTTAAGCTCAGCGCGCAGTCTATGATCGAATTTTTCTATAAGGCATATGTTTATTGCTAATATTAAATGTAAAAACTCTAGAAAATAATTTTGATTTGTCGATATTACTTTTGTGGTATCGAAAAAAATATTTCGTCGATCCTTTAAAAAGTGGATTTCTGATTTGGGACAAACATGAGGAATTTGCGTCGATAATTTTCCGAAGTGTTCGTGTTTAATTCGGGGGCCGGTCAACCAACAAAATCAACGAATATTATTGTCCCACGAAAAGTAACGAGTTTACATTATGTAAAATAATAATTTGATAAGAAATGCATATTTTTTATGTTGATTTGGAACGAGGATTGCATCGTTTGAAACAGTCTGATTACAGAAGATGACCCATTCAGATCGTAATTGCTCTCCCACTGATTGTTTCATAGTCTAATGTTTGTGATAAATCCCTAGAAAAAAACATGGATGCGTTTGAACACATATTACAGAGGCCATAGATACGTGTGATCACGTCGATAAGACAGAAAATAACAAAAATGAGATACGTTTTATTGTTGGATTGGGACGTGAAGAACTGCTTTGACGTATTCAAGTTTTACTAAAATAAATAAACCGAAGAATGAAAAATATGGACCGTGCTCTGTGAAAAGGGGGTAAAATGAATGTGATTTAAGTGTCGTCCCAGATTAGCATGTGTAGTCCGCACAGTCTTATCAGGGACGATACTTTCCGCCTCATCGATATTTGTTAAGATGATACTTTCTTTAAACAGAACATATTCGAAAGCGGAAAGTGTCGTCCTTGATTAGCCTATGCGGGCTGCATTATGTACGCGCATGATTTAAACCCTCTTTTCACAGAGCACGGCCCATTTATATTAGTAAGATAGATAGATTTATTTCGGAGATAGCATACATACACACAATGCATTGAAACAACATGTACATAAAACAATATGAAGTAAAAACAATCATAATTGATAAGTACATGCATAGAATGCACTATGGCATGCACACTAACGCCAAGGATTACACAAAAAAGAGCAATATCCCTTATTTCCATTGTGGTCCTTGATTGTTGGTGGCACGACATAGAGAGGCACTAGTAATAAATTAATACTTAATACTATGTTAATCATAATATATACATGAAATATAATACTGAGATACAGATCAATGGACACAAATGTATCAATTATGATCCTCATATCACAGATAAAATTGGATGGATTAAAAAATAAAGGTAACTTCAACAAACAAAAATTAAAAAGTCACCTTTAGTATGACTGTATTATTAATCCGAAATGATAAGACATTGGGAAAGTAAAATGTAAACATTTAACAGCATAGCATAGCAACTTAAAATAGATTAAAAGACTCTGTTTAAAAGATGTTGTTTGATTGCAGATTTAAAACTTGACAATAATGCCATCTGGGTTATAAAAGATGGTAGTTTATTCCACAATGTGCAACCCAAGTAACTGAAGGACTTCTATCCATTTCCTTTAACCTTTGGTACAGAGAAAGTACCTTTATTACTTAATCTGGTATTATGGAAATGGTCAGAATTCTGGGGAATAAACTGGTCTGACAAGTAGTGAGGAGATAGACCATTTCTGATCTTTAAAAAATGGGAGAGCATTATTTGCTCGACACGTTTGTCAAATGGCAACCATTGCAAAGAAGTATGATGTTCCAGGCTAATATGAGTTCTAGAATCAAGATTGAGCACACAACGGATCAATTTATTTTGGATTACCTGAAGTTTATTCTTCCAAAACTGTGTAAGACCATTGTACCATATAGAACATTCTTAGTCAAAATGACACTGGATTAAGGACATCACAAGAAGTTTTTTGGTATGCTGGGTTAAATACTTGCTTTTACGATATAAAAACTGTAACCTAGAGTTAGATTTCTTTACAACAGACTGAGTCATATTAACAAATGATAAATTTTGGTCATTACTGGCCCCAAAGTACTTGACAGCAGTTGTAGGTTCTATAACTGTGTCATTACATATTATATTTAAACTGGGATTTGACCTTAGCTTATGCTTGGTACCAAAGAGAATTGATTCAGTTTTACCAAGGTGAAGAGATAACTTGTTGTCAATTAACCATTGGCTCACTTCATTAAGATCCTGAGAAAGGGCTTGCTCTATTTGACACTTGTTTTGACCTGAAACTAAGATGCAAGAATCATCCGCATACAGTTAAAGTTTATTCTTTGTTGCTGATGACATATCATTGACATAGATCAAGAAAAGGAGAGGTCCGAGAATAGAACCTTAAGGCAACCCACATGTAATGTTTGCCATAGTAGATTTAGTACCTGATACATCTACAAGTTGTTGTCTATCAGATAAGTAGGATGAAAAACCAATTCAGAATGTCATCCCCCAGACCCAGGGCTTTAAGTTTCCATTAGCAGGATAGAGTGATCTACAGTGTCAAAAGCTTTCTGTAGTTCTTACAGAATCATACCCACTAGATTACCTTTGTCCATTTCTAGACGGATGAAGTCTGTCACAGGGCCGTACCCAGGATTTTTTTACTGGGGGGGCCCAACCGGGGAGGGTTTTGGGAGGGGTCCCCCCTCCCTATATATATACTTCTTTTAATTTGGCACTTTGCAAGGTGAATTTTAATGCTTATAAAAAAACGTATTTTGTGATATGAATTAATGGAATATAACAATTATATCAGCACATTTCGAAAGTCTAAGCTTTAAACATTGGTGTGAATTCACAACAATATTAAAAGCTTTTGATTTCGGAAACTTACAGGTTTAAACTGGCGATTATCCATATCAACTCTCATATTGCTTCCACCATTTTTTTTCACAAAACAATAACGTCACAGGTTTTTTTAAATCTGATTTTTTGGGGAAAGACCTTGCAATTTTTTAGGAAAAAAAATGCGCGAAACGCCTAATTTTTGGGGGGAAATAATGAAAGTCTTAAATAATCAATTTAACATATTTTACTGTTTTCAAACAAATTCAAGGAAAGAGATAATTTAATTATACAATATTTTTCTACACTGGATCAGGTTAACTTATATAATGAGATCAATTTGTTGTTTTAATTTTCTTTTTTTTACCAATGAGCCATTAATAGGTTGATATTACTCAATTCTCGGTACTCAATTATTTTAAATACTGAATTCTGCCTTATCTGTTGCTCGGCAAATTTATGAATCTGTTTTTCTTTTAATCAAACATGTTAACTATCTCATCGTAGTCTTTTTCAGTGATTTCCTTTCAAAAATTATAAATACTCATTTTTAAAGCCATTGTCAGTGTTTTGTTCCGGTTCAAATTCAGGGCCCTATTCTCAATGCAAAAAGTATATATTGGGACCTAAAAATTCCCAATAAAAGGTTTCAAAATTTTTTTAACTTTTAGAAGGGAAAAAATACGTCTAGGTCCTTCTCAAAGAAGGAAAAAAACTTTGCGTCGGCAATTATCAGACCATAGTCTACGAACTCCTGTAGCAGTTGCTTCCATTCGCTGCACGTATCAAAATACATGTTACATCACCATCGATAGATGAAGCATTCATGATCACAACGGGGGACTGATCGGGGATGGTGTGTACACGGCGATAAGAAAACATTGCCTAGAGGCTTATCTCCATTGGCGAGCGTTAATCCCTTTGTTTATCAGGGACAATAAAACATAGCTGCTCTTTTGTTTTGAGGGAAGTGTACCGTGGGCCCTTGCACGAGAGAAAAACTTGCAGTGGGCCGATTATTAAAAAAAATCATAGTTCGACAGCCAGCTGGGGGGGCCTGGGCCCCTGGGCCCATGGCCTGGGTACGGGCCTGTGTCAAGTGAATTAAGCCTAGATGTTTATGAGACGAAACCTCAGTGATTTGATTTAGCAGTCGTTGAAAAAAAGAGGGGGATGGATTGGGGCGGTTGATTTTTCTTGATACAACTTAAGATTCGGTTTTTGATGGATTGAAGGTAACCAACCACTTATCAGCCCAGTAATTATTTTTTGCAAGTTTAGAGTTAAGATGATTAGCCGCATCAACAGGGTTGTCAACGATTATATATAGCGTGGTATCGTCTGCAAACAAGCGAATTGGACTATAAATATCTCGTACAATGTTATTTATAAATATAAGACAGAGGGGCTTATATAGACCCTTGAGGAACACCAGAATTTATGGGTTATGGGGCAGATTGGCAGCCGGGGATTACAACACACTGGCTCCTCTCATGTACGTAGCCTTTTAACCAAGATAGAATATTGCCCGAGATGACACTAAGTCGGAGCTTGTGAATAAGTCCTTCATGCCATTCTCTATCAAAGGCCTTAGAAATGTCGCAAAAGACGGCTCTAACCTCTTTACCTTCGTCAAGCGCTTTACAAAAGGAGTGATATACCGATACTAATTGGTTGACGGTGGAGTCTTTTGTAATGAAGCCTGATTGAAATGTGGTTATAAATACAGTAGCCTTTAAATGGTTAAAATTATATTTGTGGGGAATTTTCTCGAGACATTTACTTAAAACACTTAAAAGGGAGATCGGTCTATAATTTCCAACATCCTGAGGATCAGACTTTTTGTGAAATGCACAAACATTTGCTTCTTTCCAGCTCCGTGGGACCCTACCATAAATGGTGGAAAAAAATGGTTTTGTAGTGGACCTGCAATCTCAGATGCAATTTTCTTTTAGACTTGACTATTTATTTGGTCTGGACCTGAAGCCTTACCCGATTTCATAATTTTTATGGAATCTAAGACATCTTGACGGAAAATAATGAGATCTTCAAAGACGGGGCAATCTGGCTCTTGGGAATGTAGGTTGTGGATATGCGTACTGGGTGTAGTTAACGTAGATTGAGATTGAAAGAAGGAATTTAGAATATTCGTTTTATCAAGGGCTGACTAATATATGATACCATTATGAATTTAGGGAGGCGACTCGTTATGTGAGGTGTTTTTATTTGTGATTTAAATTTTTTTGTTTCCAGAAGTCGGATGATGAATGTTGAATTTCACGTATTAGTTTAGCGAGATTATCAAAGTGATTTTTTTTTGCTCATCTGACAAGAGTATTAACAATATTACTTTGTTGGCGATAGATGTGCCAGTGTCGGTCTAAATTGGTAGCCTTTGCTTTTTGTATGCTCGTTTTCGGCGTCGGATTGCCTTGCGAATATTATTATTTAGCCATGGAGGATCAGCTGTTCTTATTGTTACTATTTTGGATGGGAATGTAGTTTCGCAGAAACAGATTAGTTGACGTGTGAAATTTGAGGTATATATGTCAAAATTATTATCGCAGCAATCGTTCCAATCTAAGTTCTGCTAAAGTTGTCTTAGATTAGTGTAGTCACCATCTTTATATCTCCATATTTTACGTTTAAAATTAGACCCAGCTGTTCTATTGAAGTTTATGACGCAGTAGACTGGGCAATGAAACCGAACTTGCTGGTTAGGAAAAGGTTCTCCAAGCCACTTTTTAGCACTGCCAATGAAGATGTTATCATAAAAAGGTCAAAAATGGAATTCGAGGTTTCAGTAAAATGAGTAAGTTCTTTAATGATCTGTGTGAGATAATATTGTAAAAGAAGGGAGTCCATTTTGATCATACACTGTGGTGTATTCATGCCGAGATTAAAATCACCTGTGATAACAATGTTCTCAATACCGGTGTCAACGGCTAGTGAGATCGAATCGTTTATGCATTATATTAGATAAGGACAAGGTTGGTGGTCTGTAGAAAGAGCCAGATAAAAGACGTCTTCCCTTGATACGTAATTCAACCCATAGACATTCTAGATCGTCTATTTGTAGGTCAGGTCGCTCAATGGCCAAGAGGTCAGATTTTATGTATACCAATCTCCATGGGAATAGTTTTTTTCTGTCCCGTCTGAACGGCGTATGAAATGTATGGACATTTGTTTCAATATGAAATTGAAGTAGAGTATTCATTTAAATGTATTCCATAGTCATATTCCATGTTATACGATTTTTTTACATATGCCCATTATTATGCGATTTTGTAGTATGAAAAAGCAAAAATCCAAGAGTTCCTTTAGGATTTTTGTAAACATCTTTGCATAATTTATTATCACGCAAGATTTATGCTTTAAAGGATCCTGTACTGGTCATAATTTCAGGTAATTAATCAAGACGAAATATTGCTAAGCATAAATGGAAAATTTAAATAAATGAGTAGAAATAATCAGCTTGATTGTCACTTTAATAACAAGTTCCCAAAGCAAAAGTGATGTAAAAGGGATTTTAGAGGTAAATAGCATATTTAAGAACATGTTATTTGTCAAACAAAACAACAGGATATTCCCATGATTATCGGAGTCACATTTATTACAATGAAAAAGCATATCAGTTATCATATCGCAGTCGGATTGTAAAGGATTTGCAATGTCATATGATGTATAAGAAATAACACATTATCAGTGTACAAATAATGTAACGATGATCATGAGGTGTTCTCATATTAAAACTGTGTACACCAATTGTAAAAATATGAATGTTTTATGGATGGATTAAGGGTTTGATTAATATTTATGATGGCTTTTCATAAAGCACAGGTGTTCAGCAGCCCAATAGACGCCATGCATTTAATTTTAGTAACAAAACCGCATCTTAAAGTATTTTTCTAATATCCAAATTCAATCCCACGACTTTATCTTTTAAAGTATTTATTATCTAAACGGATAAATCTAGTTTGTTGTTGATGCATAAATGTGGGTTTGAAAAGATGTATACGCTATTACTTTAATGCTCTTTTATAATGTCCAAAATAAAGAAGTGAAACACTAACTGCTGGAGCAGTATTGCATTCCCATTGTAACAATTAGTTGGTCCTTTATTTAAGATAAGTGACCAATTGCCAAAACAGTACGAAACAGCACAATACGAAACAACATACACACATAACCGAAAAAAGCTTTGGTAACCGCCTTGGAACGGTCAATGCAAAGCAATAGGGTTTAAACCGGTTTTAGAGCGCTCAATCTCACACTTGGCCCATCAATATTGGCCCAACATTAATAGTTGGCATGACATTTCGAAGGTTTTTCGTGGAAAAATAAATTCGCAGTTTTCTGATTTTCTGAGACAAACTGAGTAATTTGTGTCGATTATTTTGTGATGTGGTTGTGATGAATTGTTGGATCGTTAAATCGACAAAATCGACGGAAAATATGTCCTCAGAAAAAATACTGTCCAACGAAAATTGATGCCCTATGAAATATAATGTCCAACGAAAAATAATGTCCCACGAAAAATAATGTCCAACGAAAAATATTGTACTACGAAAAATAATGTCAAACGAAAAATGTCCAAAAATTATAATGATTTTACAGTAAAAAGGGTTTAACAAAGCCTTTAACGGTCACCACCATTGCGTTGGATACCTATTTCATGAATGGCCACCCCAAGAAGGTTGACTCCAGATTTAGGGTCTACGTCTAGGGTCCAGTCTTCGTCCGTGTCCAGGTGAATGTCACCGGATATCGTGTACGTCCCGGGCCCGAACGCGTGACCGACGACCCCTCCTGAAAGTTTTAGAAAATATAAAGATTTATCATACAAATATATGTAGATTTATCATACTACCGGTAATATAAAGATTTATCATACTACCGGTAATATAAAGATGTAGCATACTACCGGAAATATTAAGATTTATAATACTACCGGTAATATATTAAAACCTCACTCTGGGAAAACGGGGTTTTATGCGTTTTCGTTATTTGTCGTCCCATATTAGCCTGTGCAGAATGCACAGGCTAATAAAATACGAAACTTTCCGCCTTAAGTGGACTTTAGATAAGGGGTGACTTCCTTAAAACGCAAAATACAATAAAAGCATCAAGTGTCGTCCCTTATTAGCCTGGACCGACTGCACTGGCTAATAAGGGACGTGACTTTACGAACATGCATTTAACACCGATTCCCCTAAAGCGGCTGAAAGATTCATTACATATCCGTAAGGGTACATGTACACACGAGTTTAAGTTCTGATGATGCGATACTAAATGGATAAAAGAGTGCTATACTTAACAACAAAAGGAAAAAAAAACGATCGTAAGAAAATGCGCATAATTTTCAAAGCTATATTAGAATTAACGTCCAAACATTATGATGCATTTTAGTTATTTTACTATGTTCTTTACTTTACAAAATATCTCTGCTTTAACTCAAGTTAGAGCGTTCATAAGACAATCTCATAGAATATTACAGGAATGTTTTTCAAACATAACATGATAGTTCTATATTGATAGTAAGAGAATGTATATGCTTCGATTATCATACACATTTACTATTTTTGTATAAAAGACAAATGACACAGATTCCTCGTCTATAGTTGTTGCGTTCTTATATACCTTGTATTCTTCAGGAAAAGCGCGTATTTGCAGTTATTTGAACCGAGTTTTGCCATAAACGTATACAGCAGTTTTACAATTTACAAAACTACCGATTTTTTTGCTTAGAAGTAAAATGACACATTGCAATCAAGACAGACATTCAACGTGCATCGCTATTTGTTTGGCTTCCACATGGGATACATGATATTGGGTAACGAATGTATGTTCTCTCAATCTAAACTATGTTTCGGAATGCATGTTGCGGTTCGCAGATTGTATTACAACGTGAAGAAACGGAATAACGAAACCCTCTTAAATATTTCATCTTAAATATCAACACGGTATAACAGTGAGTCAGTGACCCCTTCTAGTCACGGAAGTCATGTGGATAAACGTGTTGAGCGTTCTAAATCTAATTTGATTCACGTGGGAAACCATGCGTATATTACATTAAGGTTTAAATTAAAACAAGTTTAAAACGACTTCAATGCGTGCTCTTTGGTACTAAATGCTTTCAATGGGGTAAACCGACGTTTCGTTCTCAGCAAGCACTAATATAGACAGCCCACTCAATAACAATCACTTTAAAGGGGGATACTCTTTTTGTTAAAGTATTTTCCGTGGAAACGCAAATTCGTTGATTTCTGATTTTGGAAAACAGAATGGAATTTGCGTCGGTCATTTCCGACGTGTTGGTGTTAAAATCGATGTATCGTTCAATTCACGCAATCAACGAAAATTAATGTCCCTCGAAAAGTAACGATTTAAAGAAAATCATACAACATTTTAACCGTGCTCTGTGAAAATGGGGTTGAACTCATGTGCGTAAAGTGTTGTCCTAGATTAGCCTGTGCAGTCCGCACAGGCTAATCAGGGACGACACTTTCCACCTAAACTGGATTTTTGCTAAGAAGAGCACTTTACGCACTTGCATTAAACCCCATTTTCACAGAGCACGCCCCATTTAGTCTTTCTGCCTTTTCTTATGTTCTCACGTAAGCGAGTCTTGATGCGCACTCTATTTTGTTATCAAAACATTTGCTTTTTGACGCGAGGCAGACGCAATCCCCGTACTTTTACAAAGTTATAACGATCCGCCAAATACATAAAGAACCGTTTGTGTTTCTTTCACATAAAGCTTTGTCGAATATATAAACATGGGCATCTAACAGATTTGACGATGACTGACGCAATCGTACGTTTAATCTACCAGATTCTAAGATGTTATACACTCCATCAGAAGGATCAATAAACCAAGTATTGTACAAAAGGATAATATGAACAATTTTTTCTAGTTAGATAGTAGGAAATGATCACGCGTTTTTAAGGAAATGTGAATTAAGTCGAAGTAATACAATTTTATTCAAAAACGAGTGTAATTCGTTTGATTAAGGTAACATAACTCAAGTGTTAAGGTAGGTACTTAACAAGGCTTTGATAGCATTGCATAAACAATACACTTCCCTTCCAGAGAACTCTTATAAAATAAAATAAAATGCATTACCACGTTAATGCCCTTTAAATGTTTTAAATAATACAATGCAATATCCGTTTGACACAGAAATCGTTAATATTTTTTAATTCACCAAACGTTTGACGTCTAGTGAAAATGTGTTGCCTATAAACATTTTATGGTTCTTAATGCGTACAAGTTTCATTATTTAAAAATATAGCCTAGCACTGCGAAAACTGGGCTTAATGCATTTGCGTAAAGTGTCATCCCACATTGGTGCAGCACTCGTCGCCTAAACTAGATAATCAGTAACAAGATACTTTCTGTAAAAGAAGCATACATTAAAGCGGAACGTGTCGTACTTGATTAGTCTGTCGGACCAAACCGAAAATACAGTAGAATAGCCCCTATATACGCCTTTTCTAAAGAGTACTGCAACAGTATCGTCTTAAACAACAAAAATTCACCGTTTTCCGTCAAAAGCCAGGCCCGCTCCGTCACCGTGGTTTCCGTGCTCGAAGTCGATCTGGATATCGGGCGTCTGTCTCGTGTACAGGAAGCGCAACCCTGTGACCGAGGACCAGGTGTTGAAAGCCTTCTTCAACGTCTTCCTGTGGCAAAATGGCGGCGACTTCAGTTGGGTTAGGGTTCGCATTCAGAAAATATCGTGAATAAGTATTTATGTAAGAAAACAGGAAGAGTCTTTATGTAAGGATACATGAGTTGTCTTGTATGTAAGGGCAAAGGAATAGGCTTTTGTGATAGGAAAGTATAGTCGCCTTTTATGAAATACATGTATAAAGAAGTTTTCTTTATGTGGTGATACAAGCGTATTTTTTATTGAAGGATAAATGAGTAGTATTTCATATATGCATAAAGATGAATCTTTTGCGTAAGGCTGAATGGGTAGTCTTTTGTGTGAGGGATTGTGTAGAAGTATTTTATGAAATATATAGACGTATTGTTTTATTAAAGGATACAGGCGTATTATTTTATGAAGGATAAAGGGGCAGTCTTTTATGTCAAGATTAAGGACTTGTCTTTTATGTCAGATTGAGGACTAGTCTTTTATAAAAAATAATAAAGATGTAGTATTTTAAATTATGGATACAGGGGAAAGTATTTTGTGCAAGCATATAGGAGTATTTTTTGTAAGGAGAAAGGGGTAGTACTACTACTACTACTACTACTACTACTACTACTACTACTACTACTACTACTACTACTACTACTACTACTACTACTTCTACTACTACTACTACTACTACTACTACTACTACGTCTAATGTTATTGCTGCTACTGGTGCTGCTGCTACTGTCGACTGCAACTGCTGCTGCTACTACTACTACTACTACTACTACTACTACTACTACTACTACTACTACTTCTACTACTACTACTACTACTACTACTACAACAGCAACAACAACAACGACTACTAATAATACTACAACTTCTACCAACAAAATAGCAATAACAAAAACGACAACTACCATTACTTAAACCCCTACTTCAACTACTAGTTCTACAACTACCATTACCACTACTACTACTTACACATAGAACCAATTATAAGTTACAATATTACATACATGTACACAATCCGACTGCAAACATCCAGGGACATCTTTCATAAATCACCGCATGGAATTATTAAGTTAAACGGACCTTTACACAGATTTTGGCAGGTATTGAAGTTTGCCATTAAATGCTTTATATTGATCAATGTAAACATTGGACCTAAAAGTTCCAGTAAAAAACAAGAATAAAAGAAAAGAAAAGAAACAACGACAGAACTGTCCAAATTATTCAATCTTTTCGCGTTGCAACGCTTTATAATCTTCAGGTTTTTAAATCGTCAAAAGATGCATATAATAGATATTTTAGAGCATGGTAAATGCTCATTATTACTGTTTCCTCACAAATAGCATAACAACAACGAAATTTTGCGAATATGAAACAATTTTTTTGTATTTTGTCAATATACCAAAACGTGAAAAGACCCCTTAATAGGCAATTATTATATTAATTTTCAAACTTTTCATTATTGTATCCTTGCTCCCACTGGTTTCTAAATTTTTATTAGCCAATTTACCGCAGAAAACAGTAATTCTTGATATCTATCACTTTCATGAGGTTTTATGTACAAAACGTTGTAGCCAAAATGGAAATATATTGAGTCATAACTGTGCTAATTTGTAGCATTGGCTAAATGAGGCGAATTGAAGAGCAAGCCCTGATATTTCATGAATATTTCTATCCAAATGCTTCCATTATTTCGTCTTATATTATATAGTTTATGTGTGTTTCATATATAGATATAGATATAAATATACTATATTTTTTTATCAAAAATATAGGAGAATGAACTATGGACGACCTTTTTCATGACATCGATGCCAACAAATACCACATTGCTGTTTATCTAATTGGCACAATAAGGAAAGTTCAGTCGCGATAATGCCAAATATTATATATGCTGAGTCTGATAAATAGAACATCTGGTGAGCAACGCCTGCATAACTATAATCGTCCCAATTTTGCCAAAGATATTACTTACTTTCTTCCTCCGGTCAAAAGGTTGCTTTATCTTTCGTTTGAACCTATTTATTTCATCGCTCAACCCTGGATGGATATTGGGGCATTGTTGAGTCCAATTTCTGGGTGCAACAACTGCATGATTTTGTATTAAGAAAGTTACCCTTGTTACTTTTAACAGTATGGATCCGTCTTGTGATCAAGAATGCTCTCGCAATAAGCATCGCGTTGGGAAAACGGGGCTTAATGCATGTGTAACGTGTTGTCCGCGATAAGCCTGTGATGTCCGCACAGGATTATAAGGGACGACCGTTTCCACCTTAACTTGATTTGTGATCAGAAAATAATTCTTTTTAACGCAAAATACCATAAAACGGAAAGTGTCGTCTCTGAGCCTGTGCGGACTTTACAATACGCTCATGCATTAAGCCCCGTTTTCCAAAAGCGGGGCTTATACCTTTTTAATGAGTGGTAGTCCTTAAAAAAACAATACTAAATTTGCGTTTTGATAGCTAAACTATGCGTCTCCATATTGTTTAAATATTAAATGTCTATTCATTTTACAAGAACCGAATGTCCTATATGCAGATAAGAATTTTGCGAGAAAGTCTTTCTTTTAAGTTGTTGTTTCAAATTCAATCATCATTTCTTTCAAGATTGTTTTGAGAGTTTTGAATGGCTGACATCTCCAACAGTCCTATTTTCAAGAGCTATGAGCAAGAGGGGCGTCATGTCAAGGTCATGTCATGCTTTAACACGGACAGCTCAGTCGCCGACGAAATACTCGGCACATACCCATCCTAAAAAATGTTTAAGTGATTGAAGAAAAAAGTGAAGTGTCAATTATTAAGTTTACCATAGACCTAATGGCGATATCTTCTTTGTGTATTTACTGGCCCTCCAGGTTAATATAGACCGCCCGCCATCTTGGGTCTGAAATAAAGAGGTGTAGTAGGAATACAACATACTACAGACATGTAAAAGTAGTCCGACATAAAAATATTGGGAAAGAATAAATAATAACATATCCGTAGAAATAGCACACTCTTACATAATAATAACAAGTTTAAAATACAATATAGAAAAACAAATGGAACTGTCTCACATGAGGATACGGAGTTTAACTCATACTATCTGTGCATATCGAACTGCTACGGAATACAGTTAGTGCCATAATGGTCACACATTAAAATCCAGAGGGCGAGATTGCGAGAACGCGTTAGAACGATGAACGAGAATGCTACAATGCGAGAACGCGATGGCGAGAATGCGAGAACGCGATAGTACGATGACGCCAATGCGACAGTGCGATGACGACAGTGCGACATTACGATGGCGACAGT
The DNA here is from genome assembly GCF_020536995.1 of Dreissena polymorpha. NCBI lineage: Eukaryota > Metazoa > Mollusca > Bivalvia > Myida > Dreissenidae > Dreissena > Dreissena polymorpha. The sequence continues at coordinate 14,596,434 of NC_068368.1, read as the reverse complement.
GCGATTGTACGATGGCGACAATGCCCGAGTGCAAGAATGCGAAAACCCGATAGTACGATGACGACAATGCGACAGTGCGATGACGACAGTGCGACAATAAGATGGCGACAGTGCGATAGTACGATGGCGAGAATACGAGAACTGGAGAGTACGATGACGAGAATGCGACAATATTATAACGACAGTGCGACAAACGATGTCGAGAATGCGAGAACGCGATGGCGAGAATGCGAGATGTACGATGACGAGAATGCGAGAATACGATGACGACAATGCGACAATACGATGGCGAGAATGTGAGAACGCGATGGCGAGAATGCGATGATACGATGGCGACAGTACGATATGACTATCGCATTATCGCCATCGTACTATCGCACTGTCGCCATCGAAATAATCTACACCAGCACAAGAGATTATAAGGAATAATCTGCAATACAGCGGCAGAAATGAAACTGCCTGACTATGGAATATGGCTATGGTGCTTACGATATCTGTAGACATGGTACTGTATTACAGTGAAATATTGGTTATTACTTACAATATCTGTAAAATGGTACTGTATTACAGTGAAATATTGGTAATTACTTACATTATTTGTAAGACGGTACTGTATTACAGTAGAATTTCAGTTATTACTTACAATATCTTTTAAAATGGTACTGTATTACAGTGAAATATTGGTAATTACTTACATTATCTGTAAGACGGTACTGTATTACAGTAGAATTTCAGTTATTACTTACAATATCTTTAAAATGGTTCTGTATTACAGTGAAATATTGATATTACTTACATTATCTGTAAGACGGTACTGTACTACAGTAGAATTTCAGTTATTACTTACAATATCTGTAAAATGGTACTGTATCACAGTGAAATATTATTGGTTATTACTTACATTATCTGTATAACGGTACTGTATTACAGTAGAATTTCAGTTATTACTTACAATATATGTAAAATGGTACTGCAATACAGTGGATTATGGGCTATTACTTACAATATATGTAAAATGGTACTGCATTACAGTGGACTATGGGTTTTTACTTACAATATCTGTAAAAATGGAAATTTCTAACAGGGGAGTATGGATTCATCCTCTCTCTGGTCCGGAAATGCACAGCGCGGTTCTTTCATTACTTTAACCGTCTTTTTATTTAATCCCCCAGTCGGTTTGAGACCAAAGAACTCTTGATATAACCTAAAAAACAAGTGTTCATTTTAATAGCACAATCATTATATGAATGTTCACGTTCAAACGAGCGTATAGTAAAAATACAGAAAAAGGGACATTACGGAAGCCTGACTTGTTTGCAAGGGCTCTAACATTAGAGTTAATAGACTGTGTAACTGTCGAAAATGATTTCATCAAAACGCATCAAAATCAAATCATTGAAAAGATGGTACTTGTTGTCCAAAATAAATTAGCAGTAAACATATATATGTTCTGCAAAATGGCTAAATAAACGGCGTTTGATTTAACAGTGAAAAAGAAACGCTTTGATGATGTGTTTAAATCAATTTTGTTTTATCTACACAACAACAATGCTGTGATGGAAGGCGTCAAATGGTACATCTATACTTGGGCCAGAGACATAGCCTTACGTATGATACTATGATGGAAGGCTTCAAATGGTACATCTATACTTGGACCAGAGACATAGCCTACGAATGATACTATGATGGAAGGCTTCAAATGGTACATCTATACTTGGACCAGAGACATAGCCTACGTATGATACTTGGACCAGAGACATAGCCTACGTATGATACTACTACTATCTGAACCGCGCTCTATGAAAATGGGGTTTAATGCATGTGAGTAAAGTGTCGTCTCAGATTAGCCTGTGCAATCCGAACAGGCTAACCAGGGACGACACTTTCCATCCAAACTGATTTTGCTTAAAGAGACTTTAAAAGAAGAAAAATAGCATAAAAGCGGTAAATGCCGTCCATGATTAGCCTGTTCGGACTGCACATGCTTATCTGGGACGACACTTTAAGCACATGCATTAAACGCCTTTTTCACACAGCACGACTCATTTATATTACTTCTATTAAACGTCTCGAAGGTCATAGTCATCAAACCCCTTCGATGCAACACATTTAATTCACTGAATTCGACTCGTTCATAAAAGGTACTTCTGTATATTAGGGGAGTGCGTACATGAACACAAATTATTTTAATTTACTCGAGGAAACGTCACATGATTCAGACTGCATTGGCAGATATTTTCATGAATTGTATAATTTTTACCAACAGCATTGCAGCAATATTCCCAATACAGTTCAATAAATGTTAAATTCAGTGTGGCATTCTTTATGCAAATTATGAAGGGCATGCTCTAACGAAATTATTTATTACTCAACTTGAATGCTTAGAGTTTAGGAAGACATTCATCTCGTCTGAAGAAAATTGTTCAAATTATCCGAGTGCAAGTGATAACACGGAGCGCATAATCACGAGTGACTGCAAACCCAGAATGTCATGCCATTTTGACATCTTTACTGCCACAAGTTAAACATACTAACAGGTGTCTGGCTTGAGATTTATCGATAACAAATGCCGATTTGCGTGTAACACTTTGACCCACGAGGTTTCCAATGTCGAGGTGAGCATTTTAAATATCATAATATCGTAATACAAAACCCCCATCAGTGACAATGATTTGATTTTCAAAATGCCAATTAACGTTTTAAGTAATGGATTTAACACGCTTCCTTTACATTTGTTACTCAATAAATGTTATATTGACCAAATCAGTAGTTGCAATACTTTAAACGTTCGATAATTGACCATTAAACTTTGCGAATAAGGACACACTTAAAGGGATTTTTAGTTATGTTACAGTTTTTATTCGGACGAAAACGTTTATATGTCGAATTAATAAAATTCATTTATAATTTATAATTGATTTCGAAAAATTGGTGTTACATGTTTATATAAAGCCATGCTACTTCGCATGTCATCGCTTGTGTCATCAACAATTGCATTTCAAAAACCAACTGTGCACACATTTATAAAACAACCACGTTATTGTCGATAACTTTTGAGCATAACGGGCGGGTCTGACAGCGGTTAATATTAAATACAAAGAAACAAGCTACAAACCAAACTTTACTCGAGTATATGCATACCAGATGACATGTTTAGCCAAGCTTAGAAATGCTATCCTAAAACCCACAACTATTCTATTTAATAAATAAATTATGGCAAGTTTTCCTTCAACCAAACCATGCGTATACCATACATTACATACTGAACATGGTTTTCTCACAAGCGGCGAGATCACCTTATTTATATCAACACTAGGGTTTACCATGTACTTTATGCATTGCACGTTATACATTTTGTCTAGTTTATTTTTTCTTCATCTAAACTGTAAGTAAACTTAACTTAAATGAACCTTGTTCTGGGGAAAACTGGGCTTAATACATGTGCGTACAGGGTCGTCCCAGATTAGCCTATGCAGTCCTAGAAGGCCTGTCAGAAACGACACTTCTCGCCTAAACTGGATTTTTGCTAAGAAACGAACCTACTTTAAAGGGAAAAATATAATTCAAAGCGGCAAACGTCGTTCCTAATTAGCCGGTGCGAAAATGCAAGGGCTAGTCCTCGAACAAATATTTACACACGTGCATTAAGCCCATTTTCCCAAACGAGGATCAGTTTGTTATATGCACTACCTGATGGCATGTTTTCGGTCTAGCTTCGAGTGGACCTGGATCTTTCTGTTTGAAATCTCTCTCGGTATAGTCCGTAGATACCCGTATTTTTCCAAATATGCCTGAAACAAAAGATAATTCGTTAAGTGTGAATATTTTTATGTCGTTTAACTGATTTAATCCCCGAGTTTGGTTGAAGAGCCTGTTCCAAGGCGATTTGACTTGTCGTTTAGTCCTTATACTGGTTAGCCTTGTTCTAGTACGAACAGTCATGCACTGTATAGACACTGGATCACATGTTTTTAAAACAGATTGCAATACTATCCTTATTGCTTCTGTATTTTGGAATTTATTATTCCAATATTAAACGCATTACAGGCGTTGCTGCTTATTTTTAGTAACTTTTCTTAAATATTAATTGAATTGAGCAGCTTGACGAATTATTGTTTAAACCTGTAAACTTGGATAATAGTTATCACATAGTTTATTGTTTAATTACATTAATTTTATGGTACACAAATGGCATATGTTTTGTGGTGTATCAATTTATCACACATAAAAATATTATTTAAAAAATGCATCAGAAAACTGATTGTAAACTGATTGTTGAAATGTTCTGCGCATGGTCATTAGTTCCCGAACATTAATACGTATCTAGGTGGTAAAGGGTGAAATACGTATCTAAGTTGTAAGGGGTTAAATGATATGAACACACGATCAGCAGTCTTAGGCGTATGTAAAAGCTGGCTTTTTTAACATCAAAAACCTGAATGGTAGCCATTTGTATCACTTTAAGTGGTTTACATATTTAAACTAAATAAATACAATAAACAAATACAGAATCATACATGAATGCTTAAGAATTGAGTTTTTTTTTAAAAGTAAAAAGATGGTATCGAGCATTTGAAACGACGACTCCTTTTGGAACCGGCGGCTTTGTATCGATCTACCGTCGGGCCCTATGCACCTGTAAACGATCCCTTTCAAAAGTATTCAATTTAAATTAAGGAATTAATTAAAAACAACCACAAAAAGCAGAAATACATGTTAAGTTAATTTTCCTACTGCTTAAAGCAGTAGTGAAAAGTAGTCGAAAATAAATACATTCATAAATACATTCATAAAGTCTTCCTTGTGATTAATTATAGTTGTACGAATTTATATAATGACTGCTATTTCACAAATATTCAAATATCTTAGTGACAAATGTCGCATAATTTGCATTCTATTTTTAATAATTAAGCCCATAAAGGTTACATTTGGTAGGGGATATTTACATTTGTGACCGCGTTTTCGTTCCTGTTGTTGGATGTAGGTAACGATCAATTTTAATATACTCAATTCCCATAGTATTATGATTGCATTTACCCACCTACGTATTGAATTATCATACTCCATCGCCGATGAGAGAACACTTATAAATTGCACAGTACAAAGCAAGAGAATCATCTGTGCTAAAAACATGCCATAACAAATATTTGAACAAACCGTTCTATCAATATAATTGGCCGTCCGCCTATTTTAGCTCAATTGCATCGAAAAGCCTTGGGCTTTTTGAACAAAATCGAATCTGTTTCCTCGGTAGAGCCTGTACTACGATATTTTTTTTTTTTGGGGGGGGGGGAGGGGGAGGGAGATATAACGCACGTTCAGAGAGTGGGATCGAACTCATGATCTTCCGGGCACCACCATATCCACTACGCTACAGCGACGTATATCGCTTCTCTGCCTTTTGGTAAGATCAACTTTAAGGATTAAAATTGTCTATATTTAAGACAATATAGTTACATTCCTCTTCCAACAAAAAGCCTCACTCTTTAATGAAGGTCATATATTACAGTAATCACACGTACGCTATTAGAGTACCAACCTAATCTATGCGCATGCACTAAAACGAAAACCACGATGCATTAACCAGTATGCACAAACGATACGATAGCTTTCTACTTAGGATGGGAACGACTTTGCAGTAAATGGAGAGTATCATATCCATATACAGGAATAAAACGAGTGAAGTGGATGTTTTAATCACTGCAACTGCCATACAATCTGACTCAAGAAAGCTTATCGTTTTTTCTATTATACACAACTTCAAACGAAATGTGTAAATAATGCACAAAAGTCACGCACATGTGTTAGTACCAAAACACAGTCCAACATTTTTGTAATACCAAAAAACCATAAGGAATACCTGCTCGAAATCTTCTAAGAAGCATGTTGACATCATATTACCAGTGTTCATACATTTCACGAGTTAATGAAGAAAGATAGTTCTCTATCACAGGAAAAAGCTATATCGGGTCACATCTGCGATTTTATCTACCGAATCAGTTACACCGCGTTTAGTAAGAGAGGCAAGTGGATTATTTGAAAAAAGCACTGAATATGACGAAAATAAAAACGAGTGTGCACTAAGTGAATTTTGCGCTTAACAAAAAGGCTAATGTAGCAAACAAGAAGTCTTTAATCATTATTTAAGCACATTAGTTTTTGAGTAAAGCAATAAAATAAACCCTAGGGAATATTATCAGGTGACAATTCGTGTTACATCCATTGAGTATTTTATTTAAGGCATGTGGATAAATGCTTATGGAAGTACAGTGCAATACCTGGCAACAATCACTAAACAAAACCAATTATTAAAAACTGATTCACCACATTGGAAAAACTGACAGGTCTTAGGGCTTTCACCGGTGTTAACTGGAGGATAAAGTTTTGAGTCTCGCGCTAACAATCGGGACTTAATGTATGTGCGTTCCAGATTTAGCATGTGCAGTCCGCACAGGCTTATAAGGACGACAATTTCTGGTTATTAGGTATTGAAACAAACTCTCTTATTAGAAAAACTCCAGTTACGGCGAAAAGTGTCGTCCATGATTCGTCCTGTGCTGTCCTGCACAGGCTGAATCTGGAACGAAGCTTAAAGCCATGTATATTCCGCCCATGTTCCCCGGAGCGAGGCTCATTAAAAAGAGTTAAAGCCTAACATACATCGACAAACGAGCAATAAAAATGGGTGATTAATATTTTGTGACTGTTTTTTCAAATTGTTTTTTTTTTGGTATGTAAATATTTTAATATCAAATTGTTACAATATTAAGTGCATATGCTAAACGTAACTGATATGTGATGACGGTCTTATATTAATCGGAAATTAAGCACTTCCGTATATGTTGAAACGCAACTTAATAAAAATTAGAAGAACATAATTTTCTCAAAAACGTTCAAATCTCATGGACATGGACAAGTATTTCAGGCAACGATATATTGCATTATCCATTACAAATTAGCATCCAGAATCCTAAAATTGAAATCCGTCAGCTGTCAAATTATGATTGCTACATGGGCCGCGATTTATGAATCCATGCCCTGTAATTTACGAAATACCCGGCACGACAATAAGCTCAACGTATACTTCAGGCGATTCTAAATGAATCCGTCAAGAAAACTATTGCCACAGTCCAGACTTTATATTTAATCTAAAAAGACCCATTATAAACATTTTGTTCCATCAAGTTCTTCAATTTAATATTGGACTATATTTAAACGCATCCGAACTTTTCTCTATCGAGTTCTTCAACACATATGGATTATATTTAACGCATCCGAACTTTGTGCTATCGAGTTCTGTCAACCAATTGGGCTATATTTAACAAATCCGAACTTGTTCTATCGAGTTCTTTAACACATATGGACTATATTCAACGCATCCGAACTTTGTTCGATCGAGTAGTTCACCACAATATGGGCTATATTTAACGCATCCGAACTTTGTTCTATCGAGTTCTTCAACCATAATATTGACTATATTAAACGCATCCGAACTCAATACCGAGCTTAATTTTGACAATACATGACCTCTTGTAAAAAACGCGATTTTGAATATATTAGTCCGGCTCGTTGAAAAAAATATATAACAATGTCCAGCCCGCACAGGCTAATCAGGGACGACATTTTCAGCTTTATGATATTTTCTGTTTCAGAGAAAGTCTTTATTTTCGCAAAAATCAAGTTTATGCGTAGTGCCGTGCGGACGGACTGCACAGGCTAATCAGCGACGACTCCTTACGCACATGCATTAAACCCCCTTAATTTATCAAAGAGCGCATAAAAAACAACAGCAAAACTTACGTCGACGTCAAATCCCCAGCGTAATTCCAGCCTTTTTCGCTTATTAATACTACTTTCTCTCCACGCTAGAAACTTTGAGCTGGTCACGCGAACGGCGATCGTAATGAATGTTATTATTTGCAATTTCACTGTCATGCGTTATTCCAAATATTCCCGCAGACATGCAGTGGAACATTATATAGATAAACACATATTTAACAACGAAGATTGGAAATTTGATTCAGTCATCGTAAACTGTTCTATATCCACATGTTTAATATTTTGATTTCTACACTCTTTTAATATATTTCTTCACGAATTCATTTGATTTTGTACAGATTCATTACCAAATGAAATGATACATTTTTTCATTTTGTGTGTTTTTTTTGCAAATTTGAAAAACAATCGTAAAGTAAAAAAATCGATATGGTCGTTCATCAAAAGTATTTCAAATTATTATATTTAACAGTCCATAAGCTACTATAACCGCTATTACTTCTCATTCATAAAAAACGCAAACGATCTATGTATCCATGTGTGTTCACGAAATAAAATATGTTTAATTAAAACAAGGCTTTGTAATACCTTTCTATTTGCAAATAATCATTAACATTTCATTTTTATTTTCCTTTATTACAGCACAACCATGTTTCGACCGTGTACATCCAAACTATTTCAGAAGAGTTCTTTTCTACTCCACCAAGTAAACAGACTCTCTTTCTTAACGCAGTATTGATAAGACCGATAGTTCGCTGGTAAGGTTATGTTTATCTAACACTTAACAGTCGCTTTGATACCAAGACAAGGTACACGCACACTATCGTTGACTGTCTTAGCGATACTCCGATACCAAATATCATACACGTTTAAATTTAATACCAGTTTGTTGAACGAGGAAA